>NC_138378.1:63120169-63253730 GCF_054177405.1 Leptonychotes weddellii | reverse complement strand
TGCACCTTTTCTTAAAATAAGATTTTATTTATTTGAGGGCCAGGGGAAGCACGAGTGGGGGATGGAGGCAGAGGCAGCAGGACAAGCAGACTCCCTGGTTGAGCACAGAGCAGGTCACGGGGTTGATCCTGGGGACCTTGAGATCATGACCTGAGCCGAATCAGACGCTTCACCGACTGAGGCACCCTACCTTATTATTTTTTTTTTAAGATCCATTTATTTATTTTATTTTTTATTTTTTTTATTTTTAAAAGATTTTATTTATTTATTTGAGAGAGAAAGAATGAGATAGAGAGAGCATGAGAGGGGGGAGGGTCAGAGGGAGAAGCAGACTCCCCGCTGAGCGGGGAGTCTGATGCGGGACTCGATCCCAGGACTCCAGGATCATGACCTGAGCCGAAGGCAGTCGCTTACCCAACGGAGCCACCCAGGCGCCCCCATTTATTTATTTTAGAGAGAGAGGGTGCACGTGGGGAGGGGCAGAGGGAGAGGGAGAAAGAGAGAAGCAGACTCCCCGATGAGCATGGAGCCAGAGGCCCGGCTTGATCTCATGACCCTGAGATCATGACCCGAGCCTATAAAAAGGGTTCCATGCCCAACCAACTGAGCCACCCAGGCGCCCCAGCAGGTGCACCTTCTTGATTGTTCTCACTCCCCCTTCCTTCACTTGCATGAAAAACTAATGCCAGCATGACAGAGAATACACGAATGCTTGTCGACTCACAGCTTGGTAAGTAAAACGATGTAAGAGAATTTAAAGTTTTACTGAGTTGGAATTTTTCAGATGAAACACTGTCATGGATTGCTAAACACATCCTAACTGTGCTAGGATCTACAGGAATAAACCCGGATACTAGAAGTAATTTCACTTCAAAAGAGAAACCATTCTGGGAAGAAAAGTGCTTACATTTTAAATGGTGGTTTATTCTCCTGTTGCTTCTTAAATTGCACACTATTATGCCAAATTCAGATGTGAGTGGAAAATTCTATACTAATGAGTGAGTGGCTGACGGGAAGTTATCGACAGTTGTGTCACTCAGGAGATTTCTTGTTAGACTCTTTTGCAGTTATGACCATCACCATCTTCAGAATTGAAAGCTTTGTCCAAACCTCACCAAACACGTGCCTGCCACCTCTCCCATTCCTACTTAGCACCAACACTCAAATCTGAACACAGACAGTCAGACCTGTTCATATACTATGTCAACAAAATAAAACTATAAAAAAAAACCCCAGCATTAAACCCTTAGAATTATAAAATGCCAATAGTAAAGTGTGGTGCTGGTGAAAAACACATATAGTTAAGAAACTAGAAATAGGCCCCCAAATTCAGGAAAGAGGATCATAGGGTGGATTAGTGAAATCAGTAAGGACTGACTGAAATATAAATTTATTATTAATATGCTTTCATTCATTCATTCATTCCAAGCTGTGTGTTAAGCTTAGCCACTGAACTCAACACATGGGCCTCGGTTCACCTTGTGTTTCTGCAGTGAGACAAAAATAATGGTAGTTGTAGTTGGTGTTCAATAAATATTAGATGCTCAATAAAAATCAGACATTATAGTTCTAATGTTGGAAAGAAGACAAGTGAAGTTTGTTTACTGGTGGTATTGAGATAATTGGCTAGAAATTGGGAAAAACAATGAAGTTAGAGGCACTCCTTATAAAGGACATCAAAATAAACTTCAGAAGAATTTATTGAAGTGTAAGCATTGTACGGAAAGCACAAAAGAAGGGGCACCTGGGTGACTTAGTCGGTTGAGTGTCCGACTCTTGATTTCAGCTCAGGTCAGAATCTCGGGGTTGTGGGATCGGGTTCTGGGCTCAGTGTGGAGTCTGCTAGTCCCTCTCCCTCTGCTCCCTGCCTCCCACTCTCTCTCTTGCAAATAAATGAAGTCTTAAAAAAAGAAAGAAAAGCACAAAATAACCAGGTTATTGGATTTATGAAAGGTGAATGTCCTCAGTATTGAAGTAATAAAGTCACAAAGGGAAAAATAAATGGATGGATCTTAATATTTAAATGTTTTTAAATTCCATACCAAAACAAAACAGCAGACTGGGGGAAATGGTTTGACTCCCTATTGACTGATAAAAGTTAAAAATCTAGAGAAAGTATTTCAATGTATAACCAAATCATGATGACTTCAATAAATAGTCAGGCTACAGAGGTTGTGGTGGATATCTGGCTTTTTCTGACAACTGTGACAGACAGAACAATGCCCCCCCCCCCCCAAATAGCCACATCCTAATTCCAGAACCTAGGAATATGTTACATTACACGACAGAGGAATAAAGTTTGCTAATTAACTGACCTTAAAATGAGATGACCCTGGATTACGCAGGCAGGCACAATATAATCACAACGGTCCTTCAAAGTGGGAGAGAGATGTGGACATTCAGGGTGCTGGGTTATGGGAAGGATTTGCATCCATTATTACTGGTTTTGAAGATGGAAAAAGAGAGCCACAAGCCAAGGAACACAGGCAGGAAAAGGCAAGGAAACAGAATCTAGAGCCTAGAGGCTCCTAGAGCCTCCAGAAAGGAATGCAGTCCCACTACCACTACATTTCAGCCACGGAGACTTGTGTCTGACTTCCAACATACAGAACTTAAGAGAATAAAAGTGTGTTGCTTTCAGCCATAAGTTTATGATAACGTGCCACGGCAGCAAAAGAAAACTAATAGAGCCACCCAGTTTTTTACCCCCGTTTCTATGTTTGCAGAACCCACCACCTCTTGAGGCAGAACCCTCCCTCTATAGAGAATTAGGACGCCTTTTCCCAGCCTCCCTGGCGGTGAGCAATCGAATGCACTTGCCTGACTCGGAACTGAGAGCTGGCGATGGGAAGGAGGAGAGCCTGCGCGGAACCTGTTGTCATCAAAGGCAGCAGGGCAGGCGTTCTCAAGGCTGTGTGACCGCGTGACCGTGTGACCGTGACCGTGGGTGCCTCCAGGTCCTTGCCCAGCAGCAAGTTGAAGGAGCCTGTCCTGCAGCAGGATTTTGGGCTTCACTCCCGGCTGTAAAAACCCTCAACCTGGTACTCTGGCCCCCCTGGAGATTCTGGGGCCCTTCATAAGTTCCTTTTCTGCTAAACTAGCCAGAGTTGGTTTTTGTGGTTTGTGACCCAGAAGCCTCAGCGATCCAGGTATGAACAGATAATTTACTCAAAAGGAAAAATAAATGCCAAACACGGAGAAAAACTTTACCCTGTCTGGGAGTCCAAGAAACTCAGAGCAAGCTTGAGGTGCTATATTACACTGATGACAAATAAAAACGATCATTTTTGTGGGTGGCAAGACTGTTACCCTTATTTATAGCTAGTAACTAAGTGGATAGACAGTTTAGAAAGGGGTAATAGGAAAATGAAGCAAAATCTGTAAATATGTCCTGAGCAATTCCTAAGAAAATGTGGCAAGCTGTGTGGTAGGATGAAGCTTAATGTTTTATGTGTTTGTATGAGAGGAATCATTTATGTGGTCTTAAAATGTGTTGGGCTGTGGATAAAATTTGCATTAGGACCCCATAAGATCTTAGGGAGCAGAGGCACAGAGACCCAATCCCAATTTCCTGAAATATAAAGTTAACTAAAGCCTGTCATTGTGGCTGAGATCAAGGTTCTGAGCTGGAAAGGGCAATGGGTTCCACAAGGGTGGAAGGAGGCCAGCTTTGGAGGTCTATACGCTGACTAGGGGAAGTAATTACAGGGCAATATGGTCCTGCAGTGGCCCCACCTGGACGGGGTTAATGGACCCAGAAAAGTGCCTTGGAAAGAATCAAGTCAGAGCTGTAATTTTAGGAACAGAAGTCTCTTTGCTGGGGAGTGATCTGATTGCTAAATGCCTAGAATTTGAAGAACGTTTTCCTAACTGATGGTGCGCTGACCCAATGGAAAATAATATATTGCCCTTGAAATAATCACAAAGTGTATCGGGGCGCCTGGGTGGCTCTCTCGGTTGAGCGTCTGACTCTTATTTCGGCTCGGCTTGGGTCATGATCTCGGGGTGGTGAGATGGAGCCCCTCCTAGGGCTCCATACTCAGCAGGGACTCTGCTTCCCCTCTCCCTCTGCCCCTCCCCCTGTTCATGCCCCCCCCCCCAGCCTCTAAAAGAAATAAATTAATCTTAAAAAAAAAGAATCACAAAGTATAACAACATAACAAAATGTGACATAAATTTAAGTGAAAACACTATAGAGAATAAGTACATGTGATGTTTAACTGTGTAGCATTTTTCTCACAGCCAAGGAGTAAGATGGACAGTGGGGAGAGTCAGAAATCAGAGCAAGGAGAAATGACAGAAGTCAGAGAACAAAGGGGTCCTGGGGCCAGTCACCGAGCTGGAATGCAAATCTGACCCATCTCAGCTGGAGTCCATCAGTTCCTATAGCTTGTCTTCACCTCCTTTGGCTGTGAAGGAGATTTAAGAAACCTGTCCACATAGACTGTGAGCTAATCTTTTTTCCTTTCCTTTTCTATTTTGAAATACCAAACAGGGATTTGGGGTCTGATGCAGAGCCATGATTTATTTTGCCACCTTTCTGAGGCTCCAGAGTACCCAGCTGGTTGGAGGATCCTTCCACCCTTTCCTTCCTTTTTCTTCTCTTCTTTCCTTCCAAAGAGTTTTTGTGTCCCTATGTCCTCTATCTGACCTTAAATTTGATCCAGAAAGGACTTCAGCACAGGGACAGTCCAGATCTAGGCAACTGGCTGAATCAGGCATCACCCACCCCCCCATTATGTTGCACTGTCTCTGAGAACAACCTTGCTGCTTGCACACTAAGCTCAAGAGGAACACGGGTCCTGAGGAGCTGGTGAAGAGCTGAGACTCTGAGAATCCAGGCTTGTGCGGCAGTTAAGTGGACTGATGCTGAAAGCCCACCTGTAGGGAGATGGTTTACATGCACAAGACCCCCTTCGCCCCCCACTGGCTGGCGCTGGGTCCATGACAGTTGTTTCTCAGTCGACAACTTAGGCGAGTGACATCAGGAGGACAGTCAGTCCGATAGGGAATGTGGTCTCTGGAAAGGCACGTCAGAATTTGAATCTCTGGCTGCGGTTTATCCAAGCACTTAACTCTCGAAGCCTTCCTTTTGCCCACTGTACAATCCAGAGGAGCGACGGCGCCCCACAGAGTTGCCCTGAGGATTCCAAGAGGTAACTCAAGTGCCTAGCACGCTGCCAGCGTCAGCTGTTGTTAGCAAGACAAAGTCATTCTGTCTGCAGAACGAAGGGTGAAACAGGTGAGACCGGATGTTCAGAGTCTTGTACCTAAATCACTGGCCGGTTGTTTCTGACACATTCAGATCCAGCTTGTGCTCCTCGTTTCTCAGTAAAGACCAGCTCATTTTTCCTATGGGGTATGTTCACATGCACACGCCCACTCCCACACACCTGGGCTTGGCATGCGGGATGCCAGTGGGATCCTAGGCAAGCACCCTTCTTAGAAGCTGAAGATTACAACACAGTTGGATGGGGATAAGGTGGGGGGGGGGGGCACGTCAATCACGACATCAGCCAGACCTTGTCAGAGCCCCAGAACACTCTGAAACGCTGTGGTCTTGATTCTCTACCAGCTCCAGCTTGGCTCGCTGTCTTCAGTTCCCTGCAGTGACAGTTGTGGTCAAGCCGTTACAATACCTCACCTGGCAACAAGCATCTACCTCACGACGTCATCGTGAGGCTCCATGAGTTGTCACAGGTGAAGTGCCAAGGGCAGCAGCTGACGCTTACAGTAAGAGCTCAGCAAGTGCAGGCTCTCAGTCACAGCCAGTGCAGAAATGGCATTCGTCCTGGTTGGGCCCCAAGGGCTAGGAAGACAGCCATGGGGTGGAACACAGGCCCTTCGTGGTCCCGGCTCCCAAGGACCTGAGATGCAAAGGGGAGCCATGTGGTTGTATTCCCACAGCTGGGTTGCTTCCCCAAGAGGCAACTGTGACAGAGAAATGACGAAAATGCCAAGTGTCGCAATTAAAAAGATAACATAAGGACCGGTTCATCTTTGCAGACTGTTCTCCTATGGAATTTAAATCCTTTCCCCTCCTAACTGAGGAATTTCAAACATTCCACCTTCTCTCTTTTCCAGAGACCCAGGGAAGTGGTACCCACTTCCACCACACCCTCAATACCCCAGCAAATGGCTGGGGCTGGAGCACCCCCAACTCAGTCACATGAGAGACCCTTGGCTTCTTAAGTCATGAACACTCTGGGTAATTTTACCTCCTGTCAATAAAGAGGACTTTGTAAGAAACAGTGCTGAGTGATAGGAGCTGTTCGTGGAAGGGAGGGCCACCCCGGGACATTGTGCACCCACATGGATTGTATCTTGGCCAAATGATGTTTCAGCCATTAACTCAGGCACTCAGACTCCCCAGATACATAATGAGCACCTTTTGGAGAATTGTACTTCAAAAGAAAAAAAATTCAATTCCTTACACAAGTATTTGGTTAATTTATAGCATCCCATTAACTGCTTTGCTGCTGTGTCTAAAGCACCCCTCCGGTGACTGCTGGAGAAGGGAACCCTGCAGATAGTAGCAAGTGGGACCAGACCCCTATAGGCCCTTCGTACTCATTAACCAGCATCTGTTCTCTGAAGCCAGGTGCACCCCAAACAAGGACCTCAGGGAAAACCAGGAGCAGTATCAACACCGGCAGAGTCAGGGGCAACCTTGAATACATTTGCAAATGTGCTTTAAAATACAAAGAGTGGGGTGCCGGGGTGGCTCAGTTGGTTGGGTGTCTGACTCTGAATTTTGGCTCAGGTCATGATCTCGGGGTCCTGGGATCAGGCCCCACATTGGGCTCCGAGCTGTGTGTGCAGCCTGCTTAAGATTCTCTCTCTCCTCCCAAATAAAATAAAATAAAATAAAAGGAAAGGAAATAAAATAAAATACAAAGAGCTTCAAACCTAACTTGAAGATGTCCTTCTAGAACCACCATTTCTCCTTTTCACAGAAAAAGTGGCCACCCCTTTTGGAGCCAACACTTTCATGTGGAGATATGCAGCATTTGGGGAGCTGGGCAGAAGGGGGGCCCCATCAAACCCACCACTCTACCTCACCCAAGCCACCCTTTGATGTTATTTTTTGACATGTTTTTCTTAATATGTTGTGAGGGACACTGAGGGCCCAACTACCTGTGTCCCTTCTCTAATGACCTGTGGTTTGGATAGACCAGGAGGGCACCCTGGTTGCCTGAAGTGAGTTCTCTTGTGGGAGATGTGGTTCAGGGATGGATGCAAAACCTAAATCAATCCATTCAGAGTGAAACTTGGGGCTCTGTTCTGTTTGGGAGAAGAGGAGCCTCTTCCCTCCTCTTAGACGTGAACAAGGTGGTGACCCAGAGTGCCAGCAGCTGCCGCCACCAGGAGGGAAACCAGCCTGAGGCCAAAAGCGATGCAGGCAGGAGTGTGAGTCTGAGAGAGTACGGATATACCGATCCGCAATCCTGCTAAGAGCCAGAACTTGGGCAGCACATCCACCTTTCAGCCAGCCCTACCTTGGGACACATTCCCTGGTATTTACACCATTGTGGGTGTGGATTTTCTGTCATGGAACTGTGAAACACTCTAATAAAATCATCTTTAGAAAAAAAAAAATTCAGAGCAGCCTCCTGCGGGCAGCACAGCGCGAGAGGGGGAACTCATTTTTGGAGCGCAGGGGCCTGCCCGTCATCCCTTCAATCTCAGGCTAAGAAGAGCCGGGCTCAGACGAAGCGGGCGGTGCGGAGGGTAGCCTAGTGTACGCTCCGCAAGGGCTGCTCCCCAGCGCGGCTGGCACTTAGTAGGAGCTTTGCAAAGGCGACGAGGGCGCAATACTTGGCGTTTGGCTGCACTGCGGAGGCGTCAGGGCTCCAGCGTGTCCGGGCTCGGAGCCCACGCTCCTTACCCGGGAGAGCAGACGCCAGGCAAGCCGGATGAAGCGGTCAGATCACAGGCGCCCAGGAAGGACGGGGGCGGAGGTGCGACAGCCGCGGAACAGACGGCAGCAGGAAAGGGCCGGCCGCTACGGCGCTGGCTCGCATGCACGCCCTTTCCGGCCATTGTCACTAAGACTGCCAGACCTTTCCCTGAGAGGGAGGCCCCGGACAGGAGACGAAAACCTTGAGAGACTGTCTCCTTCACCAAACCGAAGCTTGAACAGCAAATTGGAAACAATTCGCGGTGACCAGGAAACTAAAATGGCGACTGGAAACGGAGTGGGTTCTCCAGGGGAAAATGCAGTGAGCCAGGCTTGCTTCGGGCTCCGGGGGACAGAAAGCTCCCAGGTTCCAGCCCACGCCCGGACTCCGGAATGCAGGATGCCCCACCCCGCGGAGAAAGTCCCGGCGGGCTGATGCAAGAGAAAATGCTCTCTCCCTTCCAAGAGTCCGTTTCAGGAACCCCCGCTGCTCTTCCGCCTCCTCCAGCCCCACTCCAGACACAATGGGTCCCCCAAGCAGATAAACAGCCAAAGGGACGCGTGAAGGCCAAGTGGAAACTGGCGCAAGCCCACACAACTCTCGGGGCCCTGACGCGGCAGCCGTCTAGGCCTCGGACAGAGAGAACCGGGCTCCTCGCGGCCCCGACGCAGGCCTGTGGGGGCAGGGCGGCCGCGGGGCGGCCGGGCGGGACAGCCCAGGCCTCCCCTTCGTGTGTGCGGCCGACCCGCACCAGGAAAACAAAGCCCTGAGAGCTGCCAGCCAGGGCAGCTGGGACCACTAACCCCATGTGTCCCCAGAACCCCGGGCATTCCTGAGAAGTGTCTTCTAAGCTCCCCTGCAGAGCCAAAGATGAGGCCCTTGAATTGTACCACAGACTTCTGCGCACTCTCACTGCCTCTTCCCAAGTGAGCCCGCTTCGCGGGAGGCTCAGGGTGGCTGGGGCTTCCCCAGCCCAGTGAGCCTTCCCCGAACAGCACGGAAGAGAAGCATACAGACGCATCTCAGCCCTCCCGACCCCCAGGAAGAGAAGCATACAGACGCATCTCAGCCCTCCCGACCCCCACTTTAAACCGGCGGGAGAGGAGGCCCCTCCAGTTCCACTTTCTGAATCTCTTGCAGGAGAAGGCTGATCTTGTACAAAAAAGCATGCAAAGCTCCAAACAGGAGTTAACATTCTTTCTCACAGTCAAGCCAGTTGGATTTTTTTTTTTTTTTTTTTACTTGAAAAACTCCTTTTTCTAGGGTAGCCTGTGTTATGCTGGGTCTACATACCTTGAAAAACTCCGGACTCGCATTTATGTCTCCCTCGGGAAATCTTGATTCAGTCCTGAAAGCGACGAGAGAGCACTTCACTTTAATAAGTGCTTGACTCAGAGAACTGGCCAAAAATAAGGGGAGGTGAGGGTGGCAAGAAGGGGAAACACACTTAGAACCAGAGACACACACCAAGGCAGGGGGCTCCAGACAACCAAGCGTGGAGGCGCATATGAACACCCGCGTACGGAGAGCGGCGAGCACTCACTCATTCAGTGACTGGTAGAAGACTTGTGCGGGTTTAGACGGAGAGCGCAGAATGAGAATTGTGTGCCCAGACATTGTGGATAGAAACGACCTAACGCGGGGATGAGGGGCGCCGGTGGTACGGAGAGAGCACATGCAAAATGTTTTTAAAAACTGTTCTCCACATTCCTGGGCATTTTTTTTTCCCCCCAGAGAGATGAAGATTTTTGTCCACACCAAAAGCCCCATATAAATGGTTATCGCAGCTCTACTCATAATAGCCCCCACCTGGAAACTACCCCAGTGTCCTTCAGTAAGTGAATGCACAAACTGGTACATCCACACCGTGGACTACTGACACAACAGATCGGACTAGTGATACCCACGATAACCTGAAACAATCTCCAGAGAATTATGCTGAGTGGAAAAAGAAACCAATCCTAAATGGTTACATCCTGTGTGATTCCAGGTGTACAACATTTCTGGAATGACAAATGTTTCACCTCACAGACTGGTGGTTGCTGGGAAGGTCTGGCGGTAACAGGCAGCAGGAAGGATCCTGCTGCTATGGAAACGTTGAGTCTTGGTCAATGTCAATACTCTGGATGTGATACTGTACTCCAGTTCTGCACGATGTTACCACTGGGGAACACAGTTAAAGGGTACCGAATTATTTTACAACCACATGTGAATCAATCCAGTTATTACAATGTAAAAAAGTTTGACCAAAAACAAAACAAAAAAAACCCCACCCCAAAACTGTTCTAATTGTATTGCTGGTGGTATTAGTATCGCTATTCTGAGTTTATGTGTATAATAAAGCACAGGAGTTACTATACAATGTTCTATTTCTATGCCCCCTCATCTTTGAGTGCTGATTCTGAGTGGAAAAGATTATGACATAATATAGGAAATGTTAAGTAAAAAAAACCCTGCAATCCTGAATTGCACTATGAATTCATGGATTATTTTTTTAAAAAGATTTTATTTATTTATTTGACAGAGAGCACAAGTAGGCAGAGTGGCAGACAGAGAAGCAGGCTCTCTGCTGAGCAGGGAGCTGGACGTGGGGCTCGATCCCAGGACCCCAGGATCATGACCTGAGCTAAAGGCAGCCGCTTAACTGACTGAGCCACTCAGGCGCCCCATGAATTATTTTTACCTACTGATATGCGTAGAAAAAAGACCAACTCAGTAGCAATGAGCATTTCTGAGACATAAATTATGGTTTTGAAATATAATTTTCCACTAAAAGAAACAGGGTTTCTTAGAGACTTCTGATTGCAGGTCTTGGGGCAAGATATGTACTGAATGAGCCTGGGACAGCTTATCATGCCAGAGAGGAAGGAAAGTATCAATGATTATTAGGGTTCTACCAGAAGGACTCAGAAGCCAACTTGAACGGACTTATACCAGCTAAAGATGGGGCATCTTTAAGCTTCAAGAAGGATAATTTCATCGATGGTTAGCGTTGGGAAGTGGAAAGTGAAAGGTTTCTGTAGGACTCTCAATGGTGAGAGAAATCTTGAACTTTGATGGACAGGTTTTTGTTTTTTTTTTAATGGTTTTTTGGGTATGGGTCACGCTTAGGAAAGTCAGTTTAAATAATGGGAAAGACTCAAGCTTTTATCCTACCTTTCCTGCATGAATTCTACCACTAGACCAAGGAAAGTATTTAAGTATTCCAACTGAAAAATGAAAATATATCCAGAGGTAAGTACCATAGGACCCTCCATACACAACTAATCCTAACAGTGCCAAACACTTGGTGGTAACAATGTGTCCTCCACCCATCTGATACACTCTATTTCATCCACTGAAGATGACATGAGCTGGAAGGCCCATCATCACTCCAAGTACCTCCAAGAAAACACAACCCTGAGGTGCCATCAACTGAGGATGCATTCCACCTTCAGTTGATGTTCAAGTGAGACAAGTGTCCTTTAATTAGTCAATACTCATTTCTATTTCCTGACAATTTTACTGCTCACTTCTCAGATGTAGAGGGCAGTATTTATTATCACCCATCCTAATCATTGAAAATTAAAGTAAAATAGCACACTATAGCAATAAAAATAAATGTGCACAATCCTCAAAATACAGTGTATAGGATTTTTTTTAAACCCCTATTTACCATGATAGGATGGACAGTCCTGATCCTCTATGGCCTGTAGCTTCCTCCAGTGAACATGTCTTGTTGGGATTTTCTGATCGCACTTGCTGCCATCAGCCCGACGACCCCACAGAAGCCAGTCTTCTGCTGTGGCTTTTCTTCCACTGCCCATCATCTTCCCCTTTCAGGTTGCAGTGGATCCTCAGCAAGTGCAGTAAGGAGAGCAAGTACCCCCAAACCCAAGTTGCATAGTCAGGGATCTGTGAGCCTCTGGAACTATGTGCAAAATAGTCCATGCATATGTACTTTTTTATGGGATTCTGGAATTGCTGGTTATTTTCCTTTTGAGTGTGTCTTGCCTGCCATCTGGCTGGCTTTGTCGAGTAGGCTGTTGTCAATCGTGGTTATTTTCCAAGATGCTTTTTCTTAATGAAACATTTTGGTGAGAGGATCATCTGTTGAGACGTGATTCCAATCTTATGGAAGGCAAGAAAGGGCAAGGGCACACGAAGATAAATGGCCTTGGGTGCATGAGAGAGGAAAGGGTGAGAGATGGCAAGGTCTGTTTCTGGGGTTACAGAAATCTCCAATGCCAGTCAACTGTGGAGCCCAGGACTGACATCGATCGCATTAGGCATGGGCCTCTGTGGAACAGCTTACTGAAAACCCGTAATACTAGCATCCCATGCTGCTCTGTGTAAGAAAACATGCAAATGGTCTGGAGTCAATGTACCCAGATAAAAAAGGGACAAGTATAACATGCATATCTAACCTGTGATCCTATGCTGATATTGCTGAATGGGCTCATGGGCCAAATCTGGCCTGTCATCTGTTTTTTGTATGATCTCTATACAACAGATTTTATATTTTAAGTTTTTTTTTTTAATTAGAATATTATACAGCATGTCAAGATTACATAAAATTCCTGTGTCCATAAAGTTTTACTAGAACACAGTCATGCCCCTTCCTTCACCTATCATCAATGGCTGCCTCTGTATTCCACGATAAGCAGCTTCCACAGAGTCTAGCCCACAAAGCCTAAAATATTTGCCGTCTGTGGCCCTTTACAGAAGAAGTTTGCCAACGCCTTCCTCAGAACTCAGGTTTAGCAAATTCTCTGTTAACTTTTTCATAAATAAAAGATAAAATCTGGATGCGTAGCTGCAAAACATCTCGTATTTATTATTCTGTTTGCTGTAGTTTTCAAAGCTGGTGCACCACACACACACGCAAGAACACAAAACAGGAACCCGGATGGATGATCTAATGTTTCCCATTTGCTATCTCTGGCTTTGCAGTTTCCCTACATGGCATGCACGCAGGACAGAAAAGACAACAATTACCCGCCGTGCTAGATTTAAAAGCATTTAATGACATAGCATATATTTAACAGGGCAGAAGTTGAGAGGTACAGGTCATACGACTGAGCGCCAGGCCTGAGCGACCACCTCCCTGCTCAGGCCCAGCCTCTGGAGTTCATTCCTATCGATGCCATTTTGATTGTGCAGTAAGATGAAAATTTGTCATTACAATCGTTACAGTGACAAAGAAATGCACACTATGTATCAAATAGCAAGGTAATGAAGCAAATTATAACAGTGTGGCAACGCACGAGCAAGTAACCATTAGAGTAACATTACTTTGTCCAGTAAATGCTTCAGTTCCACTTGTAACACTTACCAATGATTTAAAGGGTTTTATTATACATCTAGTTTTATTATACTTTGTACTAGAATTATCTCAAACATACAATATAATGTATTTCGGCAAAAAAAAAAAAATTGAAATTACAGATTATTTAAAACAGTATCCATTTTCTATTCCTTCTCGTATACCGGTATACCGACATTCTGAACTGTCCTTGCAGGTGATGCAGAAAAGCTGCATGTCAGGTGTTAGTAAGTGATGCCAGATACAAACAGTTTGGTCTGTAGATTCAACATGGAGCTGCACTGTGGTGGCAGCGAGATCATAATACACGATCTGTTTAATCAAGGTTAGACCCGTCATGGGCACTTCTAATAGTTGAGACTCAAGGTAACCACTGGAAATAAATGGAAGAGAATGGTGTCAGGAAATTGGTACATTTTGTCTCTAGTGAGCACAGGAAATATTGTTTAAGCACCGCTGCCTTGCATACCAACAGCACTAGAGGCGGGTTATTTCCAACGCAGCCTCACAAAATTGAGGAACAGTTTAAATATTGAGATCTAATCTATATAATTTCATTAAAAAAAATCTGGTCTTCCCTCTGCACCTCAAACTTTTGTAACTTGGAGATAAAGTATTTAGGTGTATTTCCCCCACCCCCCCAGAAATGCTCTATAAATTAAAAAAAAAATCAACCACATTGAAGAACATTAGGCACAGAGAATAATGTGTTGGTTCTGAGCTTGCATGCTGGAGTTTCACTGAAAAGGTAAGAGAAGGGCAGGAGGTGAAGGAAAGGAGTTCATTTCTTTTTGCCAAAAATGCTGAACCGCTTCTCCTTGTCTTTCTCTTTGTCTTTCTCCCGCTTGCCAGGGCTAGACTCGCTGGTGATGGTGACGACGCTGGTGGGCAAGGTCTGTGCCCGGCTAGATGCTGGAGTGCTCTGTGTGCTGGCGGACACCTCATGTTTATCGGAGGAGATGGCAGAGGAGATGGCCTGGATCCATGTGTTCATTTCCTCCTGGACAAAGGACCACAGGTGAGACTCAGCCAAGAGGGATGGGCTCAAAACACCTTCACTTCACCTGCCCAAACATGTGCCTCCGTTGGGTCGGAAGGCTTGGGAAAAGTGCATCTAGCCCACGGGAGCATCTGGCTGAGAGGCAAGCAGTTCCCAAATGACCCTTAGCAGAGTGAACATGGTTCAACTCTCACAAGAATTTGGTTTATAAGACCTGAAAGTCACCCATCTAGTATGTGGTCCTACAAACTTGGAAGAATGAGAAGACTGGTTTCCATTGGTGGGATGCACCCTTTTCTTAAAAAATTGAAGTATATTTGACATATAACCCTGCATGAATTTAGTAGAAGTTGGTTTTTCAAATCTAAAGCACTACACACATTGCTGTCTCATCAGAAGACCCTCTCTCCCTGCAAGAAGTACAACCATGAAATGGTTGCTTGAAGACAGTGGAGTGCCGCAGGGAGGCCCCTGACTGGACTTCAGGATCCACATCCTGTCCCAGGACCACCCCACTGTGCCTCATCCACTGTGAGGGGTGCGCAAGTTTTCCTCCATCAACTTCAGGGTCCTTGCACTAGCCCTCCTAACACAGCAGGGAGACAGTAAGATGCCATTCTGCCTCTTAGCAATATAAGGAGAACTGAACGCCTTCCAGTTGTTACTGACTGAGGAGACCAGATACGAGAAGCCATGACTAATGATTACTTATATATGAAACACTGTAAATAAAGCTTATTGTGCCAATAAATATTTGCAAAAGCCCAAGTATTGAGAGAAATGAATCTTAAAAACTTACATCATCTTTGGCTTGGAAGAGGTACTCATTGCCATCATTTAGTCTGTAAGTTGAAGGAAGAAAGTCAGTCACAATTTGACTTAGGAAGAAACAAAACCCTCAAATTCCCAAAACCTATGAGGGACGTAAGCAGGCCAGGGGAATCCTACCAGAAATGCCCATCAGAGCTCTGCATACATCACCAGCTTTGCCCAGGACCCACAAAGGCCCAATATATATTCTTGGGCCAGTATAATATACACAAAAACTTAATGTTTCAATCTACTGGAAGGATCAAAATGTCCCAAACATATCAACATCTGGCTTTACTGTGGCAAAGGCCACTTGAATGTCTAATCAATGCTCTAAACTGAATTCAAGATATAATGCTTTAAAAATGATGAGTCCTGGGGTGCCTGGGTGGATTAGTTGGTTAAGCATCTGCCTTTGGCGCAGGTCATGATCCCAGGGTTGTGGGATCAACCCCCATGTCGGACTTCCTGCTCAGCAGAAGTCTGTTTTTCCCTCTCCTGCTCCCCCTGCTTGTATGCTGTCAAATAAACAAATAAAATCTTTAAAAAAAAATGATGAGTCTTCAGGTCCTTATCCCAGGGTCCTGGATCAGCAGGGAGTCTGCTTGTCCCTCTCCCTCTGCCCCTCCTCCCCCTCCCGCGCTGTGCTCTCTCAAATAAAATCTTTAAAAAAATAAAACATTAAAAATAAAAATTATGAGTCTTTTCACTACATAATCATTAAGGGAACAATCTGACATGAAGATGTAACAACTGTAAATACTTATGCACCCACATGGCAGCGCCCAAATACATAAAGCAGTATATAAAGGAAGTAATCAACAGTAATACAGTAATAGATCATCCAAACAAAAAATCAACAAGGAAACTGGTTTTGATGACACATTAGACCAGATGGATCTAACAGATATATTCAGAACATTCCATCCTGAAACAATGGAATGCACATTCTTTTCAAGTGCACATGAAACACTCTCCAGGAAAGATCATATATTAGGCCACAAAACAAGTCTCAACAAATTAAAAAAGATCAAAGTCGTATCATGCATGATTTCTGACTACAATGCTATGAAACTAGAAATCAACCTAAGAAAAAATCTAGAAAGAACACAAATACATGGAGATTAAATAACATGCTACTAAACAATGAATGGGTCAAACAAGAAATCAAAGAGGAAATCAAAACATCCAGGAAGACAAATGAAAATGAAAAAACAAAGTCTAAAAACTATGAGACACTGAGAGGGAAGTTTATAGCAATACAGGACTACCTCAAAAAGCAAGAAAAATCTCAAATAAACAACCTAACCTTACACCTAAAAGACTGAGAAAAAGAACAAACAAAACCCTAAACCAGGAGAAGGAAGGAAAAAAAGATTAAAGAAGAAAAAAAAGAAAAAATAAATAAAGAAATAATGTAACAGATCAATGAAACCAGAAGCTGGTTTCTCATAAAGATCAACAAAATTGATAAACCTTTAGCCAGATTCTTAAAAAAAAAAAAAAACCTCAATTAACAAAATCAGAAATGAAAGATGAGAAATAACTGATGCCACAGAAAAAGGATTTTAAGAGAATATTATGAAAACTTACATGCCAACAAATTGGACAAGCTAGAAGAAATGGACAAATTCCTAGAAGCATATAACCTTCTAAAACTGAATCAGAAGAAATAGAAAATTTGAACAGACTGATTACCAGCAAAGAAATTGAGTCAGTAATCAAAAAACTCCCAAAAACAGAAGGCCAGGACCAGGTGACTTCACAGGTAAATTTGACCAACACTTAAAGAAGAGTTAATACTTCTTCTTCTCAAACTATTCCCAAAAATAAAAGAGGAAGGAAAGCTTCCAAATTCATCCTGTGAAGCCAGCATGATCCTGATACCAAAACCAGATCAAGACACTACAAAAAAAGAGAACTCAGGACAACACCTCTGATGAACACAGATGCAAAAAAACTCAACAAAATATTAGCAAACCAAATCTACAATATATTATAAAAACCACCATGACCAAGTGAGATTTACTCCTGGGATGCAAGGGTTCAATATTCAAATCAATCAACGTGATACATCATATCAACAAGAGAAAGGACAAAAACTTTATGATCATTTCAACAGATGAGAAAAAACATTTGAAAAAGTACAGCCATCTGTCATGATAAAATCCCTCAATAAAATAGGTTTCGGGGCCCCAGCTGGCTCAGTCAGTGGAGTGTGTAACTCCTCAAATCAGGGTCATGAGTTCAAGCCCCTACTGGGGCCTACTTAAAAAAAGAACACAACAAACAAACAAAAGTAGGTTTAGAGGGAACATACATCAACACAATAAAGGCCATCTATGAAAACCCCACAGTTAACATCATCCTCAATGGGGAAAAACAGAGCTTTTTCCCCTACGGTCAGGAACAAGACGAGGATGTCTGCTCTTACTACAGCTATTCAACACAGAACTAGAAGTCCTAGCTATAGCAATCAGATAACAAAAAGAAATAAAAGACATCCAAATTGATAAGGAATAAGTAAAACGGTCACTATCTGCAGATGACATGATGCTACATATATAGAAAACAATAAGGTCTCCACCAAATACTTACTAGAGCTGATAAATGAGTTCACTAAGGTTCAAGATACAAAAACCAATATAAAGAAATATGTTGCATTTCTATACAGGAATAATGAAGCAGCAGAAAGAGAAATTAAGAAAACAGTCCCAGGACGCCTGATTGGCTGTCGGAAGAGCATGGGACTGTTGATCTTGGGGCCGTGGGTTCAAACCCCATGTTGGGGGTAGAGATTACTTAAAAATAAAATCTTAAAAAAAGAAGTCCCATTTACAATTACACCAAAAATAATAAAATAGCTAGAAATAAATTTAACCAAGGAGGTTAAAAGACTCTGAAAACTACAAAAGGCTGATGAAAGAAACTAAAGATGACACAAACAAATGGAAAGATATTCCATGCTGATGGACTGGGGAAACAAATACTGTTAATGTCCATATAATGCAATCCCTATCAAAATACCAACAGCATTTTTCAAAGAACTAGAACAAATAATCCCAAAATTTGTATGGAACGACAAAAGACCCTTAACAGCCAAGCAATCTTGAAAAAGAACAAGACAATGGGAGGTATCACAATTCCAGACTTCAAGTAATATTATAGAGCTGTAGTAATCAAAATAGTATGGTACGGGCACAAAAAGACTCACAGATCAATGGAATAGAACAGAAAACCCAGAAATAAATCCACAATTATATGGTCATTAAACTTTGATAAGGGAGGCAAGAATATGCAATGGGTTTGGAAAAAGTCTCTTCAAAAATGCTGTTGGGAAAACTGGACAACAATGTGCAAAAGAATGAAACTGGACCACTTTCGCACACCATACACAAAAATAAACTCAAAATGAATTAAGGACCTCAATGAAACCAGTAAAACCAATGAAACCATAAAAATCCTAGAAGAGAACACAGGCAGTACTTTCTCTGATATTAGCTGTAGCAACATTTTTCTAGATACGTCTCCTGAAGCAAGGGAAAACAAAAGCAAAAACAAACTATTGGGATTACATCAAAATAAAAAGCTTCTGCACAGCAAAGGAAACAATGAACAAAACTAAAGGACAGGGGCGCCTGGGTGGCTCAGTCGGTTAAGCGTCTGCCTTCGGCTCAGGTCATGATCCCAGAGTCCTGGGATCGAGCCCCGCATCGGGCTCCCTGCTCTGCGGGAAGCCTGCTTCTCCCTCCTCCCACTCCCCCTGCTTGTGTTCCCTCTCTCGCTGTCTCTGTCAAATAAATAAATAAAATTAAAAAAAAAAACTAAAGGACAAACTCCTGAATGGGAGAAGATATTTGCAAATGACAAATCCCATAAGGGGTTCGTATCCAAATACATAAAGAAGTGGGGCGCCTAAGTGGCGCAGTCAGTTAAGCGTCTGACTCTTGGTTTCAGCTCAGGTCGAAATCTCAGGGTTGTTGAGATTGAGCCCACATCAGCGTCCACGCTCAGCCTGGAGTCAGCTTAAGAGTCTCTCTCTCCTTCTCTCTCTGCCCCTCCCGCTCGTGCTCTCTAACTCTCAAAATAAATACATCTTTAAAAAAAATAACTTATACAACTCAATACCAAGAAACCCAAATAATCCAATTAAAAAAATAGGCAGAAGACATAAACAGACATTTGTCCAAAGAAGACACAGAGATGGCCAACAGACACATGAAAAGATGCTCATCACCACTCACCATCAGGGAAATACAAATCAAAATTACAATGAGATGTCAATTCACACCTGTCAGAATGGCTAAAATCATAAACACAAGAAACAAAAAGTGTTGGTGAGGATGTGAAGAAAAAGGAACCCTTGTGCACGGTTGGTGGGAATGCAAACTGGTGCAGCCACTCTGGAAAACAGTATGGAGGTTTCCTCAAAAAATTAAAAACAATTACCACATGATCCAGTAATTCAACTACTGGGTATTCAACCAAAGAAAGAGAAAACATTAATTCAAAAACATCTATGCACACCTGTGTTCACTGCAACATTATTTACAAAAGCCACATTATGAAAGCAGCCCAAGTGTCCATCAACAGATGAACAGATAAAGAAGATGTTGTATATATGTATTTACACACACACACTGTAGTATTACTTAGCCATAAAAAAGAATGAAATCTTGGCATCTGCAACAACATGGATGCATCTACAAAATGCTAAGTGAAATTTAAGAAACAAAACAAATGAACAAAGAAAAGAGACAGACAAAAAATAGACTCTTAAGTATTGTTTGAGATGGGTGGATGGGTGAAATAGGTGAGGGGGATTAAGAGGACACTTATCGTGATGAGCACTGAGTCATGTATAGGATCATGGAATCACTATACTGTGTGCTGGGTAACTAATAAAACACTGTATGTTAATTATACTGCAATTAAAAAAAGTATGAGTCCTTTTGAAATTCTGCTACAGAGCCTTATATCCCCCCCATTTACAAATACCAGAATTTTTAAATAGACATACAGAAAAAGTCTCCTAGATTTCCCTTCTTACATGGTACGGAGTAAAAGAAACTGTCCCGCAAGGCCATCCCTAGGACGCTGGAGAGTCACTGGCTTGGAGGGCTACTCATTCACTTCACTGCGGTACAGAGGAAGGGGTGTTCCTGGTGGGGAGGAAGGTAAGTGCCCTCTGCCAGAACCCGGACCCTCTGAAGCTGCATGGAGGGAGAAGAAAGGAGGGAGGCAGCCGGGGAGCCAGGCTGTTTGCACCTTATTTCACGCAGTGTAAAGGGCTCCAAGTCCTGAAGAGCCTGCCTCCGGTGCTCCTTGAAAGAGCTCAAAAAGTCACACCTTTTGAAACGCTCATTTGCAGTCCGTGGCCTAGTGCAACCGACAGGACACAAATGTCTAACTGAAGACCAAAGCTTTTCAGGTCCCAAAGCCACAGATCAAATTAGTTTTAAACTAATTAACATTCTAACCACGGACATATTTACTTTACACATTTTTTTTTTTTAAGATTTTATTTGTCAGAGAGAGAGAGAGAGCACAAGCAGAGGGAGTGGGAGAGGGAGAAGCAGGCCTCCCGCAGAGCAGGGAGCCCGATGCGGGACTCGATCCCAGGACCCTGGGATCATGACCTGAGCCGAAGGCAGACGCTTAACGACTGAGCCACCCAGGCGTCCGTACTTTCTATATTTTTCAAGATGAAACGGCTTTTCTGCCCATTTCTAAGAACTTCTGAGCCTGGATCCACTCTGATGGAGGTGTATGTGTTCTACAAGCCAGGACATGTGGAACTAGATGGTTCCAGAAGCAGCTGGAACATCTGCTGGGCAAGCCAGGGGAGCAGAAAGACCCAGGTCCCACACATGCACTTCCTGTTTATCTCCATCCAGCTCCAGGATGACTCACTTGACCCAGCTCCACATAACTTGTGGGCAAAGAATAGCAACTCCTGGGTCTGGATAAGCTGCAAAAATGGGTAAACTATTTTTCTACGTTTCCCTTAAAATGTGAACAGCTCACCTTGTCTTAAGGAACAGTAAGTTCCAGCTTATCAAAACAAAAGCTCATTGTCTTCAAGGCTGAGCTGTGCCATGAACCACAGGGAGACTGGTGACTGGCCACAGTCCCTAAAGATCCTAACCGAGACATGGGACAAACCACACAAGTTTCACTGGTGATTTTTTTTAAATGGCAGAGAGGAAGAACCGACTGATCACAGTACCTGCCTGGGAAAACCAACCCCAAGAGTGAAAATACACCTACTCTCCGCAACCAAGAAACGGGGCCCCTC
This sequence comes from Leptonychotes weddellii, assembly GCF_054177405.1. NCBI lineage: Eukaryota > Metazoa > Chordata > Mammalia > Carnivora > Phocidae > Leptonychotes > Leptonychotes weddellii. The sequence continues at coordinate 63,232,416 of NC_138378.1, read as the reverse complement.
TCACCTCAGCTTGAACACGTGTTTCTTCTTCTTGTAATCAAGGGCCACTTCACAGATGGCTTCTTTCAAACTCACAGGGACCTCGCTGTGGTAGGGGATTCCAGAGGCAGCCGTCTTTGCATCTTTGTAGAAACCCATTTCTTGGTTATTTATGACACAATAAACATTGTGCCAGGACCTGAGCAGTAAAGAAAGGAATGTCAGGGTTCTAGACCACACTCCTGTAAAGAATTAAGGATGTGATTAATATGCAAACGATCCACACACCACGTGGTGTGACCCCTTGTTAAAAGCCTTTCCTAAATTCTGCTAAAACTAAACAAGAAAACAAAATTCCTCCACAGACTGCTGGGACAGTGTCCACATTCATCCCGTGGCAGGTGACTGAGGGCAGGTGATGCTCTGAGTTTGGGGAAAAACATGCTGCCCTCTTCTATTACATAAAGGTACTCCTGGCTCTGACGGGAAAGATTTTTATTGGGGTTGGTTCTCTTTGCTGTAGTACCCTCTTGTGGTAATGCCGTACAGGGCAGACTCCTCATCTGAAACATGCCTGTCCTGAAACACCTAACTCTTCCACCGCAGTTTTAATCCTGATGGGGCTTGGCAACCTGACAGGGAGGCAGATCCAGGGCCATTAGCACTGGTAGTACCTCCGGATGAATCAGAAAAAAGACAGCCTTTCCCCCATGATATGGCAAACTGTCATGATATACTGATTTTTATCAGAAGACGCTGTACTGCCACCTACCTAGATTAACATAAAAATTTATGTTGTACTCAATGTGGGTGGCAGCTCTGAGATGGGGACTTCCTGGTCTAATGTACAACCTGTACAACTGTACATGGTGGTCCCAGGCAGAAGGGATCATTGGTTAAGCACACTGGCTCTGGAATCAGGTAAGAATTTCACCCGGGCTTTGCCATATACCATGTTTCTGAAGAGTGAGTTTTTTTTCACCACACAGGGCCGCCATTTCCTCATTTATAAAAGAGATTATTAATAAAAGTAGGGCCTATTGGGAGGCAGTGAAATAAACACAGATATGGAGATAAGGCCGGGGAAATGAATGTCTTAAAAAAAAAAAAAAATCCCACAAGGAAGAACACTTCACTTTAGGGAAATTCTCCAACCTCTGCCTAGCACATTTCTTCTCAGGAAGAATTACTAAGTCCCCTTTTTGCTATTCCCATCCACGCTTAATTAACCTTCCTTCTCTCAGTGAATCAAAAGCACTCTCCTCCCGCTTTCCAATGTCAGTCCCAAGAAAAAAGTGACGCCCAGGAAGCTAAGAACAAATGGACTTCACCAGCGCCCACTCCCCGGCTTTCCAGGCGGCAAGCGGGTGCCCCGACCTTGAACGGGCTGGGCTGACTTCCCATCTCCTGAGGCGCTGGCCTCAGCCTTCGCTGCTCTCACCTGCTCGAGGCTTTCTTATTGTGAGCCTCCCACTCGTGCTTCCGATTCAGGAAGCCTTCCATCTGGGCCGAAGGCGTCTCCTGGGCTCTGGCCGGCAAGGTGGCAGCACTCTGGGCCGGGAGGGCGGCCTTGGCTTTGCGGTCCGAGGTGGGGGAGGGGATGGGGCTGGACTCCTTTGAGCTTGTTCTCTGCTCGGCGGCGCCGTTGACCATTTCACTTGTGTCCACCGTTTCTGCCATCTAGGGACAGTGGAGAGGCCATTCAGCGAACCCTGTGAGCCACAGGGGTGACCACATACGCTCTGACTCGCACACGTGGCTGTGTATAAATGCCGGGCACAGATGGAAGCAGTACAGTAAAACCATTGCAACATCCCACAAAGCCAGCGGGACACCAAGGACATTAGAAGGTGGGGAGGGATTAATGCCCGCCCGCTTATGGGGAAGGGAGAAAAGCGAAATGCCAGGATGAGTTTTACTGCACTCTGTTCCTCGGATCAATCCATTTTCTCTAATGTAACTCAGATCATTTCCTCTTAGGGTTACTTTAAAAACAAAAGGACGACAGGAACAATCACACGTATTAAATATGAGAGAGTGGACGTTATACAGCAGCCACCTTACAACCAAGGACGTCACCAGAAGAGCTGGAAGTTTAAGCGAAAGGGCATTCACAAACAGACCGACAGATGACTCTATCAGAACTACACAGCATTCCCCCAGAGTAAGACAAGGAAAGACCTCCGGTTTCTGAAAATGCTCTCCGGCTCTCCTCCCCCGCCCCTCAACACATCGTCATAAAACATGCAGAAATTAGGACGACAATCATGCATTTCACATCTACCATCCCAGTTAGACTTTGGAACTTAAGAGCTGGAAGGAATTGAGGCAAGTCAACAAACATCAATTTAACCACATCTGCCGGAGTTGTATCGTGAGTGGGTTGTAGTTGGTGTTAAAGGAGCCGGAAAAGCCAATCACAGTCACTCAACACCACACGGCTATTTACCCCCAAACACAGACAGAACCAGGGCCTTCCCCATCACGTGTTGGTTGATCACGGTGCCTTGCTGCACTGAGACGAGAAAGCCCAGACACAGCCAGACTTCCCGCGGCTCTGACCGTCAGGCTGGAGACGTCTTCGGGAGCTGTTCCTTCCCAAGCTCATTTATACTGTGACCCTCGGGGCTTTTCGGCTTTGGAAATGCAGTAGGGTCTCGGCTCATTATCGCTTTCAGCCTGTGTACCATCAACTGTGTACCATTAACTGTCTCGGCCCTGGCTGATACACCCAGGGCGCGGGATTAGCAAGTTACTAAAGCTGGGTGTGGCTGACACTTTAGTGGGTTACAGACAACCTGCACCCCTCGTACACGGACAAACATGGAGGTGTCAATGGCAACGTTCATTAGATACGTCCCCCACCACTGCTGCCCAGAACCAAAATGACAAGTTAGCAGCAACAACTTCAACAGGAGAAATGGGAGAACCACCACCACTGCTTTGACACTCAGACATGTCAACTCTTGGGAACAGGATCACTTGTTTAGGCCTTAGCTAAGTGGCGGGGTGGGAGTCATGAGCTTCTCTTCCATCTATACAGACTATCACTGTCAGCATCAGGGTTCAGGGTAAGACCAGAGGCTTTGCAATTTAAGGGTGTTTTTGACTGGAGCCCTTTACCCACACAGCAATGTGGGAAATGGGACTCTTAGGGCAAGGAAGGCATGGGGGAGGAGGATGGACATGTGATTATCCTGGCCTCCTAAGTGACACCCTGTAGATGTGTGCTTATGAGTAACAGGCTATTTCCATATTTCTCTTTCCTTTCACTTTTAAAGGAGAGATGCAGGAGGGGAAATGACCACCAAAAAACAAAACCCTGAGTCCAAAGGAAGTGAGTGGATTTTAAAGTTGACAAATCTGTTCTAGTGTGGAATTTCAGGAAACTTCTGGTGGGAAAGTGTGAGTTTGGTCTGAAAGGCCTATGCCAGGTGTGAGTCTAGGGAGACATAGGGTTAGTGTGTATAGAAACCAGGTTAAAAAAAAATTAGTGCTGCAGCTGTGGCTCGGAAACTGCTGGTGACAGCAGGGACCTGGAGGGAGCAGTGTCTGCTGACAGGCTAACGTTTATAGCACTGGGGCAGACTTCAAGGGGGGCCAAGGCCAGGGAAGCCTCTTCTGGGGGAAATTCTGCAGCAAAAATTTTTTTCTTTAGAGTTAGAAGGAAAGAGAAAACCCCAAACCAGTATGCAGAGATAATTAATGTTTATGCAAATGAATCACTAAACCAAGAAAACAAGGAAAATAAAAGGAACAAAATGATTTTTAATGGACATGTGCTTAAGCATGCCAACAGACAACACACCACTAGAGACAAACATCAAAAGCAAATCATAGTGCTATGATCATACATGTGAATCTCCCCCCAACCCCCACCCCATGTTGCTTCTCTTTAGCGATTAGTCCAGAGTGCTTTAGTGGCTGGGTACACCTGAGATCTTTAAATCAGGAGGTGAACACGAATGCAACGTGACAACTAGTAGCACAAGAAACGCCTGATTGGTTTTCTAAGTGCATGAAAGCAACACTATTTTCAAGTTCATTAACTTGAGTCTCTGCACCACAACTCCAAAGAATGAAAAGGCTTTTCTTCTTCCAATCCAGTTATAATAAAAAACTTGTTCTGGCAAGCTACAATTTAAAAATCTAGATAAAAATAGGCATGAGAACAAATGCCAAAAACATCATTGCACTATTTCTGTGTGTTTTTTTTTTTTGGTCTTCTGAATACAAAAAGCATACAATTGGGTATCATTCCAGATAATATAAAATTTAAACATATATATATGGAAACATCACATATATACATACAGATCAGTGACACAGAATCTGGAGCCAGAAACACTTATCAGGGCTCCCTAATGACCAAAGATAAAGCAGTAGTTTTTTCTAAAATGAATTTTGGTGCGTTTTAAGGCAGAGACCCAATAATGGTGCACACTACCCCCAGAACATAAGAAGCTTGGCATCTATCTATATACCCATCTACAGTCGCAAGTAGATAGATATGTACATAGAAATAAGGAAAAACAAACAAGATGCTATATGATGTTATCCTGACAAAAGAAAAAAAAAAAAAAACATGCATCATGAAATGAAAAGACAAATCAGACTTAACTCATGGAAAACACATATCAAAACAGGTTTCTGATCCCACTAACATCTAAATATGGCAAATGAGCAAGTGACTGTCTCACAAGGCTTGGATGTAGTATGGATTTGGTTTTGTTCTGTCTGTATCAGTACCAGGAAATCACCTCTTTCATAAGCTTTTATTCCTAAGGAATAGAATTTCTGTTAAAACATTTTCAATCCCTGCTGGTGGTCTGATCAATGCCATTCTAAAAAGACTCCTTATTGGAGAACCTCACAAAAAAAAGTCATAAGAAAATGAAAACGAGAAGATCCGTATGAGACATACAATGGAGTTTCTGTCTACACAGACGCTACAATTCCTTCTGAAGCCAGGCGGCGTCCAACGGCTCCTAGGGGTGGTCCACCAAGTGCAGCGTTCAAGTAATCAGGGTGAACCAGAATGGCTTTTGTTCCATTTGTTTGAGAAATTTAAACAGTTTGACACCCTTAAGTCATCGACTGAATGGAGAGGCCTGGAAGTCTGGTAGGCAGGCTTCCGGAACCTGCCGAGGACTGCTGCCGCCTGCCATGCTGGGTGTCATGGTGGTGCTGACAGTGACCAGGACCAAGGTGGCAGCAGGGTCAGCGGGCACTTCCCCCCGAGGCTGGCTGTGTTACTTGCTGCAAGTAAGCTCACAATTTCTCAATTCAGGTCTTGGCAGTAAAAAATGGAGGAACTCATTTGGAAAAAGTAATACATAATCCAAGGGTCTCAAAATCATTTCAGATTCTGTGCCTAAAGTTAACAGAGCTTCCCAAGTAGATCCAACTCCACCCCCCCCTTTTTTTTTTTCCGTTTTCAGTAAATGAATGCATCCTTCATGGAATGTGACACAGCTGACTTAAGGTTTTAATCTTAGTACTGAGAGTCTCCTTCTTTATACACCAATCTTCCTAGTTACTATTATATTATGGCAGGTTAATGACATCTGTAAAGGGGGGGTCTGTGCAGCGCAGTATTGCACCCTGTTAGTATAACTGGATGTGTCATACCTGTCGGATTCTAGTTTTCTTCTTCATTTTGCTGTAATCTCATTTAATTTCAATTACTCATGTAAGGCTTTCGCTGTAAAATCTTAATAAAGTAAAAAGCTCACAATAAATAAACAAAAAATAAGTATGTTGCTTTAAGGCAACTGAGTATCCATCAGTTAATAGGCTCAAATAAACATGAATTAAATGCAAACAAATATGAAACCAAGGAAGCCTACGAATTAAGGAAAAATTTTAACACTGTGGGTGAAGTGGAAGCCAAATGGTCAAACCAACAGGATTTGGAAAGAGTGGTTCTTGACAAATGGTAGTGAACTTCACAGTCCAGACCACGGCTGGTCACTGGCTGTCCGTCTGCTATTAAAGTTTTTGTAGTTTTGGTAGGTTTGAGAGCGGTAACTAACCCGTGGAGATCCCTGTTCAGCCGGCAAACCGTTCTGGGAAACTTGCTCTCCTTTTGAAGTATCCCTGTTAGGTAAAGCAGGGAAGGAGGGCAGAGGAGGGAAGGGGAAGGTAAGGAAAGGGAGGAAAAAGAGAAAAAGAGAGATGATGAGGGAGAATAACATCACTCAATTTTACTACGGACTTTCTCTCAGAAAAACATATGCAACCCCCTTTTACGTAATGCAATTTCTTTTTAGGAACTTCTCAGGTGTTCCAAACCAAGTCTAGGTAGAGAGCAGGAGCACAGGCATGCCCTCTCCCCCCAGTACAGGCAGCATTCAGGGTTGGCACGGGGCTCTTACCACAGCATAGTCATTAGTTTTTCAGAAATAGACAATAATTTCTGTTCTTTATGTGAAGAACTTTCAAAAAGCATCACCACATAATCAGTGGCCTGAAATCTGGGTGGTTCACTCCCTTCACTAGTCACATGGGAATTCCGAGTGTGTGCGTGTGCACGCGTGTGCAGGCAGTGGAGTGGTGCTGTCTACACCCCACTTCTGCCGCCCTACACAGCAATGTCACTTCGGACAAGTCTGTGTTCTCCGATGTCATCCGGGGGTGACTACACAGATTTGACATACTCTACAGAATTAACAGAAGGGCATGTGGTGAGGCCTAGTGTAGCACAAGCTTAGCAAAGATGATCCCCAAACCTCACTTGTCAGGGAAGCTAAGACGCGAGCAGTGCAGGCTGCCCACGACTCACCACTGCTGCTGGGACTCAGTCTCCTCAGAAGCCTTCGTGCTCGGCTCGGGAGAGGGCGGCCGCCTCTTCCTCTCCTCTTCCTCTTGCTGTCTGCGCACTTCCAGTAACTCCAACTGAGGGCAAACACAGCAATGTTCAGCAGAGCCCCAAACTCTGCCTCTTTTAAGGAAAGGGTTCTTCAGGAACCCAGAAAGCCCTCCTGCCTCAGTTTTCTACCCTGGATCGCGCTGGACAACCAGAAGGGCTGACACCCAGCAAGACGGCACTGGGATCACAGGAACTGCAGCTATAACCCGGAACGACGGGAAACAGACCTGAGTGACGACGCAGGTCTACTCAATGGGTTTGGGTGCCCCCTGGGACCCCGGGTTTCATTTCTAAATGAACTATGCAGCTCTCAACTCTGCTTGGGAAGAAAGTACCTGAGCATGAGGGTCCACAATGGACTTCCCATCAGAGCTCAGACAAACACCACTGAGACAGAGTTGCAGTAATTCTCAAGGGGGCTTCTCGTGCTGCGGTAGGCATCTGTGTTCAGCCCAAACCCAAGTAACATAAAAGAAAAGCCACAGAGCAGTCTAACTGAAACTAAGCCATTTCACAAGCAGTATGTATGCACTAAAAATATTCCAGTTAACACACACGTATGCAGATATGTTTTAAATCCTCAGTACTGCAGAAACTGGAAAGAACTCCATTTTTGTAGACCATAAAGAATCAGCTTTCTATCAGAAGTGCAAGTGTCACTGGAGGGGAAACACCAGTGAGCAAGCCTTATTCTAAAGCTTTAATTTAATGGTGGCAGAAGAAATGATCAGGAATGAGAGAATTCTCAGTGGTCTAAGATCCAGCTACTACTTGATAGAAATTCTGATTCTGAAAATCTGAATTAAACTGTAAGGCGAAGCTCCCCTACAAACCAAAGCTTCTATGAGATATAACAGGAAAAGCAGATCAAAAGAGAAAAGCAAACCCCAATCAATCAGTTCCCAGGCAGGGAAGTGACTACACAGCTAGGTACGCAGGAAGTAACTGAGGGAGTGGCAGCCCTGGACAGTCTCACCGAGTTCTGTACCAAGAGAACAGCCAGTTTCAGGAAGGTCCTCACTGCTTCTAACAACAGAGCAATGACATGACTCTCTGGTCTAGGAGGAAAACAGGAAGAAGCTAAGCTGCCCAGGAGAACCAAAAGGCCAAGCACCCCCAGCACCCAGCGGCCACTCACCGTCGTCAGCCTCTCCAGGGCAGAGAACCTCTCGTCCCAGGTGGCTGCAGACTTCTCAAAAGCCTCGTGGCGCTTGATGAGCTTCTCCACCTCGTCCACACTCTGGCCTATTTCTCGGCTGGATAGGTAGGGCTCCTGTCCGAGCAGCCAGGCCTCAGCCACACTGGCGTCCCGTGAGAACTGGTGGACCTCCAAAACTGCACAGGGTACCAAGAGTGAGTGTGGGCCAGCGGGGGGGGTGCCCCGGGCAGTCAGGGGACGATGCTGCCCTGGTGGCAGCTGCCCACGCTGCCAGTCTCCAGCCTCGATCGGCGCGGTACAGCCTAAGTGTGACGTGGGCTACTTATCCCACTTTAACTTTTCTAGTAGCCACACAGAAAATAAATCGGTGAAACTTTAAAACAAACAGGTGAAATTAACAAGTGTATTTTAGATAACCCAATAGATCAAACTATGATTTCAGCATGTAAGCAATATAAAAAAATTGAGACGGAACTTCTTTTCCTTCTGTCTCTGAAATGATACACATTTTATACGTATAGCACACCTCAGTTTGGACGAGCCACACTGCACGTTCTCAAGAGCCACAGGTGGAGAGGGGCTACCACGCTACCACAGTGGACAGTGCAGGCCTAGGAGGTATGCTCTACTCACTCCGCCCTACTTCAGTGAGATAAGCCTCAGGGCCCTGAAGGAATTCAGTCTACATACAACCAGACTACGCAGGCACTCATTCATCAACCACCCTTCCTGGGGTGGTAGCTGTCGGTTTTAATTTGGGGGAGCTGAGAGGGAGGAAAGACAGCTGGACGTCCACTGCAGTGAAGGGAAGGGCAGGTTAGAACTTGGCTTTGCACCATGGCCAGCATTAATTTTCACTCCATCTCAAGCGGTGATGCTTGGGGCCATACAGGTGAGGAAAGGACTGCGGGCAGCATCAGCGTCCTCAGCAGCTGCCAACAGCCTCTCCGCAACAAGGCTACAAGGAGAAGATCCCACAGCTGCATGAGGGACTCACCCCCTCATCACGCGCGCCCAGCGTACAACCTGGTGCCTCGTTCACAGTACAGAGAACACAGGCTTTGCTGAAGTGAACGTGCCCTGGAAATCCTCACAATTTGTACACCAAATCCTCGTCCAAATAATGGTCGAGAGCGGGATCTCTTTTTCAAGAGGGTTCTAGCCCAAAAGGGTGAGGTGCCTGCATTAGGCATTTTACAAACCTTTTAGACAAGGCCCCCTGGATTCTGTTTCCAGTGAGCACCCCTGGGGTCTGAGAATGAGGTTCTATTACACTGAGAGAGCCCAGAGCCCCATGCACAGAATGGCGAAGCATGGTAAATCATGCTGGAGTTGGGCTACCTTCAGTGTTTATACCTATTATTAAATGCTATTCCCATGTTATAAACTCTGTGGTAGCTCACATATTCCTTCATAAAATCAGACTAAAATTAAAATCTACCTCAGAGGGTCCTCTTGGGGCGTAAATACAGAAAAATATATACAACACTTAGAATAATGCCCAGCTCATTGCAAAACCTTCGTAATTGGTAGCTTTTATAAAGTTACCAACCTTCTATTAAGAGCACCAGATAGAAGACCTAATCAGGCCAACTTTCTACCTTCTTGACTGCAGTAATAATTCCTCTTAAAGATAACTAGAGGAGGAAGGGACTTCAAGCTGGACTCTCCCAGAGGGATACCAAATTGTTATTCCATGCTGTTCCTGAAGAACACCCAAATCCCACTTACAACACTGAGATCAATCATGGGATGAAAAATAATGTATATGCCACAGGGAACTACTTAAAAATATTTAGCATGAAATGATGAACTAGGGCATTAAGAAAGAAGCGTTAAGAACTCCAAAAATCATTACGTGGTAACATCACAGCAAATCACAGTAGGAAACTAAACTTGCATGCGGTCAATAGACACCCAAAAAGAAAGGAAAGATTAAGTAGGTCCTTACTCAGTCTTAACCATTCCCAACGGTCTTCCCATTTGTCAATCATTTCTTTTCTCTTTTCTGTCAACTGCAGTAACTTTTCCTTGATCTGTGAGAAAAGGAGGACAACAGGGACATCTTAACAAATTGTACCACATCCTTCTAGCCTTCCCCTTGACGGGTCACTTCACATAAGAAAAATACATTTTCGGGCGCCTGGGTGGCTCAGTTGGTTAAGCAACTGCCTTCGGCTCAGGTCATGATCCTGGAGTCCCGGGATCGAGTCCTGCATCGGGCTCCTTGCTCCGCGGGGAGCCTGCTTCTCCCTCTGACCCTCCCCCCTCTCATGTGCTCTCTGTCTCTCTCATTCTCTCTGTCTCAGATAAATAAATAAAATCTTTAAAAAAAAAAGAAAAATACATTTTCTGTAGAGATCCCTACTAAACCAGGGAGAGTACCTAAGGACTACTCAGTCTGTTTATGTACTAGAGAGAAAAACATGGCAAAGTGCCTTCCAGAAGGGGCTGAGAGGAAAGGCTGGGCTCCACCCACAGCTGCTGTCCTGAGGCGGACAACCATGCCCTGAGCCACCTCCCGATTCTGGGGCTCCATATGGAGAACACACTCAGGAAGAGATGGACAGTGAGAGGGGCAAAGCCCTGACCTCTCTGAGAGAAGACCCTACCCCTTCAAGGGGGCCACATGCTGACTCATCATTTATCTCTTTATTACCACCATCCTCACTCGAATTAGACAGAAAAGGGATGCCACCCAGGGTGAGTACCGGAGGAGATGACAAAGGATGGAACTTCAAGGCCTGCAGAAATGTTATTCTGTGCCTAGAGTGTTCTTGCGTAACTATTCCACATACACGGGAGAGGAGCAAAGAATTTCAAAATACGTGTAAGCATACCTGTGTATGAATACATATATATTTCTCTGTGTATGTGTCTGCATATGCACATGCATATGTACTGACAAAATAAAGTCATCTTACATCCTAAGACCAACTGCATTCACCCCGGGGCCGTAAAGCAAAGAGCTGTCCTACCTCCTCAGATGCATAGTGCTTTCTCGCCAGCAGGGATTTCCCAAGTTCAATGCAGGTTGTGAAACTGTCATTACGAGCATCGATTTCAGCTTTGATTCCTTGATGATTATTCATTAATAGTTCAACAGATGATACATCCCTAAAATTAGACAAATAATACCTCCTTTAGGAGATCAAGCTTTCCAAATAAACATGCAGGTTTCAAAACACGTAATTAATTTGCAGGAACAGCACAACAGCACAATATGTCTTTCAGGTCTGATTGAGGACCAGCAATGCAACCTAACATTTGGAATAAGGCTTCTCTCATTCGTGTGTGTGTGTGCGTGCGCACACACACGTGCACACATTTGAGTAACTCCAAATGGTTGCCAGGCAAGTGCCAGAAAAACCACTGGATTTCTGTTTAAACTTTTATACCCCCACGAGTTAGTGCCAAAGGTTCAGGACATGTCTATTCCAAAGAGCAGCTGATATCCCCTCTTATTCAGGCACGAAGAGGCACACAGAGCCACCACCAGCTTGGAAATCAAGGACTACAGAGCTGTGAGAACTTCTCATGAATCAAAACCTGAAGTCCTGATCTGGGAAATACAACTGCTTTTTATATATACAGTAATAAAAGACTTTTTCTCAATTACAGCGGGGACTGGAGCTGGCAGGGCTGAAACTGGAGTTGTGTATGTGGCCTGCCCGTTCATGTCTTAGCTGCTCTTCACTGCCTTGCAGCAAACACGGCCAGAGAGAAGATATGGAACAAATATTAAATAATCGTCTCAAGACACCATTTAAGCGATGGTGAGGGTAAGAGACACTTTTGGTAATGCATGAGAAAAAGGACAGAGTGGTTTTTAATCTCAGACACAGAAAAAGAACTCAATTCCAATGATGAGGGAGAGCTAGTCATGCCCAGGGTATGTAGCTGCTTGAAGCATAAGGCCCAGAGAAAGGGTAGGAGGGCAGGAGTGAGTGTGGAGCATGGGGGTGGATGGGTAGGAGAGAGGGTTCGACAACACTGTGCCTGGTTCCCTGGTAACTGTGTGCTGTAGACAACAGAAGCAAGAGAAGCTGCTCCAAAACTCCTCATCACCCCGTCTCTGGCCTTGAAGCTCTCGGGAGAGGCCCCTGGTTCTCTCTAGAAGATCCCTCTACAATCGCCCGGGGTCAGCAGGCTGGATTTCCTCCCACCCAGGACGCCAGCAGGGTTACCTGGGCTTCTCCTGGGCTTCGATCTGCCGGATGACATCCTCCATCCACAGCATGAGGTCGCGCACCATGCTGAAGAAGCGGAACTTGTCTCCTGTGTCCACCAGCCGCACCCTGCGGCCCTCACAGGCATCCAGCAGGGCCTTCCAGGCTTCCAGGACCTCGTTCTCCCGCTTCTGGATGTCATCAGCCTTGTCACCTGCATAGGCTGCCTGGAGACGGGCCGCATCCTCCTGGAGCTGCCTCACCTGCAAAGCCACCAGGGAGACGAGTCAGCTCAGATGGGTGGGGACCTTCTCTCCACCACCTCACCGCTCCCTCCATGCACACCATATACTGTTCTGCACTAATGAGAGCACAGAGCCAACATGGGGCCCCTACACCCCAATGAGCTCACAATTCTATCGGGGAGATCCACACTGGAAAAATCCAAGTTTAGTATAAATGTACCAAACTGCATTACGGAGTTCAGTGCGAATGAGAAGACAAATGAAATGCTACAGGAATGCAGGCAGGAGACCTTGGTCAGGTGTCCTGGAGGCGGCCTGGGATATAAAGATGGTACAGAAAGCACAGGGTACATATGCAGACATATTAGAAAAATCAACACACGCAAAAAAAAAAAAAAAATCAACACGCAACCGGCTCTTGCAGGGTACACAAAAGGGTTTGTTGTTTTTTTTTAAAATCATGAACAACAAGGAACTGCCATGAAGAACTCAGTTTGAAAACAAGTTTTCCATTGTTATGTGATGTTGCTGTAAGAGCTCTCACATGGGCCAGTTCAACTTGAAAAACAAAAATATATCATCTCATGTAGCCCAAAAAACTGACTGACATCCAAGAAGGTGGACTTCTCACTCACCAAATTTCAATAAAAACTCTGCAGAACAGGAAATGCAAGCGGGTCTTAGGAAAAGATGCTCCACGGAGATACTATAATTTGTCATCTATTAGCTGGCAAAAATTCGAGTCTGATGGTGTATCTGCCAGTGAGTGATCTGATTGTTGACAGGACAAGGGGCTACAGCCCCTGTAGAAGCCACGAGCAGTATGCATCAAAGTTACAAACGCACCTTCTGATTTTATGACCCCACTTCGGGGAATTTATCCTACATGTAATTATGCACATTTAGGAAATGAAAGACATTATTTATTGTAGCAACATCTGTAAAAGCAGAAGAGTGAAAATAAAGGTCCATCAGTGAGAATCCGGTTACACTCATGATGGCACATCCATACAAGAGGCTCTTCTGCAGGCATGTAAAAGAACAAGGAAGGGCTCTATATACTCATGCAAAGGGTTCTAGGAGGATGGAGTGTACCTAATATCCACTTCCTGAGCAATAAAGCGGGAAAAAAAAGGATCGGCTTTCACCTTTTTTGGGGGGAGGAGTGGAAGGGAGATAGGCCTGTGTAAGAGAAAGTCGTAACTGCGGCTATTTTATATTTTTAGATTTCTGTTATCTGGGGCAGGTTCCCAGAAGCCGGTGGTGCGTCCTTGCCCGCCATTTAACTCTTTCGCCAGCCCACTCTGCACTCTGCACGGGAGCCATAGTAGTCCTCACTGACCGCTCAGAGCAGTAGTTCGTTTGTGTGGGGAATTTTCACTTTGGCTGTCCCTCCTCTACCTTGTTTTTGTTTGTTTGCTTGGGGCTTTTTTGTATTAGTCGTGCCATACTGTTGACGACATCTAATTAAAAATTAAGAACACACACATAGGAGAATATACACTCAGCCTTCATTTCCTGAGGCTGTGTGACCACAGTCCACAGACAAGTGTCATCCCAGACTACAGGAGCCTGGAGAAGCCTATGAGGGGAGTTTGCTGTTGGATACCAGCAGGGGGTGTACGCGGGGAGAAGGGGGGAAGGATGGACAACACCGGTGCTTTCAAGGAGCTGGACACTGACCCTGACCACAAAGAAGGACTGCAGGTGGTGGCATGTAAGGCAAACAAATTTCTGCAACAGATGCAAAGAAGAATCACAATGCGGTTTATTTTTCATGATGATCTGATTTCCATATCCCTGCTTCTGGAAATCTTCCATGACTGTGGCTCAGGTATAACTCAAAGTACAACGAGCAAGTTCCTAGGAAATTATTTGAAAAACTAATTTCCTATAGGACTAACCAAATCTTTCCCAACAATTAAAAAAAAAAAAAAAACCCAAACAAACAAAATGAAAACAATAACAAAAAACCTTTTCCTGTGCCTCTGGTTGTTTTTAATTTGTTCTCAAAAAAACCCAAAAACAAACAAAAAAGCCCCAAGCAAACAAACAAAAACAAGGTAGAGGAGGGACAGCAAAAGTGAAAATTCCCCACACAAATGAACTACTGCTCTGAGCGGTCAGTGAGGACCACTACCATGGCTCCCGTGCAGAGTGCAGAGTGGGCTGGCGAAAGAGTTAAATGGCGGGCAAGGACGCACCACCGGCTTCTGGGAGCCTGCCCCAAGGGCCTCCCTCTATTCTAATTCTGTTACAAGAAACCTGGGCTGATTTGCAGGAGGGGCACGCATACTTGTAGAGCTGTAAATGGCCTCGTCCAGCAGATACGGTGAGGCAGAGACTCTCAAGACTCGAGGGAGTGGACTCTTTCCCTCCCTCGAGAGGAGATGGGTGCCCTCAGCAATCTGAGTCTCACCAGGTGAAGGGGTTTAATGAAGAAAATAAGAGAGCAACTCCATCATTTCTGGAGTTTCCTGAAGTTCTAAAACAAAGTGATTTTACAGGTGCAGGGAAAGACCTACCACCGGGAAGGTCTGTTCTTGCTCTGTCCTTGAGGCATCCCACAAGTTCCCCCAAGCTCTTTTTTATGTAACAACAGTTACTTATAGAGCTCTCACGGGAGCACAAATTAAACTTGCAGTGATACAGAGCAACAGGCCCCAATTCAAACTGGGGTCTGCCCCTCTCCAGGGACCTTGCTCCAGGCACAGGTGAGACTGCATTGTTAGGAGCCTCAGGCATTCACGTGGTGCCCGAGGACCTTATGTGCGATGAAAGCCCCTGACCAGGAAAGCTGACAAGCTTCCGAATGGCGAGTTGTCAGAGCTGGGGAGGCCACCAGCTCTGAAGGAAAGACTGGAAATCCTCAGGATACACGGTGGACGCCCCTACTAAATTGTGCTTCATGCAGACCCTAAGCCACTCCACATACCCGTTCTTAAATATTCCCTCGGTATCTTCTACCTCCTTGGTGGAAAAGCTGAAGCCACTTAATCTGCACGGAGCCCCAGCTGTGATCTATCAGTTTCTAGAAGGGGCCAATTAAGGGCAGGGGAGAAGGCAATGGGAAAGGTGGTCCCTCCAGAGAACAAACTCCGAAGTATACCGAAGACTGGTAAGGCTGATGGCACTGGATCGGGGTCAGCCCACAGTCCAAGCTGGGCCGCGTGTTTCTATAAATCAAGATTTACCTTGCCACAGCCATGCTCCTTCCTTTCGTATTGTCCGGGGCCACCTATGCTACAAAGGCAGAGCTGAGGATTTGCAACAGGGACCACGTGTCCCACAAGGCTGAAAATACTTACCATCCACGCTCCTATGCTGATCCCTGCCCTAGATTACCAACACGCTCCGAACAGACAAGAACAAACCTCCTAACACACTCAGGGCTGGTATCTTTAATAAAACTGGTTTCTCCCCTAGGACCATCAAGTTTAGGAAAAAAAGATACAACTGATTTTTCCTCTAAAAGTCATAAGACTAAACAAGAAACTGCAGAGACTGGGGAGTGAACTAAAGAGTGATTATACTCCAGGTTCTCACTGCTATGCTGTTATCACTCTGTCAAGCATCTTTTAAAGAAAGTCCTTGTGTCAGCCATTTCAGACTGGGGGAGTGGGGAGACCAGGCATATTAAAACATTAGACTCTTGTTTTCCCTCTTCACGGACATAAAACTCAGATCCTGGTGGATGGAAAATAATAAGGTATTATTGTGGAAACGATTCTGGGTGAACAGCTAACATAATACAAATTCTTGTTGAGAAGGTCTATGACTTGCAAACATTTGCAAGTGCATCTGGTTTGTTTTAATTGTGGGGAGAGTCACTTAATGATGTCTGCACATGCAGCACACTGTGAACTTTATGGACTGAGTTCTCCCAAATGGAGCATTTTAACAATGTGTGTGTGTGTGTGTGTGTGTGTGTTGAATCTGGGCAATTCTTGGAGGCATGTTTTGAGGAGCCAAGGAATGGAGAGAAACGCTCAGAGATGCACAAAGATGCTCCCCACCACTCTGGGCAGCTCCCTGACCCACCTGAGTGCCCAGAGCCTGAATGTCATGCTCGAATGTGGTGTGCATTCTCTGTAAGGTCTCCACTGTGTTCTGATCTCTCCCAAGCTCCTCAGGGAGTTTCTTGTGTTTGTCCTGGATACGCCCAAAGATCTCCTTGGCGTCGTGGTAAAACTTGTGCAGTTCATAGGAGGCGGCAAGAATCTGTGTTCTCGTGTCAATGAGCTCCAGGAGGTCAGCCCAGGCTTCGTTGAGCCCGTCCTTCCACTCAGCGATGGTGGCGGCATCCGAATGTCCAGAGTTGATGAGTTCATCAGCCATGTGATTGACGGTGTCCACGCGCTCCTGCCCAATGTTCCCGGTGTCTCGGGCAAATTCCCGGAATCGTTCTTGTAACATCTGAAATGGGGATAAGTGTAAAAAAAAAAAAATCAGTGAGACTACCGTGAACATTTTATTTCTTGATCACATGAACGTCCCTCGGAAAGTAACAAGTAGTGTGCGTGACTTAACAGGTCTTAGCTCTAAAAACTCAATCAGGCCTCCTCCTTGCTCACTATCGCAGAGCAAGGCCCTGGCTCCATCTCCTTTTCCTACTGGGGAAAAGGGCACAGAAAGGTTAAACAAGCTAAGTCAAAGTTGTCTGGTGATAAAAAAGCTGAGCTGAAACCAAACCCCATGACCTCTGATGAGAGTCTGGGGCGTGTGATGTGCTCACAGATAAGGAGTCAAGCGGCCCTCCAGGCATAGTGCACACTGCACGGCTGCCCCGGCTGCCCCGGCTCTGCCCGCGGTACTTGCCGTGACGTGCTCGTAGTCCTGCCCCAACTCGTGCGACCCTGCGACCACCTCCCTCTCGGCGATCCACTGCTCCAGGTCATCCACCTCCCGGTTGAGCTGGAAGAGCCTGTGCCTCTCGTCCAGCTTGCCCCTCCGCTCTTCAGCGAGGTCTTTCAGGCCAGCGTACAGCTTATCCACTTTGGACTGCCGCATGCTGATACGCTCACTGGAAGAGGGGGTGGGGGTGGGGAGGGGCGGCAGGAAAAGGACCTTAAATGTCACATTTTCTTCAGGGAGAAAACAAATGAGGGGGAAACGCTAAGAGAGCATGTTACATAAAATTTCTCGAAGGAAACTTCTGGCTCTCCTATTTAGCCTAAAATACAAAACTCCGGAATTTGACCTTGAGTAATTTTAGAGCCAACATGTAAACAAAACACAATCATTAAGGCTGAAGGCCATCATGATGGTGATGATGGAGGGAGGGAGGAGAAACCCTAATTCTCTGCATTGCTGACTCTGGAAGTCAGGATTTCCTTTGACGTTAAAAGTTAATGCAAAACCCAGGAGCCACCTTCCATTCTCAAGAACCATGCGGCCGAAGGGACAAATGCTATCCCTGACTGGCACACATCTCTACCTTCTCTGGGGTGCAGGCTCTTCCCCACCATTCCTGTCAAGTGGGTCCTGGGAGTGCTGCCTCCCCTCCTTCCAACTTCTCCTCATAAGGACAATCTTGTAACAGGAAACCAAAGAGACAAGGACTTCTTGATGCTTGACCCTAGAGACTAGGAAGGCACTTTCCTGGGAATCCTATCATGAACACATGAAGGACGCCCACACCAACACAGCCACTGATTGCATCTTCACCTTGCCTTGGTTGATGCACAAAGCCAATTCTTTTCCGGAGTTATAAAAGGCAGTTACATAGCAAACATAAAATAACTGCCATTAAAGTTAATATGTGAGCGTGTTATAAAGTGGGGGAGTAACACACATACCCCTCTTCTTCTTTATTCCCAAGGTGCTCGAAGGACTTGATCTGTGAGGAAGTGGTATCATCTTGCTCCCATTATTTTACAGGTCTGTGCATTCTTGTCTACCACTCCTCCTAAAACTGATCCTCACTTAACTAAACTGGGTGACTTTCAACCCAAGGGTAGGTTCTGATAACCCATATCCGTGCAAGTCAATCTGTACTTGTGACTCATGACACCAACCATTTTTCAAGAAGGCCTTGGGCTCATAGGAGATATGTTCCCCACAAGAACAATCTCCTAACATAACAGTTCGCCCTTTCTGTTCAGCACAAGCCTACTGGGTCTATTTTACAGATGCTTCCCAAAGATCTACATCACCAGTTACTCAAGATGGGTGCTGCCATTCCCGTTTGCATGGGTCAGAGTAACAGACCCTCCCACTGGGAGGAACAGAGCGGCCATTCTCATCCTGACGAAACAGTACTCACCTTTCAGGATGGCTGTCAGCCACCAGGGCCCGGCTGGTCTTAGAGAGCTGATGCACGGTCTCTGCATAGTCCTCCACGGCTTGTTCCAGAATCTGGTGCTTCTTTAACATGGAGACAGCACTCTGCTCATCCTGCAATGAGGGGGAGGGTCACAACCACAGTCGTCCCCTCTGACCCAACACCACCTTCAAGCAGGACCAGCTGACTGCATGATGGGCGGAAGGAAGAATCATCAGAAAGAATAAAACCACAAATGCGATATGGGCAGTGCAACACCGAAGCCTTTCAGGAGGGTCAACACGGTCTGGACCACGGGAGGCCCCGTGAAAGACGAACACAAGGATCATACGGAATGAGTGAGACTCCTCTGACGTACAGGCAAAAGCCCAGGAAACCAAGTGTGCCCTGGCCGACTGAGGCTCCTCACAGTCTAACACATAAGTAGATAACAGCATACTGCAACCCTAAAAACTTTTAAATGGTCTCAAAAGCATCTTGTAAAGTTTAGGTAACTCTATTAAAGAGCAAAAAGCACTCTGGCAAATATTAAAAAAAAAAAAAAAGGATAAACCTAGTCTTAATGACATACCAGGACTCAGAGAAAGATTCTGTGTCAAGGGGAAACAGCCACAGATTCCAGTCACCTAATGCACCACAGTGTCCCCCATGACACTTGAAAGCAACAATGAAATGTCTGACCAAGACACAGCCACCCACAGAAAACAAGCTCGAGGTGGGAGTCTGAGGCTCCCTGGGGCAGGGCTGGAAACCTCTCTCACCTTGGCCTTCTCCTCAGACATCATGTACAGCTCCTGCTCGCTCATCCACGCCTCCGCCTCGGCCGCGTCGAAGTAGTACTGCTGGGCCCGGTGCGCCTCCTCAAGCCGCCTGTGGCGCTTCTCAGTCTCCTCGATGAGGAGACCCCACAGCTCCTTGAGGTCAGCGAGCCTCCGCCGGATGGCCTCAGCGCTGAGGCTGCTGCTGTCGCTGACAATGTTTTGGCTCCTCTCGAAGATGTCATCAATGCGAGGCTGGTGTCCCTGGATCTCTTTCTGGAGGGTCTGTGGGAGCGGGGAAACAGTGCTCTCTCCCAGTCTCTGCCCTGTAATCTGGAGCAATTATTCATCAGACTGAGCTAGCCCAAGGAGGAACGCTTACCTGATTTTTCTTTATTAACAGCTGCACAGTCTGGAGGTTGTGGCCATGATCCGTGGAAGTTGCCAAAGGCATCCTCTCTCCAACCCACAACTGGAAAGAATTGTAAATTTAGGTGGTCAGGACCGCTCAAAAAGAACAAATATTTGATGCAAACAAGCGCAAAACAGACGATTAGCAGGGACGCCAGCCTGAGAGAGAAGGTGTGTGCGATCCCACGGGGAAGGGCTGCCCGAGGAGCTGGATGGACCCTCTCCCCCAGGACAAGGCAAGGGCTCGTCTTTCAGACCCTACTTCATCCTCACTGCTGGACTCACTGTGAGTCCTCACCCTTAATTTTTAAAACTACTATTCTAGGGGCATTAAAACCCTAGAACATCTTTTGGGGCGCCTGGGTGGCTCAGTTGGTTAAGCGACTGCCTTCGGCTCAGGTCATGATCCTGGAGTCCCGGGATCGAGTCCCCACATCGGGCTCCCTGCTCAGCTGGGGGTCTTCTCCCTCTGACCCTCTTCCCTCTCGTGCTGTCTCTCATTCTCTCTCTCAAATAAATAAAATTTAAAACCCTAGAACATCTTTAGAAAATCAAGGAGAACAGTGGAGTTGCATTTTGTGTAAATACATAAAAGCATGGGCTTCGATAGTCCAGCTCACCGATGCAGCGCAAAGTGAGTCTAACAAAGAAGTGAGAACATGGCTTAAGGCAGGACAGGTGAAGAGGCTTATGGAAAGGCCCCCTGTGTGGTGAAGGTCTACTTACGATCTCGTCCTCCACATCCCTGTTGAACTGATGGATCTCTTTGGAGGCCAGCAGGTTATGCTTTCTCTCGTTCAAGGGCTCCAGCAGTTCCATGAACTTGGTCTGCACGGTGAGGCGCTTGCTGTCCACCTCGTCGGTGCTCTTCCCCTCCTGACTCAGGGCCTGGGCCTGGCTCTGGAGCTCCTCGATCTCCTTCTTCCGCACCTCCATTTGGTTCTCCAGCATCTGAGGGCAGAAAATATCAGGTGTGTCACACCAGAGACATGGGAGACACGCAGTCCTATAAAATGTTTGTTTTGGGCACTGGCCAAAATGGAAGATCTAGTATAAATTTATATAATGGGGAGTCTAAGAAAGGATTCTTAACATCTACCAAACGACCAATTAATCCCTTTCCAGGACTTTTTTTTTTTTAAGTAGGTTCCACGCCCAGCGTGGTATCCAACACGAGGCTTGAACTCACAACCCTGAGATCAAGACCTGAGCTGAGATCAAGAGTCAGACACTTAACCAACTGAGCCACCCAGGCACCCCCCTTTTCCAGAATTTTTAAACTCAAGAACAACATTCAAGTTTATCCAGGAACTTAGAAGGCAAATGACAAGAGAAACAAGAATTATGGGGAAAAGAAAGTCTTCATCTGCTTGTTCAGAAGCCATAACGATATTGGAAACCTACATTATCCATCAGTAACATCTTAAGGTTCCAGTTCTTTTAGGCAAAAAGGATAGCATGTTTCCACCTTCTCTCAATTTCTTCAATTAGAAGGCTGATTATTTTTTTAAAATACCGGATTACGAGGTGAAAACATGCTAATTGCTTACTTACAGGAGGAGAATGAGCAAAAGTGAAAGCGGGGGTGGGGATCTCACTAAGGAAACATCACATACTGATGGCTGAGAGACAGGGGGTCGCATCTACGAATAAATGGACTCCTTTCTTAGGTAGGGAAGTAAACAGCCACGAGTAAAAAACCACCCTTAACAAAACTCCTTAATGCATAGTAACATAGTCAAATAACCACATCACTTAGCAAAAGGAAGGGTGGGCATCCCATTGAAGAAACAGGCCTCAGCACTCGGCAGAGACATTTCCACAGTGACTGGTTCTAAGCACAACTGTGGGGCTGGGGACTCGGCCACTCAGATAACTAACATGTATCTACTAGATGTTATACAGCAAAGTACGTGAACAGGATTACTTTCCCCTGTGTAAACTACAGAAATGAATGAAATGAATATTTACTCAACTGTTAAATGGTGGTATGTCAACTAAGATGATGACAATAAAAAAAAGTACTCCTGTGCACAGACACCCAATACTTCTACTAATATTGTGTCTTTCCAGTTGATTCTAGCAATGTCCCATGATGCTGTCAGGACAAACACTTTGCTGGGTTAAAACCCCTTCACACAGAAGACAGGTGTTTGAGAATATGGTGGGCGAGTTAAGACCCTAAAGACGATGTCAAAACAGAAAGAGGCCCAAGTATGTGGTCGCCTCGACCACTTGCCTGTTGCTTTTTAAGCAGGATGTTGACGCTGGTCAGGTCTTTGCCATAGTCGTCAGACTGAATCTGGCTCTCCAGGCCGTGCAGCCATTTGTCCAGATCTGCACAGCTCTGGGTGAAAAGTTCAGCCTTGTTTGCATCAAAGAGCCGCTGGGCCTTGGTCTGGGTGGTGGATTCAAGGACTTCCCACATGTTATGTAAACCAGTGAGTTTCTCCTTCACCACAGCTTCTGTCTCAGGCTTTTCTGAAATGAGCTGCATTCCTTCCTGGAAAACATAAATAAATACAGTTTGCTAGTGAGCAAAGGTCACTGTGAAAAACAACCCTAATCTGTGATCTACCTATTCACTCAACATACAGAGCCTTTCCACAAAAGGTTACTGCTTACTAAAATGGACAAGGGCCTAGTCTATGTACACTACGTGGCTTTCAAGAGTCCAGCAAGAAGTGACCGTGGCATGATGAAACAGTTTCATCTGGGGCAGTGGGGAAGTGCTCAGGACATCAGATTTCATCCCCTCCACTCAGCCCCCAAAGACCCTAACACATTACTTTAACCATTAAGAGTCTAAAACAAGGGATACCTGGGTGGCTCAGTCAGTTGAGCGTCTGCCTGCAGCTCAGGTCATGATCCCAGGATCCTGAGATCAAGTCCTGAATCGGGCTCCCTGCTCAGTGGGGAGCCTGCTTCTCCCTCTCCCTCTGCCACTCCCCCTGCTTGTGTGCTGTCAAATAAATAAAATCTTAAAAAAAAAAAAAAAAAAGAGTCCGAAACATTATAAAAGGGGAAGAGGGGAACTTCACTTTCATGTTCAGTTATGCTACATAACATCTCCCTGTGCCAAAATAATACGTTTTAAGTTATTACAGTGCCTGGTCACCCAAGAAAAACTGGGAGAACTTAAAAAACAAACAAACAAACAAACACACATAATCTTTCTCAATTCTGTGCAAATCATCAGTCTCGCACAGTCCAGGACATGTGACAGGATTAAGACAGTGGGGACTCTGTCCAGGGGGCTCACAGCAGGTGAAAAACAAAACAGAAACCCAACAACTAGTACTCACTAGAAGACAAATCAAGCGTTCTGTGCCACACCTGGTTGGGTTTCTGCTTTTCTCCCTTCTACCAAGTCAAACTCAGGAATTGTTAAGTGGGAGAAGGACTGCTCCAGGCTGTGTAACTTCTGTATGGGATCAGTAGGACTCAAAAATCCAAATGGCTATGCTAAAGCGAGAAGCTCACGTCCACCGGGGTCACTCTCATGCCGTGGTCACACCACAGAAACAGGAGCCTCATCAAACATTTTTAATTTCTCACCTTCTCAATTTTGTCGAGCCATTCTTTGTTGGATGCAAGTTCTGCCATAAATGCTTGATGTTTTAACCATTTACTGTGCAGATTTCTGGCTTCGTCATAAGACATGTCCTGGGCAGTAAGCATCTTTTCATTGATCCAGAGAGATAGCTAGGAAAAACAAAAATCAGAAAGGTTTCAGAGATTGTGATCACAGACATCAGCCTTTTTTCTGCCTGGAAAGAGTTGTGTTATGTTGTACTAAGCATACCGCACGTTTCCATGTCAACAGACAACCAAATATTTACTTTACAACCCTGACCCGTCATGACAGGTTATCTCCACTGTATGGGAGATGTACCTGAGCCTTGCTCCAAAGTACATCTCTAACGTTAAATCCGCAAGCACAAAAGCTCTCTGAGCCAGCTTTTAAAGTGTTTGGCATGTGGAACCAGCCTTCCCCCCAAAGACCTGTGTTTAAAATTCTGCCCTAACCAGTCCAAGTCACAATCTTCTTTCTCTTCCAAACACTTGTGCCAGCCATACCACGTTAATCACGATTAACTGCCTTTTACTCTATTCGGTTATCTTTTTACTCTTTTGGTTTTCTATTACGTAGAAAAAAGACCCAACACAAAACCCCCACTCTTTTTTCCCACAGCACATCTATGGGAATGCCAAAAAACATAAATTGCTTGCTCACTGTAGGAGTAAGGCAACAAGGATGCCCTCTTAAAGTTGCCTTCAAAGTTTGAGTCACCTTCACCTCTCTTTCTATAGCCTCTATTTCTCTCAAGAGCCTCCTATTCAGACCAAGAACACTCCCCAGGACTTGATTTGAGACCCAACATGTCTCCTTGGGTCTAAACTCCAGCAAGGCTCACAAAGCCTGCCAGCCACTGACAGATTGTAGTTCTCTCATGAGGCCGACGGTGGGAGCCAGCCCAGCCCCAGGCCCTGGACACATTGCCCTTGCTGGCTTTCATCCCAATTCGCTCGGCTCCTTATTGCCTGTAGTTGGCCATGCCAGGTCCTAATTCCTACCCCGTGCACAGCACTAACCTGGGAACAGCTGTTTCCCTAATAGGAAGATACACAAAGGAAGGCAGGATCAGAAGAGACCCTGTCCCTTTCTCCTGTGTGACCATGAGAAGCCCAATTTTTACACCAGTCGCTGCCACAACAAATCTGCACCCCAAACCCTCCATGGTCCAATCTCCAAGGTTTAGAAATGGCATAGAGAACCAAGAGAACCTTCCCTCCCAGGACCAACATTTGCAAGGCCAAGAGAACCTTCCCTCCCAGGACCAACATTTGCAAGGCCATTCACTCACACTCAGGGCTGCTGCTGGGAAAGGCTTTCCCATTAATTTGTTTAAACAACACAAAGTCTGTTCTTTGAAAACGATGTCAAGGAGGGTGATGTAGGTCACAGGAGCACCCCTGGCTCTGAATATGGGCAAATTCCCAGGCACCATGTCTACCTTTCTCAGTATATTCACCCACCATGCAGGAGGGGGGGGGGGGTGTGGGTAGAAAGCAAAAGGGAGTGAAATCTTTGTTGTCATTCTTTATTGAGGTGAAAAACCAGTAAATCTCATACAGCTCTTGGTAAGCTAGGAACATAGGTTGGTTACATAACAACAGAGACACTAAATTTCCTACTTTAAAAGAATTAACTTTTTTCCAGTTATCTGGGTAGCTCAAATCTGAATTACTATGGCCATTCATTCAGTCCAAGGGGGAAAGAGGTTAAAAGGAAGCCAAATGGTAAAACTTCCCCTGTCTTCCACATACACACAGATTAAACACAATAGAAGGCATTTAGCCAAAGTGCAAAGGACATTCACATATTTTCGCTATTCATAACCACCTACCCAGAGAGATTTAAAAAAAAAAAAAAGCTACATAAAAATCAGAGGCTTAGAAAGAAATCTGCTTTTTGCTGAACACATCATCCTACAGATAAAGCACCATGAGCTACAGCACAATGAAATGGGGCTATGGAACTTGCTAGTTCATCAGCCCTTCATCAGAATTCTGCAATCAGAACCACAGTTATTATTCGTGGGCATTTGCAAAGGTCATTTAAGAATATACTCATTCTCTGCAAAAAAGAACACTGTGCAGATTGGAAAGGGATAGGAAAAATGCTTTGATCACTGATTCAAGCTCAGAGCAAAGCAATGGAACTCGCTATCCCTTGTGCCACACAAGTCTAGTTATACTGCCCTTCTAAAAAACCTTCAGTTTCTGAATGTAGTTTCCCTATGGTGTGAGGGAAGAGAAGAGAAAAGCAGTAACTTCTAAATCACTTTTCAGGAATTCACACTGAAATACTGCTGCTTTCTATACCCGTCTACAACTGGGAATAGGGAGGCCCCTGCAGTAAATTTCCCCATCCGGGCAGTGGTTACTGGAAGTGGCAACAAAGGCAGATCTCACAACCCGTGTCTGCTCTAGCCAAGGCACCCATGGGGAAGGGACTGGGGACACAAATTGGACTCCCGAGACTTTGGACAATACCCATAGCCAGCAGGGGTACTAAATCTGACCTCTGAGTGCTCTGGAAGTTTCTCGGAGCATAACAGGTAGATTTTCAAATGCAAAGCTGGTCCATACACAGACTCCATTCTCAGAGATCCTGCCTTGAAGGGTATTTTTTAACTTTTTTTTTAAAGCGGGAGAGGGGCATAAGGAAAGGGATACTCTTAAGCAGACTCCATGCCCAGTGTGGAGCCCAACTTGGGACTCAGTCTCATGACCTGAGCAGAAATCAAGAGTCGGACGCTTAAAAACGGTATGTATTTTAATGAGGCTGAATGATTCAGAGTTCACAGCCAAAGAATACCACACACCTCCCCTTTGCTTGAACTTCTATACCAAGGGTTTTGGAGCTTCCAAACCTAACCTACATTCAGTCACTCCACGGAAACTCTCCATGCTGACGTGGGAGAGATGGCACCCCACAGCAGATGCTATGGTTGTACTAAATTTTAATGAGGCTCAAGGAAAGAAAGGCTAAACCAGGAAGACTTGGCAGAGCAGTCACAAAGAGACCTGCACATCATTCCCAGGACTTAACAGGCCAGCCAAAACCTTTCTGCATATTGTGAGGGGAAATCATGGCAGGACTGAGCCCTCAAGGCATGCCCAACAGTCACTGGTGCGTGGTAAGGAGTGAGCTCCTTACAACCAAGGGTGCTAATTTGGAACAAGTAGTAACGAAGATCTAACAACCCAGTAAGACGATTTCCTGTGATTCCACTGGGAAGGACTATCATTTTATCCATTTACTTTTCCCCATGTTTCTACTTATGAATCCACATATATGTCAACAGAAAACAGGGGAAAACTTCACCTGGGTTTCTCTCAAGGCTTCCTCTTGTCTCCTCACCTCCTGCTCATTTTCTGGCATTCTTTCACCCAAATTTAGCCTAAGTTTCACCATGCTGAGGTCCATGAATTTCATCTCATTAAACTTGCCTTTTAAGCAAGAGTATGGAATCCTCTTCACTCCATCCTCCCCACAAGATGGCCTGAGGTTAAAATGAGTCATCGATGACAGGGGAACCATCAAGGGGTAATACAGGGACCTCTAGTGTGTCAAAGGCAAAGCCCAGGCTGCAAACAGCTCCTGATCTTTCCAGGGCTAAAGAGTCACTGGGTATTCCCTGTGGAACAACACGCAGCCCTACACAGCTAACTTCCGATCCCATTACTCTTCTCTATGCCCTGTCTGGGGGACACGGATACCTCATTAAATGAGCATCCTATCCAAATGGGTTATTAACGTTCAGTGTCACGTGAAGAGGCTCTCTTGTCTTCAGCCTGTCTGGCCCCAGGCAAATCCCCCACAGATCTAGATTCATCAGAATGGCACAGGAAGCTGACAGACCCTAACCTACAGAGTTCAGGGGCTTTCTTTCTGAAGCTTTAGCTGCTGGAGCATATTGCAAGATTCACAGTAAGACAGCAGTTGAATGGACATGAAGGATCACTTGTCACACATGATCTAACACAACTGCTGTTAGGGCTGTATTTCTTCTAACACACAGCAATGTGTTTGCAGGCAAGGTGTTGTGATGTTCAGTCATGTTCTTCACACAGGCCCCGATCCTGTCCCCACACCCACCAGTTGCCCTCCCCCAAGGTCCCTGCAGCTTCCTTTGGATATTCTTCATCCCATTTCTGCCTCTGAGGGGATTTAACCCAATAAACCAGAGAGGACGGAGTCTCACTGTTGTTCTCTAGCAGACAGAAAAATGAGATGTGCTCATAAACTCATGAACATGTGAAGGCAGCCAAATGTTATTCTCCAGTTAGCCTGCAGAAAGACTGCATTTTTCTGGCTAACTTTAGTTTTCCAAGTTTGTTTATGCACGTATCAGGGGGGCATGAAATAGTATGAGACTCATCAGATTAATACCACATGTTAAGACTCGGGAGTCTGAAATAAGAATTGCTGCTCTTGGCATGTTAGACACGTATTCAAGGAACCTGAAAGATGGTATTTCAAGGTCTTCAGTGAGTAAGAAACTCAGTCCGTATTTTTCAAATCTTTGCTTCTTACCTGGGTAGCCAGTTCCTATTCCTCTTAGTTCTTCCCTTCTTACTTACAACAGGATATTAAATGCATTTAGATTAAACGTTCTGGGGTATCATGCGGTCTTCGACGATGAAAACGTTCTAGATCTGCATTGTCCGATATGGCAGCTGCTAATCACAGTTGGCTACTGAGCACTTAAAATCCACCTAGTATGATGGAAGAGTTCATTCTGAATTCTATTTAATTTTAATTAATTTAAAATGAAATAGCCACATACGGCTAGGGTCCACTGTAATGGACAGAATTCTGGACTATTCTGATTAGAAGAATCTAGTTACTCTAAGTGGTAGCTTGCAGGCTAGAGGACGGACAAGGTGCCATACTGGCTCAGCTAGAAATAAACTTCTGGGCCTCAATTAATTTTATAATCCCAAGGACTCTTCTGCCAAATGCTCTCACTCTCCTTAGAAGAAAGGAAGGGAGGGGCTGCAGGGAGACATACCTCCTGACAATCTTGCAGGAATTTCTGAAGATCCCTGTTGTCCTTCAATCTCATCAGAAGTTCGCTGGCTGCCTCACGATTCTTCCTATGTCTGTTAAAACAAGAATAAAAAACAGCTTTTAAAAAAGGAAACACAGAATCTTGAAAGACTGAATTTACAACTCAATGTCTTTCCTGGGTTTCTACATATGATAAAAGCAGTTTGCTTGTACAGTTCTCATTATGTCAAAAAGGCAAGATAAGCAAGAGAATTTAGCATCCTCCAAATGAGTACGTGAGACCAAAACACCTGCCCAAGCCACAAAACAGGCAGAGGATGGCCTCAAATGAGCCATGTAAATCCAGTGCTTCCTAAGTTGGTGCGAGGGGAAAAAATCTGAGCATGTACTGTGTACAAGTCCCCATCTAAGGCACTGCAAGAGAATTTGAAACTCCTCTTTAAGAAACTGGGGTGACAATGTGTGGCTAAGAAAATATAGATAACCATATAAAACTGGCTTTAAATTAATGTCTCCTAAACAGATATTTTCCCACCTTGAGAAAAACTCCCCTCAAACAATGAACCAAGAATGAAAATTTTGAGATGGGTGAGATTATCTACCTACTAGACCCCACTCTTTATGAATGGATAAGCGTAATCAAGGTTGAATGAAGCTGAAGCACAAAACCTTAAGCAAAAATTCCTAAGAACCAGTAGGAGCTGCTAAGCCTGGGAGTGACAAGGGAAATGGGGTGCTGGCTCCCCAGCCTGAATGCTGTACACAGGGCTTCTTCACACACAGCATCACGGTGCCAGAACTCCGCAGCGAACTTCCTTCCCGCGCCCAGTGGCTTAGGCTCTCCACCAGAGACGGTGAGGACCAGCTACGGGAATGCCGGAGTGCCGTGAGAAGGACGGCCTCGACACAGCTCCGCGGCCCCAGGGAGGAGCTGCGCCACGCCGAGAGCCGAGCAGCACTGCCGTGATACAGCTGCCCTGGCATGCCTGAGGAATCCACGCCAGCCGGCCAGCCTAAGTGAAGGGTATTAACTGGGGCAATGAGGAGGCTGGGTTTTCAGTCTGAGTCTCAAAGCAATTTCTTGCTGCATGTGCTCGGGCAAGGTCTCTCTCGTTGGGCCCCCACGGAGGGATGAGGAAGAACACAACCTCCGATTCTCTCCGATGCCACGAGCAGCTCAGGTAGCTCTAGCTGCTGACTGACCTTTAAGAACCTTCCTCGGGAGCAAGAGCAAGCTTAGAGCGACGCTGTGGGTGACACGGGCCCGCAGTGAATGCTAGCAAAACGGACCGTGGGAACACAGCAGCCGTCATCTGCCTGGGGAACCGAAGGGAAACGCTCTCTGGTCCTACAGGGTGCCAGTGCCTACAGAGCAACTGGAATAATACGAGTGGAAATAACACCGCCAGGTATATGCTAGATACGCACAACGACTTTCTCATTTTTTTTAGTTGAAAGGGGTTTCATAGCTTCAGGAAAAGGGACCTTAGTATTCTTATATCACTTAGGTAAAATGCAAAAATAGAGAAATACTTCTTAAATAATGCTAAATGGAAAGAGTGTATGCATGTTCAATGGTATAAAACCCCATGGCACAGATCGGAAAGTGCCAGGGATAAGATTAAAGGCTGTACCTTCTCTCCCCACATTTTTCACATTATATTTCTTTTATAACAACAAAAAATAAAGGCCAAAGCCTCTTTACTGCATTGATACCCTTTCTCAGATACCAAAAATTTGAAAAAAAATTTAGACTGTTAGTGAATTTGGGCTAAAGGAATTACTGTCTAAAAATGTGGGTGGGGAAGGAATGTCCAAAAAAAGCTCAAGTTCCCAAACCTCAAATTCCAGTCACTATTTGCAGGGGGCTGTAAGAATATAAAGCCAATCTTCAGGAGGAAGGTAATTTGGATTCAGGTACAAAATGCAGGAGGTCCTGCCTTTAGTCAAAGGTCTTGAGTAAGAGACCCAGGTCCCTTCACGGTGCCACACCCAAGTGCTCAGAAGGCGAGGAGGAATCAGAAACTGGCAGCTACAACAGGATACGCACCCGTGAAGCTCATGGCAATGGTGGAGATAAAAATAATTCAAACACTGCCTGAGAAGTCTCACCATGCAGAAACACAACCAAACAGAATCCTGAAGGTAGCTTACATACTTAAGTCTCACACGTGCCCAACAGATTTCTGGCCGGGCAGTCTCTCTCTTCTAGTGGGACCAGGGAGAAGGGAAAGGCCAAGTGGTGACCTGGGGCCCCGTGTCCAAATGACACAGATCTCCAAGAGGGCACGATGATGGCATCTGAGGGGTATGCTCTGAGGAGTGAAAAACAGCTACAGGGGCAGCACGACACTTGTGCGGACTCGGAAAACCCTCGAGAGAAGTGAGTGGGGCTTCACCGTTCACCAGCAGCAACCAATGGCATTCGGGGAAGGCCTTTCAAGCTGGATCCTGGATTTAATGATAGGAAAGGAGCTTCTAAAACTTGGCCGTAGTTTCCTACAGTCCTAAGGGTGCTCTTTGTTTGGGGAAAGATTAAATCTGTTGCTTTATTTCCATTTCTCACCTTCTACCCCTACAGTTCGACTCAGAATCTTCTTCATCCTCTGAGGCAGATGCTAGGTCTACCTCTGGTTCTTGTAAAAAGTAAAGAACCACAGGTGCCTGAGTAAAACAGATGGATACTACAAAAACTTTTTCCCGTGTGAGACAGGGTCTGGCTTTACGAAGCTGGGTCCTGTTTCCTTGCTCTCCCAGGACTGCACTGTGGCTGGAACTTCCTTTGAGCCAGGAAGCTCACCCATTCGCACTCCCTGGGGCCGGCTTGGACAGCAGGCTCCTTTCCACCCAGGCATGAGCACTTTAAAGGTCACTCACACCCCACCCACATCTGTTAAGAGCCAGTGTCTTTGTTCTGGTATTTTTTCATTTCAACAAACTCAGTGGTAATTGACAAGATTTCCAGAATGTAAGCGCATTATAATGATTTTGCGTTTTATGAAAATAGCTTTACCAGAGCATCAGAACGTTTCTGGACAGGGGATTAGATCTGAAGATTCAGATATTTACTTAGCTTGTGGGCCCACAGCTGTGTATTTTGATAACAGACAAGTATCTTCTGGGATCAGTTTCTGATCCCCTCTGGAGATATGAAAGTGAAACCAGAATTCAGTGAACAAGAGCTGAGGAAAACGTAGTCATCCTGAGGGCCGATCAATGGAAAGCCCCCTCCCCCTTCCATCTTTCTTTTGTTTATGGATAGTATGTTCCATTTCTTCTTCAAGACAGAAATCCTAAGGAGGCTCTGGAAGCCCAGGAGCCCAGGCTCCAAGTCAAGGGCAAAAGGAAGGTTAAACCACAACCGAGGGCTGCTGAAACGTTCTCTCCTACCCACGAGTCTCCAGTCTTGACAATATCACCTGCTTCCAAAAACCCCTCACAGCTGCAGCACCAGGGGACGTATAAACACACACAGGAAAGTGTAAGGCAGCTGCACGCCTGCCTGGAAGCACGCGTCCCTAACGGCCAAGTCCGCCCTCAGGAAACCAGACATATGCATCTAACAGAGACGAGCCTGACGTGCTGTACTGACAAAATAACTCGAGATTTAACATTAGGAAAAAAGGAAATTCTTTTTCTCTAAGTTAACAATACCTTGCCTAATCTTTGTTTTTTACACTCACTCAAGGGTTTGGTGGATTTATTTTTCTTTTTTGTAGTTGTTTGAAGAGCAACAGATACAAAATGAGAATATGTTACACCCTATTCCATGGTAGCACCCTTCAAAGGTACGGTTGAAAAAGATAGACTTGGAAGTGCTAAAGCCAAAAGCTCAGTCTTCATGGGGAGGGAGAGTAATTCCCCCTTTCACTCCGTATCATAAAAACTTCATAAGGCCGAGGGTCCCAGATACGGTAAGTAAGGAAACATTCTCAGCAAAAAGTTCTTCCTTTTCACTGCACTTGAAAGCCAGAAAAGAAGCCTGTTTGTCAATGATATCAGTTTAAAAACGAGCCCTTAAATCCAGCCCAAACTGGGACCATAGAAGATCGGGAGGAACAGAGGCTGGAGACTGACCTAGACAGGCTAAACCAGGATGCAACTGGCCAGACCAGAACCAGCCTATCCTGGTGCATCCAAACCTTGGTCTGTCCTGAGCTCCCACTTTAGTAACAGGCAAGGCAGGGTGAGAATGACGCTTACAAACAGAGTACACTGGCCTTCAGGCAGGGAGGAAAATCATAACTGCAAATAAATGAGTAAACAAAAATAAAAACACCAAATCTTAGCGATGCCTTGGCAGAAGAGGAAAGGGGCCTTTCTCTCAACAGGAAAAAATCCTATTATAGCATTATCCCAGCCAATTTTCTGAGATGGACCTGATAATGTTCCTTTGTGGCTCTGCCAGGTCCTCAGGACAAGCAAACCTCGCCGTCTCTCCTTACTCCCTCCTGAGAGTCTTCAGAGGAGTCTGGCGTGAATGAAGGTGAACGTGGGCTTAGCTGGGGAAGTGAGGCTCTTGAGGCCTTGTCACGAGACAAGGCTACACACTTCAACTCTCAAAGGGCACGGCTTATACCCTATTGCTAATTGGCATCACGGCTCTTATAAATCTTTGATTAAATAGAAGTTTGGCTTCTCAGGGTTTCTGTTCTTTTGTGGACACCTATACATGCCTGACCATGAGAACCACCTTTCCAGGCAGCCAGGTGCTGCTCACTGATTTTCTGTGGTAGATAAATTAAATTTTGCCAGCTATCCAGACCCTGCTCACTGGGTAATTTATACCCACAGTCCCAAGGACTTGTGGCTAATGCCTCAGAGGCTTGGGAGTCCCAGGGTACCAGACTCCCTCAGGAGCCTGAGCGCCATACCTGTCATCGATGGAGTCCACCTTCTCCTGGATGCGATCTGAATTGATGTTCCCATCGCTCACCAGCCTCCGGCCCGTCTCCACAACAGCGTTGATCTTCTCCTCATTGGCATCCATGGTGGTCATGAAGTCCTCTTGTTTTTTAATAGCTGCTTCAGCTCCTTCCAAGGTGGTGGGCATTTCAGTGTGGGCCAAAACGTACTCCTTTTCAAAGAGAGACAACCAAAACCACAGCAGGATGAAACATCATGAAATACAACTCGTTTCCAAAATAATGAAAGCACTCTTTCCTATGTCCTAAGTTTCCATGCAACACATACTTCATAATACCTGCTCCATTATACTTAAACAATCTACTGAATCCGAGAAAACAAAAGGTTGGGAGGGAAAAAAACCTAGCGGGATCCCATAAGGAACAAAATTTCCTTGGTTAAATGGCTAAATTTTCTCCCAAAGTGAGGAAACCAAGCAGTGCTTTATGCATCAGCCACCAGGGTCCTCTCATGTGCCCACTGCCCAGTGGCAACATACTCTTCAAACTCTCTCTTCGAAAGAGATTAACAACCCTGATGTTGGCCACCATCTTCAGCTGTTTCCTTTCTCTAGTTTCTGCCTTATGTCATTGGGTGAAGTCCCTGAATCTTCTAGAGCAAGGAAGACAGAACCACTTAGTTCCTCCACCAAAAAAAAAGGAGAAAAAAGAAAAACCCAAGAAAATAAAAAAAACAATCAAACAAAAAACCCCCCTCACTGTACTTTTCGAATCATCAAATTGGATTACTGCCTTACAGAATATTGCCAATCTAATGCGATACTATGAGGACATGCTATGAACGTAAGAGATCCTCGAGAGTGGCTGAAACAGAATGGTACTCTGCAGGGCAAGACACTCCCGCAGGAAGCTTCAGCTCCCATCCCTACTTTGGATAGGTTTCAATGCCTTGGAAGTTGGAGGGTAAAAAGCCTCTCAATTATCCTTCTGTTTCCACACAGGACTGCTCTGAACCAGCAGCCTGGCTAGAAAGTTTCAAAGAGCAAGCAGGACCTGCTGTACCAGGAAGGAAGCAAAGGCAGGTGAGGAGCAGTACCTGGTTGTTAAGGAAGGCCTCGGCCTGCTTCGTGTCCCTAAGAAACTGCTGGTAGGCATGTGACTGGGAGAGGAGATTCTGCCTGTTCTCCCACATTTTGTGGAGCTCATTCCACCCAGTGTCCAGGGCCTGCAGACGCTGCCGCAGAAACATGTACTGGGCGTCAGTCTGTCCCTGGGTGACCATCTCGCCCATGTCCCTCATCTTCTGGTAGTCCTCCTCGTAGTTGTCAATCTCGTTTTTGATGTTCTCGTGCTGTGTGAGGAGCTTCTCCGCCTCGGTTAGGGTGTTGGGCATGTCCTCAGAGGCGATGGCCGTCTGAGTCCGGGAGAGCCAGGACTGGAAGTCGTCCAGGTCCCGCAGGAACTGCTGCAGCTTGCTGGCCTCTCCCAGGGAGGCCTCGCGGTTTTTCAGGGTGGTCTTCATCTCCTCCCACACGTCGCTGATCTCGGCCAGCCGAGACAGGATGGCCTGAGCCTGGTCGGGGTGCTCGGACTCGAGCTTCTCGGCCTCTTTCTGCAGGTCGCTTAGCTTCGCCTCAATGGCCACCAGGTCCCGCTCCATGCCGGTCAGCTTGCGCTGCAGGGCCATGACCCCGGCCAGGTCGTTGCCCAGGTCCTGGGTGGACTCGATGACCTTGGTCTTCTCTCGAATCCAGGATTTGGTTTCATTGCACTCAAGGTGGTAGTTCTGTATGCTCAGGGCAGAGAGAAGAGCGTCCTTCTTCCTGTCCACCAGCTCCCGGAACTGACTCCACCTGTAAGCACAAGGGCATGGAGAGAGCCGTGTCAGAGACTGGCTGCCAGCTCACGGCTACACGGTGACAGTTACAGTCAAGGTCAAAGTGGTCATGTTTTCTCTCCATCTCTGCTATGAGAATAAATGCTTTTTGAACAATCATCTCACTCAGTATATGTACACCAAATTATCATCTCAACAGCTCAGAGACACGATATAATCTGGAAAAAGCCAGACATGAAGAGGCACTTGTTCAAGGAGCTCCAGTGTGGACAGCACATCTGTCCCCCAGAGTCAGTTACTTTTCCGTAACTGCATTTCTGCCACGCGCATTTTACTTATCTCTGAACTGCACCTAATGAACATTTTCCAAACCCCAAACGCCTGACAGTCACCTTCAGAACCGAGGCCACCATAACCTACTCAAATGTGTTTATCCAACAGAAAGATAACATCAGGACAAAGGTCTAACTTGATAATCAAGACTTCCACTCGCCAATTACATCTAAAACACGTTAAAATTCTGTTCCAGAAATCATCTCAAAATCATATCCAGAAATCAGGAGCCACCTTGATGCCATGGTCCTCCACACTGGGGACAGGTCTCACACTAACACCTTAACTTCTGATGTGGAGCCAGGCAGGGGCCAGGCTACCTTGAATGACATCACCCCAAAAGACACTTCTTGCAAAACCAGGGTATGCTGAAACGCAGATGCCAATGCTGTGACATCAGGGCCACATTATCAGTGACCCTGGGTGGGCAATTCCCGACAAGCCTCCGCCAGTGACCTCGCCCTCCCTGGTCTGACACACAGGGAGCCAGCACACCGCTGGCTGCACACTCACCTCGTGTTGAGTTTGTCCTGCTGGGCTTTGATTTCCTTCTCACTCGGGTGGCCGCTGTGCATGAGCTGCCGTGCAATCTGGTTCACCACGGCGACCCGGGAAGCCTGGTTATTCATTTCCGGTTCAAGGCTCTCGAATCTGGAAAGGCAATTCAACAGGGTACTCACCTCCTTGGTCATGGGCGGAAACAAGGGGCGGCTGGTGGCCCCAGCACCCCCGGCAGCACTCCCACTCACCTGTGCTGGATGACTTCCAGGTCCTCCAGCTTCTCTGGGATCTGCATGTTGTTGAGCCACAGCTCCTTCTCGTCGATCCAGAGCTCACAGGCGTCAGCCTCACTGAACATCTTGTACAAGGCCAGGGTGTCCTGCAGCGCCTGCTTCCTCAGCCGCGTCAGCTCCGCCACCTCCTTGTACCGTTCCTCAATTCCCGACAGCCTGCCCCTCACGTCCGGAGACTCGGCATGCTCCTGGGGGAGGGCACCAGCCTGCTCGTGCAGCGTGTCGATGGTGGGCCTGTAGTTGGCGATCTCCTCTGCCACGTCCTTGTGTTTCTTGACCAGAGACTGTGTGGAGTACTCATCGTGGCCCACGTCATTGCTGGAGACGATCTTGAGGATGTCCAGCATCCAAGCGTCGATGTCGTCGGCATCCGCCTGGAACTGGTGCAGCAGCGAGGCCTCCTCCAGGCGCTTCTTCCGAATGGCCGAGAGCTGCTCCAGGTTGGCCCACTGCTCCCGGATGTAAAGGATCCTCTCTCGGATCTTCTCTGACCCGAAGTGCTCCTCCGCGATCATGTCTTCACCTTCCTTGATGGCCTGTTCAAAGTGGCCGCTGCGGCCGCTCATCTCATCCTCGAATGCCCGGTGCTTGCTAAGCAGGCGCATGACGCTGGTCAGGTCCTTCCCGTAATCGTCGGAGGACAGGATCTTCTCCTTCTCCCGTATCCAGCCCTCCTCTTCTGCCATCTCCCAAAAGAACTTCCAGAGGCGGCGGGACTCTTCCAGACGAGCCCTGCGTTCAGCTGCCAGCTGGCAGAGTTCTTGGTAACAGAACTCCATGTGGGCCACACGGTCTCGGATCACCTGAGGGTCGCAGGGCTTGTAACCTGTTTAATGCAAGGAAGTGATGTGGAGTCCGGCAGTTTGCAAGTAGTGAGTTACACCCATTTTCTCACCACCAGATTACCAGTTCCATTCTCGGTGCAGGGCCATGTTATAAGGCAATGGAGAACCTCCCAGGGCCTTGACTGGAGGTGGGTGGGTGGGTGCAGGGCAATGTTAAGTGTTATTTTTCGCCCCAAGTGCAAAGTGATCATTTATGAACCAAAGAAGCACATAAACCATAAAAAAAGGTCAGCTGCAATTAATTGTTTCTCAAATATAAGGAACACAACCAAATCCTTCCAAAGATCCTTTAAACAAGGGTATGTACGACCAGATGTGAAAGCCAGGAGATGTTTGAGCAGCCACACCAGGGTGCTGGTATGCATCGAGTGTGGTCTAGGCAAAGCCTGACTGCCAAATATCACCACTCAAAACCAAGCAGTACTTGAGTATTTAATGGAAATATATGTCCATTTCAGAAAAGCCTGACAGAGTTAAAGTATCCAGAAGGCCACCCTACTGCATCTCGTGTACCCATGACAAACTCACTGGGAACCTACAACGGCACGGTAACTTCAAAAACCCCACTGCCACAGACAACTTATCTACTTCTATAGAGATGGATCTCTGGTGGCAGAGAAGTTAAGGTCTGCCAACAGTCCATCCTTACCTTCCCCGTCTGTTGCAAACTTCTGGGCAGAAGCATTGACACCTCTCACCCGCTCTGCCTGGATGCCAATGTCCGCTTCGACCAGGGCGTGCTTCTGTAACAGGTCTTCCACACCAAGCAAGTGTTTGCCATAGTCTTGAGACAGTAACAGCACCTGTGCACCAGAGAAAACAGAGGGCACATCTGTGCAGACAACCTCAGCTTCGATGTCTTGTACTCTCTGGACAAGCTGCGAGCCAGGAACCACACCACACCCTCTCCAGCCAGCCATCCTCCCTGCATCTTCTAGGGGAGCAGAACGACAAGCATATTGGAACAAAGCCAAACTAACCCGAAAGCCTGCATAAGGAGAGACATAAGAAACTGAAGATCATCTACCCTGGAATAAGCAGGTCAAAAATACACTAAGAAGTGAACAGAAAAAAAGGGAGCGGGGAAGCGGTAGGACGTGTGAACTGGGGCTCGAAGAAGAAACCGCCACAGGAACGATATTCCAGAAGAGAAGAGAGAAACGTTGTAGTTATTTCAAAGTTAAAAGAAATCTGCCAGAAGTTGCTGACGCCTTCCATGGATGTTTTCCTCGGTTAAAAGCTTACTGGTGTGCCTTGGTAATACTCACATTGTCAATGGGAGAAGAATCTAGTTGAAAGCTTACAAACTACATCCTTAACCAAGTAAAAACAGGGTCAGGTGGCTTCCTGCTTAATAGGGCCTGAGCAATTCCTTTGGTTTAAGTTTGAGTCCACTAACACTTTCTTTTCTTCCTTCCATCAGCCCAATTTGGGGGCCTCATCTGACTTCCTCTCCAGATGGAATTTCTACTTCACTCCTACTTCTGAGGGAAGTCTCTGGCCCAAAACCTGAACTTTAATGTACAACATGATTTATAAGATGAGAAGCGCCTCCCTGCTAGATTTTATGAACATTTCTACTTTGAAAGGTCAACACAGACCATACTTGAGAACATCATAAAACTGGGACAATAAGAGGGCAAACTGATGGGACAAGGTGACCCTACCCCTCTGCCAGGAACGGCTCAAGAGGTTAAGTAAAAGACGAGGGCTTATATCCCAGGAAGCAATCCCTTGCATAAGGTCGAGCTTGGGAACACAGCACGCTGAGACAAAGGGGGCTTCGCTGTACTGTCTACAAACTGCCCTGTTCTGCTCCAGCTACGGAGCTAAATGCCTTCCAGCTGGGGGACTGCTTGACATGGATGAGCCTTCGACGGCCTGCAGCAGAGAACACAAACGGGCACAGGGACTTGGCACAATGGCAGGTCTCTTCCTGGGCAGGAGGAAAGCTTGGAAGTCTATGCTCTGGGCTGTCAATTAAGGAAGGGGAAACACAAAGTGGCTTGGGCAGCCATTTCCAGCCAACCCTGACCTATGACGTGTACACTATTCCCACACTTCATCCTGCTGTAACCGAATGAGGGAGGTGGTCAGTGCGATCTCAACTTAAAAACGGAGAAAGGAGGCTCAAGGAGACTACACGGCTCCAGCACTGACAACGTGAACTGGGGTTGCCCGGTTCCCAACCCCCACTCCGCCCCACACTGCCTAGCCCTCTCCCATCTGCCCACATTACCTTCCTGGGCTCCTCCCCCAACTAGAGCCACTCACACACAGATCAATGACATGGAAAACTAGCTCAACTCTCAAGAGCTAAAAACACAGAAAACCATAATTTGATTGATTCCCTATGGTGGAATAGATCTAAATTAAATCTAAATCACTGTAGCAGACCTGTAGCTATGGAACAGGTTTTCAATGCAACTTTTTCACACCTCACATCCCATTTAACTCCTGAACTAACAATCTTCCCACAGCGAATGTGGCCCCCTTTGGCTTTACAGAGCGGGCAGTTAGGGCACACTGGACGCTGTGTGGTCAGTGGGGGGGGGGG
The DNA here is from genome assembly GCF_054177405.1 of Leptonychotes weddellii. Taxonomy (NCBI): domain Eukaryota; kingdom Metazoa; phylum Chordata; class Mammalia; order Carnivora; family Phocidae; genus Leptonychotes; species Leptonychotes weddellii. The sequence continues at coordinate 63,192,726 of NC_138378.1, read as the reverse complement.
GGGGGGGGTGCCAGGAAGGAGAGGTCCCGCTGGATAAGCTCTGGCCTCCTTTCACTCAAGTTCTACCTTCATTTCGTCCATCCAGTCCATAATGTAGAGCATTTCCTGGAATATCTTTTGCAACCCTAGGTTCATCTCGAGACGCTGCCTCCGGGCCTTCAGCAACTCCAGTAGGTACTCCCAGAGCCGGATGACATTGTCTTTCCTTGCTGTGATGCGCTTGATGTCATGGTAGTTCTCCGCCTCGAGCTCCCTGGCCACAGCGACCACAGCCTGCACGCGTTCCTCGTACGCGGCAATGTCTGTCTCAATGGCCTCGTGCTTTTTTGTGGCGGCTTCAACTGCAGGAAGGTCAAAACCAAAGTTGTCCTATAGAGAAACGGGGGCAAAAGGAAAACCACACAGAAAATAAAAAAGCCATCCAACTGGAACAGAGACAGAAGTTGAATCTCGAACACAATCTCTGGTGGTCCTAAAGCCACAATGACTTGAGCCCCACCAGCTGCTGGTCTCTGCCTTCCCTAGGACACTTGAAACTCCGTTAGAGCTACGATGCCCTCCCCAAAGCAAATCAGCAACTTCTCATTTTACAGAGGGGTGCAAGCTTGTATCTAGCATCTTATGCTTATGTGACTGGAGCAGGTGACAGTTTGTGCGAACCCAAGGAGAAGGCAAAGTCACTTTTACTTATTTCATGACCAGTCCAACTGTCAAAGATGAAAGGTAAGAGAAATCTCTAAAAATTATATAAATGTGAGTTCACACTCACTCACTGGCTCTAAACAAACTCTGCTTGAGCTGCTTCCAAATCTATGGAAAGTTAGATAAACAGAAGACCAAGTACATCAGAAATGATAAACATCCTCTTCATGGGAAGTGAGTAAGAGGACTCGAGTTACTTTAGAACAGTGGGTGTCGATAAGCAGCTGTCCTGCAGCCCTCGGGGTGGTCTACGTTTCTAGATGACCCCGGGAGAGCAAGTCCCCGAATGAGGTCTAGAGCAGAACCTGAGACACCAGACGCTGGTTTTCGCTCAGCCAGGTCTCCCTCATAGCTGCCTTGCGGTCAAATCTGCGGGCGAGCTGTTCCAGTTTCTCCTGTCTGATGAGCTCGTTCCGCAGAGCCAGTTCTCGCTCGTGTTCCGCTTTTTCCAGTCTTTCCCAGGCCTACAGAGGCAAAAAGGGAACAGTTTCCTGCAACGTTCAAGGAACTTTCCTTGGCTACAGTCAACAGCTAGTACTTCTCAGTAAGACCTGAGAACTCCGTAAAAGGGACATCCCGTTTCCACCCCCATGGACTCCTAAGCCTTGAGAAAATAAATCGTTTTCTCTCAGTTTAGCCTCATGGGAACACTCTAGCTATATCTAAAAGTCCTGTGTTATATTTGGAAAACAAAACAGTGTAGATAAGGAGCAATATAACTAAATTATTAATCTCTTACTCTGAGAGGAAACAGTAATTACCTTCAACAGATCTGATCACATAAAAAAGATAAATGATTTCTCAGAAAGAAATCATATTACGAATCTCTTATTCACCCCATCCTGAGACACCTGTTTCTTTGCAACATTTTATTTATTTAAGTAATCTCTATGCCCAATGTGGGGCTCAAACTCATGACCCCAAGATCAAGAGTTGCACACTCTACCAACTGAGCCAGCCAGGCACCCCCACCCCCTTTTTTTTGAGCTATTTGTTTTTAATTCACACATCTGGGCATTTTGTTCAAAATACTCACCTAATGTTCACAGCAAATTAATTTTTATGAAATATAGCTTACATTAAGAAAATTCCACTTAAAATAATCTAAATGTATAAAACTGACCACATTCTAGATTTTCCAAATTTCTACCTGGAAATAATGCCCACTGTGAAATTCTATAATTACAGACAAAACAGACCGAAATGGAAACTGTTGGACAGCCTCTCTGATAGAAACAGCCAAAGTCCTAAGCCCCAACCTCTAGAGATTCCAGATACATGAAATATGGTTTCAAGTTCTCCCTTCTGCAACTTAAAGATGCTAGAGTCAACTGCCTTGGACAGATGAAGAGTAACAGGGTAAAGAGAATGAACCAAGACTGGTTTGATAAAATCTAACATTCCCTCCCAAAACTCCGATAGACCAACCCACCACAAGTATTTGCTTGACCCCCTGTAAAACCCGAGCCACTGCTGTCACTCATCAGTTCAGCAGGCCGGGACAGACACTTTCAGACTGCCCTCTTAGCAATCAAGATTTAGAACATGAAGCCTACAGGTCAAGGCCCACACAGGACCAGATGGATGGGCTTTACCTTGTTAATGTCAGAGATGAGCTTGCCCTCCCGGGGCATGTAGACCTTCTGATTGTTGGCCCTCATCTTGCTCTGAATAGTAAAAAGCAGCACTTCCAAGTTCCCCTTCTCAGTAAACCTAAGTACAGGGGGAAAAAAAAAAAAATATATATATATATATACACACACACACACACACACACACACGTTCCTTCAAGGGGAAAAATTCATTTGCTTTTGGAGAAAAAACCTTTCACACAGCCATACAATTTTAAAAGCCATTTATCTCTGGCCTGATTTATGTGGTACTCATGTTAGAGAAAACAGTGCATTAGTTTTTGCGTATTACAGACCGCAAAATGCACCCAACTGTGGAATTTTGGTGGGGTTGGTTCGTTGCTGCTACTGAGATTTGTATTTGGGGGAACACAATACCACTCTTTTATTAATCACTTCATTCAAGGTTTAGACTACACATCCTGGATGATGGACTTCATTCAGAGAGCACAGCTGAATACATTCAGCAAGAATTACTTCAAACGACTACCTAGTGTAACTTTCAATGGCTTTCAGAGACCGCAGCAAGGAATTCACAACTGAGCTGGGTTACAGAAAAAGGAGGAACGACTTTCAAACTCTAAGAAGGGATAAGGTCCATAATCCTTATTTGACAATTAGAATTTTCAAAAAGAAGTCAAAAATCAATTTGGGGGACAGCAAAAACTGATCTGAACAGACAGATATAAAACTACTTATTGTCTGTCTGTATTCAACGCATTGTAGTTACACACTTTGCTACAGGCTTATTAGTAGGCCTGACAATGGGTTACTGTTTCAGGCCCACTGTGAGGCTTATAATAAACAATATACATGTACTCAGCTACTTCTCTAAAATCCAGAGCGTAAGGAATTCTGAAACACATCAGGCATAAAAGTCTAGGAAAAGGGACTGGAGACCTGTACCATCTCTTAGGATTCTCACGTATCAGTATCTAGATACCAGGGGCACAAACTACTGGGAAGGGCTCACAGAGGGTGTGGTTTGTAACACAGCTCAGCCACTCAGGGTCAGATAAAAAGGAGTAAGACAGACCCCTGGTGAGAGGCACTCATACGAGATGAGGTCACCTAAGTCAGAAAACAGGGGTCTGAGGCCGCCATCATCTCTCTGCCCACACGAAGGGTAATGCATTCCCATCTGCATCTTACTTGGGCGGTTTCTCCACAGTGCGGTAAGTGTTGAATGCCTGAAGCTGTTGTTGAACCCCAACCAGAGAATTGGCAAATTTGCGATTGTTCAGGATAATGATGGTTTGTTCAATCCACTCCAGAAGGTCAGAGGCAAGTGACTCATATTTTTCAATCATTTTTTCTGTTTCAATAGCATTGTCAAGCACCTGTAAACAAGAGTTAGAAAAACCGAACAGTAAGATCATACTGCCAAGTAAGGGAAATAGGCTTATAACCCTACAGAGCACATGCACACTTAATGACTGGCTGTGAAACAGTTCTAGGCTACTCTGACATAAGCATTTTAAACTCGAGGAACTATGTGTTAATAGGCACTCAGACTGCAGCTATTACTTGTGAGCAATGATGACAGCTTAACTCAAGTGTAATTGGTTCTGTAACCTCCCAACCCCCAGGCACAGGGTTTAAGATTCAGAATGACTCCTGCTGCCACAGCTCCAGAATTCCTAGAAAAACAAAAAGGGCTCTGTTTTGCCTGGTCCCATCCCATGAGTGCCCATGAATTTTCCATTCTCCTTGCATTAAGAAGACGGTATCATCTGGTCTGAGGTGTTCTGAAATACATGGCAGGTGAACGTCAGCCAAATGAAAAATAAAAAAGCGTAATAGTGGGGCCTTTTCAACTGGATAAGTAGGATTTCACACCCACGACATCAGCCAACTCATCAGATTTCCAATACCCTGTTTTCTGATAAGGTTGAGGGGAGACATGTCTCTGGGTCTGAGATGCCCCTCAAATCTCTCCCTAAATATTGTAGCTGCTGCTCCTACCTCCCATCACTCTTAGGGATGAAGAGGCTTCTGCCTACTTCCCTGCATCTTGGGGTGCCCACCACACACTGCTACCGGCTCAACTCATCAGCGCATGGGGAGAACAAGGTGCTCAGTGGCAGTACGTTAAGATGTGAACGCTAATCATGTCTCACAACTTATAAAATTGGTGTGAACTCACCTTTCCAATTCGTTTTCCTTCAACAGCCAAGGCCTTCATCTTAGAGAAGTAGTGGTAATAGGTCACCACATAAGTGATAATGGACTTCTCATCAGGGTGGTCCACACTGATATCTGTAACCCGGAGAAGGTTTTGTTCAGTACTCTGCTCGTGGCGCAACCACCCAGGCTGCAGGAACAACCCAGAACAACTGTTCAACACTGAAACAGGCCAGTGTCTTCAATGTTTGTATTTGAAAGTTCTGCCATCAGTGCATTAATTATAAGGCTAAAGAGGATGAAACCATCTCACCGACTCTTTTATGGTAAGAATGTTCATAAATGCCTTCTAACTACTGCAATGGGACATAAAGTCTTAAGAGACATGATCCTTCCTCTCCAGGATCCCAAGCTACCAAGAAGAAAACTAGTGGAGAAAAATGAGGACTACAGAAGAATTCAGTGAGAATTCTTCGCGATGTGGCTACTCGCCAGGCATGCTCATCTCCCTACCCACGTCCACTCCCAAACTGGGCTTGTGCTTCTTGTAACCTCATTTCTGCTGATGCCACCAGAACTGCTTCCAGTCACTGAGTCTTTGGACATCCTTATCTTGTTGTTACCTGGTATTCAGTTAGTCACCAAATCCGAGTCCAGATGATCCTATCTATGGAATCTTTATTGTCATTCATGGTTCAGACTCTCATGGTTGCATAAGCAGACCTGAAGCAAGGGCTTCCTCACTGGGTTCGGCTACTACCCAATGCACTTTACACACTGCCCCTGGTTGATCTTCCAGAAGCAAGGCTGCAAACACACTTTCTCCTAGCTCAAAATTATTCAGAAGTGCCCTACAATCTACAAAAAATCAAGTCTAAGCCCCTTAATCCTCTAGAATTTGCCTTAACTTTCCTTCCCTTCCTTCCAACCACTGAGTATCAGGCTCCCTATTAAGAGCCAACCACTGTTTTGACACTTCTAATTCTAGAGCCTACTATTTCTTCTCAGGCACAATCTGAGCCAAACTGGACTATTCAACATTCCCCATACACACTCCACAATTCCCAATATTCCTTCGCTTTTCTCACAATTTCCCTTTGCCTAAAAGGTCCTTGCCCACCCCATCCCCTTCTTCCTATCCTTCAAGGGTCCACCTGAAAAGTTATTGCTCCAACACAGCTGTTTCCAATCCCTATAGCCAGAATTACTGTCTCTCTCCTCCGTTCCCTTGAAGACTCTGTTTACATGGGTCAACAGTCCACTCTCTGCCAGGTACTATAATTTGCTTACCCATATTTTCTTTGTTTTACAAGACTACGTCCCCAAGGGTACGAACCTTGTGTCTGGGGAAGCCCTGTGCTGTTCCACCTCTCAAATTCCTGGTGTGTTGTCTTGCATAAAGGGGGTCGTCAGTAAGTATTCACTAAGGGAACCAGTAAATGTATAAAGATGCCAGGAGTTTGAGGTATGGCAATATTGGGTGACACGCTTAACTTGGGACAGAAAGAAAAGAGAATACAGAGGATGACTCTTAATTGATAATCAGGTTATTTTTCAAAATGCATTCACATGTGTGCCTTCTATCTTCCTGGCAGCCCTGTGTGAGGCAGGATCGTCTCTCTTAAAAACAAGAACACTAGGGCACAGGGCTGGGAAGCTCCCTGCCCAATGTCACCGAGGCAGCCTATGGCAATGGGGACCAGAACAGCAGCTACTGTTTCCACCCTAGTAGTCCTTGTAGCCAACTCTGTATCTGCTCGGCCCCATCCAAGCAGGCCCCGAGGAGAGAGAAATGGAGGAAGGCCCACCCCCCCCCCAAAAAAAGAAAAAGAAAAAGAAGAAAAATGCTGGTCCTGTATGCAATTTAATAAACACAAAATGTCTACATAATTGGGAAGATGTGAGCAGGCAAAAACCTTGTGGTTTTGTAACTTGTCTGCAACTGTATCTCAGCTGATGCTCTCTGGGGCACTGGACAACTAACAATAGCTAAGGACAAATAATCAAGATCAAACCCACAAGGTAAGTGACATCACTGCCTTTTCTAGCTCCTTGTCTTGTGATCTGGGGAACATGTATCCCGTTTTTCATATTGGGAAGTGATTAGAAAGATTAACTAATGAGAAAGTTATTAAAAAAAAAAAAAGGTTATTTAGCACAAAGAGCTATGACTGAGAAAGAATGTCTTCCCATAGTTAAAACAGGGGTTAAGAAGATTAATCACAGCCCAAGGAATTTTAGTTTTCTGTTTATATTAAGAAATCATTTAATGGGTTAGCACAAAGATAATTTTATCTCAGCTTCCTGTATAGTGAACATATCAGTGAATCTAATGCATTGGGAAATAGCAAGCCTGCTTGGCAGCCTCATGACCTCGATCTGCCCGTGGGGAGTTAAACTTCCTGTTCTATATTTATAAGAAGTTTAAACTTTCACTCACAGTTTTCTCTCTCTAGTATTTGCTCACAGCTAAGAGCTGCGATCTAAAAAGCTCCAGTACTACAAACAAATCCTCTTATATTTCAAATGCTTTTTCAAAGTAAGAAAAAGTGCCTATGACAGCTCCTGCTAAAAGCCTGGAATTAGGATTTTGTTAACTAAGGGAGCTACAACCTGAGGGAATGCCCCACACAGGTCAGCTCCATGGCACCTGCAGTCAGTCTCTGGGGTCCTACTGCACGGACTCTGAGTAGAGGGAGCAGTTCCGGGCAGGGCGTGGATGCTCTGCCTCTAGGCAGTCAGCCCTAAGAAGAGACTGTGAGTCCTAACCCTTCTTCCACCCACACGTTCCCGTTTCCTGACGCACCTTCCTCACTTAAGCTCTTCTTGCTCAAAGCAAACACTGCGCAGCCTCCTACAAGCCCCCCACCCCACCCCATCTGTACGCATTCATCCCAAGGCTGCTTGCCACCTTGGGACGAATGTCAGTCAAAAAGCATTCACTGAGAGTCTATAGCAGGTTCCCTTCATTGAGCATCACTGCTAAGAACTTTCAATGACTGATGAATAACCTCTAAAAATAGGGCCCCTACCCACCTTTCCAGTGGTAATTCTATTATTGCTCTAAACACCACTCCCAATGAACTGTTAGTCCCCAAACACACCTTCCTTGCTCCTGGTTCTGCACCTCTGCTCATGCAAGTGCGTCTGCCTAGCAAGCCCTCTCCTTTCCAACACGTTTAAATCATACTTGTCTTTCAAGGCCTTTTCAAATATAATCCTTTGCACAAATCCTCAAGTAATTCCCACACCAAAATTAAGCTCCTCTTCCTGGAATAATTCCCAAAGCACACTGCACAAATAAACTGACAGCAGATTTTCTACTAGCCCCTCACTATTAGAGATGCTAAAAGTCCCACCTTTCATCTCTCCAGTCCTTACCTTCTGGATCCAACAGTTTAGTGAGGCCAAGGTGCTGCTCTGCCAGGTTGAACGCATTCTGCAGATTGTAGTGTGCATTGGATTTCTTTAGTTTGTCAAAATCTATCAGGTCAGGCCTATGCAGAACAAGAGTGGAACATGACAAAAACCATGGCTTAAGAACACATATGACCAATGCGACATGATCATTACTCCAAAAATGGTAGAAACTACCCCTTAGCAGGGTAAAACTCTCTATTATTATTTAATCATCAAACAAGGAAACCTGATTTTTGAACAAACACTTCAAAGTTTATTAAGAGAGCTGAAGATAATGGGCAAACTTGTTTGTCTGGGAGAATTTACATATTCTCTCACATTTTCCTCACATGGAATGCAGGAATTCCCACCGAGGCGCAACATCTAAGGCAATGGATATGAGGGTCAAAAGTCACCCAGATGTGGGCAGAAAAATGTCAACATTCTACCCCAAAACTGTCAGTATGATTTCTGAGGATGTGACTTACCGGTGTTTGTGTATCAGTGCGTTGAAGGCCATGCCGTCCCTCCAGCTCGTGGTGAAATTGTGAATGTTGACGTTCGGGTACCTAACAAAGACAAAGCACAAGAGAAAAGGCAACAGAGTTACCAAATAAAGATTTACAGTTTTGCGAAATGCAGTGTTCAAGAAAAAGCTTGTAAGTACTATTAAAATGTGAGGCAATGAATATCAAAAGGACAATCAAGTCAGAAGAAATACTGCTTCAACTTCAGCTTTCTAGAAAATAAAAATAAAATACATATCCACGTGGCTTTTCTTTCTTGGTAAGTCAATCGGACAAAAGATGTGAACTGAGTCTTAAATTTAAAACACCATGGTTACAAAGGAAAAAGTGACCACAACCCCCAGAGACCTCTGAGACCTCTTTGCCTCCACTGACTTTCCCCTCTGCCAGCAAAGATACCAGGACCCTGCAGTCACTGAGATCTGAATTCTGGGGAGAGAGCAAGCAGCTGTGATTATCTATTCATGAGACACTCAGCTTTCTTTCTGAGATCACTGAATTTAATAAAGTTTTATAAACCAAGTATCTCCCTGAAAAACTTCCCTCTATTTGAGACCTACCCCTATTCACTCAGCTATTCTATGCCATTTACAGACTTTGTATCTCTGGTTGATCAAAGGCTTCTAAGTTGATCCCCTTATTAGGAATACCCTCTTTATGAGCTCCATACTTACCATTAATCACGTCCATTACAGTTACAACTGTCCTCAAAGTAGTTCTAAGTAACTCTCTAGTTACCCTGGTAGGAAATCGTTTCTAAGTACCACGAGACCTAACAATTTCAGTAACAGAACAGATGCAGTTCTCTAAAAAGTAATTTCACTAAAATTTCAAAGGAAGAATAAAAGGAAGGAAAACCAACACAGGTAATGTATAAAGACTACTCTTAAGTTGACTGCACAAAGCTTCCCCAAAGCAGCAAAAATTAAGAGGAGGAGAACACCCCCAACTGCTTTTTTAAAGTATTGTGGATGTGATTCTTCAACATGGTTTCAGGGTTTTAAAATGCAACATATACTGCTCTCTGGAGCTTCCCTGATAGAGAGAGGGAAACTCCTCTCGTGCTGTGAGCTAGCTGCAATATCAGCCATCAGCTGCTTGCGAGTTAACGAGCCTTCTTGATGGAAGCAGTGGAGGAGACGGCCGTCAGCGCCGCAGAGAGGTGGCTGCAGTGGCCCCGGGCCCCCGGGGGGTTCAGACTCACCCCGCTGTCTTCATTTGGCACCACAACAGTAATGCGTCCTTGGCAGATTTCTTCTCCTTGTTGTCTTCAGTCTCTACACTGATGTCTTGGATCTAAGATTGACAAACAGGAGACGAAGACATGGCTCAGCTGCGAGGAACGGCCACCGAAGAACCGTTCTACACATACACGAAGAGTAAGCTTCAGATCACAGCCCAGCTGCGCAGACTGTCTACTGTGCCAAAGAAAACTGCTTTCTTCAAGGTTCACCTCACCGCAACACCAACCAGGTTTTCCACTTTGCACACAGATAGGAAGGAAGTGAAGAGTACTTACCTGCACGCCGTCCCAGAACCCCCCCCATTAGGGGTCACTTCTAACCTCAAAAGAGCCCATCTTCCCAACTACAAGTGCTCACTGTGAACACCCTGGACCTCGCCAGACCCCAGAAAAATCTTCGGTTCAGTTTTTTAGAACCAAATGTTTTTCACACTAAGGTGCATGTTCCTCTTTGATGAGGACAGCATATATACCTTTTCCTAAAAGCAGACCCAAATTCTCAGAGAAAACATGCACATGTGGGCTTCCATGGTCGGTGCTATAGTCTGAGTGTCTGTGGCTCTCCCAAACTCTTATGTTCAAATCCTAACTCCCAAAGGTAATGGTATTAGGAGGTGGGGCCTAGCAAAGGGTAGGATCCTCATGAACAGGACTAGTGCCTTATAAAAAAAAAAAAAAAAAAAGGCTCCAGAGAGATCCTTAGTATCTTCCACCACGTGAGGGCCCAGTGACAAGTTCGCAAACCAGAATAGGACCTTACCAGACCATGCTGGCTTAATCTCAGACTTAGCCTCCAGAACTGTGGGAAATGAATTTCTATTGTTTGTAAGCTACCTTGTCTATGGTGTTTGGTTATAGCAGCCCGAATGGACTAAGACAGTCTGCATTCATAAGCCACACATGGAGAGCATAAAATCAGTATTATACACAGAGCCTGGTCTACTGGCACCAACATCAGCCTGCCTGGGTCTAAAACCTGTGTGTCCCCGGGCCAGCTCTGCAGCTTCCCACCTGAAGAACGGCAACAGCAACAACGGCTGTCTCACCACACTGCTGTGCACTTACGCGGAGCAAGAACATGAAGTGCTGAGCTCCTAACGAGGAACCCGTAAATGTTACTGCCCTACCAGTTATGTGATTTTAGACAAATGCTCTAAATACCCCTCTGCCCTTAGGTTCTTGCCTATAATACTACAGTGTGGGACGGGGATGGTGTTGGCCTAGAAGGCCGCCCGTCATCTTTTAGCTCCAGCTATTCCAAGCTTCCCTGCCCTGGTCTGTCATGGGTCTTCCTATTTAATCTAAAGACATGCCCCAGAATTCTTTCTGGAAAAGAGATAGAAGGATAATATATAAATACAAGATTAAAAAGTTAGGAACTTTCAACTAGGAAAACCCCTAAAAATTGTAATAATTATACTTCTAAGAAAATTACCCTTTTTAAACTATGCTAAGCATGTGAAGTATGAGTCTGCATAAACTCCAAACTCTATTATTAGGATCATTAGTTCTTGTGGAGAAAGTAAATGTGAAAGAATAACCTTATTCAAGGGGTAAGACACAGACTCATCGGGAAAGGCAGGTAGAATTCTACACATTAACCCCTGTCGACCTTCTCATGCTTGTGTGTGAAGAAGGGAATCTATTTTCAAACTTGGTCATTTAGAAACACAGTCTATCCTTCTGAAAGTATTTACAGGAAGCAAGACTTTCCTTCCAGTTTCTCACAACATCCTTTACTCTCTCTTAAATGGACAACAGAATGAAACCTATATGTCATCATTAGTATTTAATGGATATCTGCTATGCACAGACAGGGCAGGGCAGGTCCTGAGAGCTCTGGACACGCGTGTGCGCACACACACACGTGCGCACTGGGAATGTAAACAAGGCTGTATATTCAGGAGTTGGGGGAAAGAGAGATCTCTGTGGAATGTGGAGAAGCTTCACAGAGGAAGCAGAAAGTGAGCTGGGCCTTGGCCGATACAGAATCAATACCTATTTGTGGAATGGGTACTGATTTAATACAGCTGCTAGATGGAGGAAGCTAGGTCACATAAGACACCCACACTGCAGGCCATGCAGTGACATCTAGGTCTTTCTAGATTTCTTGCCTTAAAGGAAAGAGAAAGTTCATATCAGCATTTACAAGTTCAATTACAGAAAAAGGCAAGCTGTCAGGAAGCTAATTAGTCCATGACTCAACCCAGTTCATGCTGAGAATCCTGGAAAGGGCTGCGTGTGCCGGCTCACCAACGGGCAATGACCCGATGTGAAGAGTGGCCACCATCAGGATGCCCTTCCACGCTCTGATCACTACAGGCCAAAGGCAAGAGAAAGAGAACTTTATACTCTACAAAACTGAGGTGAAGCTAAAGGAAGGTCCTACTAATTCCACTTCCGTTGGCCTAAGAATGAGAGCTATAATTAATGAATTTAATGGTATTGACTCCATTTTCAAATCATTTAGGAACGGACAGAAACCTACATGAGAGTTCTGTTTGCAAAACTGAGTCACTGATTGTTGTAATTAACTCCATTCACGATTTCATCTTCAACAGTGGTTCCCTCTTCAAAACTACTTACTGGGAATCACTGGGGCTGTGATCCAGAGAATCTGAATTAGTAAAAAGCTTTCCCAAGGCCTCAGAGGATCACGAGGCTTGGGAACCACCCATTCAGGGAGTTTCTTCGGACAGCTCTGTTTCAGCTCCTACCCCTCCTCCCACATACACACCCAGAACACTGTTAACTCAAACCTACTCCCTGGGGAAATGAGAAAGAAAACGACTGGTTACAGGCTGATTTCAGAGTTTTACGAAGAATACAAAGAGAGCTATAACGTGATTTCTGCTTCTGCCCTTTTTTGGTGAGATCTTTATTTTGCCAGAAAAATCAATCAGACTTTCTATCAAAGGCGTGGAACAGGAAGGAAAGGCACAGAGAACAGAGCCACCCAGGAGACAGGACTGTTAGGACATCTGTTTGCAGAGTAACCTGACGCTTTGGTAAGAAGTGTTTCCGGCATTTCAATTCTAGCTGAAAAGCGGGAGCAGGAAGCCCTGCCTGGAGAAAGAGCCAGTGACCCAGCCAGAGGTGCTCCACAGGACTGGAATTCTGAGCTCTCTCTTAAAGGGTCAGAAGCAAGCGCTGTAGCCCTGACCGGCCCTGTAATCCTGGATAAGGCCCCTCCCTTTCCTCACAAAGTGAAGAAATTAGAATGACCTTGAGAGTACCTTCTGGCTTAGAGTACTTCTATACTTGGAGCCTTCCCCTCGGGTATAACAAACCCATAAAATTGTCATCAATTCACACAAGCATAAGGCTTCTGCACATTTCCCCTGAAAACTGCTTCCTCACATCCAAAGGAAAATGAGAAAATGAAAATGGAGCCCACCCAGCTTCTCCTAAAAATACTCCAGGATACATGCTACAACCTGGTGAAGTTCAGTCAGCCTAATGCCAGTACCCTAGCGTCAACCACGTCTCTGTATCTCTGCTCCTGAAAGCTCAGGGGCAGACACCAGGTGTTTAGAGTGGCAGGCAGGGATGCAGCCCAGAAACCCCCTTATCTGACAAGAGAACTTTTCAGGGGCTGGCAAAACTGAGGGAGGATGTGGTAGCTGCCACGTGCCGATGGCGGCTGAATGCAACACACGGCTCTGCACCCCTGACTCTGGGATGTCATTTCAACCTGGTCTTCCTGGTTCCTCTGCAATGGGGAGAATCCTGGGGCCAAGTGTCCTTACCTGGAAGCGCAGGATGATGGTCCAGATGAGGCCGAGGGTCAGCCGGTGGTTCCCATCCACGATGTCATGGGAGCCCATGTTCTCAAGATGGACTCTCTGCTCCTTCAGGAACTGAAGGGCCTTGTCCACATTCTCCAGACAGTGGATGCGCATTCGTCCCTTGGTGGGTTTAGGCTAGAAACGGGAGTAGAAGGTGGAAACAGATCATCTAACACGGCAGACACAGGCTGGGAGCTACTGCCCAGAGTTCGCACGTGCCTGTTCATGCAGCGCTGCCCTACCCAAACCAAAACATTCAAAAACGTGTGTGCTCGCTCAGTACAAGGACAGTATTTACCTAACATCCTTACAAGAGCAAAGTTTACTGAAGGGACGGTGATCCCTCTTCAGAGGTTTGTTTAACCCTGCAAGGACACGGGTTACAAATGAGCACAGAGGCTGGAAGGTTAAAGAGAAAGGAACCCAGTCTCCCTAAAGGACTTCAGAGCTACTGCTGCCCCCTGACAGTTTTCTGCAGATGCATGGCAAAACACGCCCGAGGACTTTTCTGGCTGCTTTAAACATAAAAATAGGTTTGCTCCTTGCAGGTCTGGGTTGTTTCCTAAGGCTGGCTCAAAATGAAAAGGGGACACACTACCAAAGGAGGAGAATTTCCAAGTGGCAGTTCATGAGGGTGATGCGGAGGGTCGAGAGAAAAGGTGTGACTGAGAAGGATGAAGGAAAAGACAGTATCAGAGCAGTGTAATTTGAATACCCCAATGTCTCTTCCTTTTACCCAGTTCTATCCAATCGAAGCAACTCTGAATAAACGAAGCAAAAGATCAGGGCACACACCCAGGAAATTCTCCGTGGGTCTCCGTCATCTACTGGGTCTAGAGCAAGCTCATACCTCCACCGCCTGGCTCTGTCCTTTCCTCCTATCCATTTCCCAGAACAGCCCCCACTAGTCCGGGCTGCACCTCAGGCTGACGCTGCTTCCGGCTCTCCCAGGGCCTTTCCCTCTCATCTCTTTTCAATGACTAAGTGCACCTAACTAAGGAGACAGGGGTCCACCGACATGTGCTGTTTCAAACCCAAAGTGTCCTGGTGCCAAGGCCTGCAGAGCAATGAGCACTAGGCCGTTCTACTAACTGTAGCACACAGTCAAGTGTGACTCGAAGGGGGGCAAAAAAGGTCATTCCTAACTGAGCGTGAGAGAAACAGTGTGGATGGAATCAGAAGGGGCTAAGGAGGAGGGGAACAGGAAGTAGACTGGGGGGCTGTTGGTATCTTCCCAGGCTCCATCAGGTATAACCACTGTTCTTTCAGACTTGATCTTGAAAAACTCAATCGCAAACGCACAAGACCTTTCTCCAAGCCTCTATTCTCTCTCTACAAAATCTCAGGGGAACCTATGTTCCTTTCCACATCCATGTGGGTACAAGGTGTGAGTGGGGCAGGATGGTGATAAAGGTCCATTTCCCTGCAGGTTGACAAGGTCTAATGCCACATCACAGGGACGCCAGTGGATGCGACTGGCCATGCCCAATGAGCTATGGATGGTTCACTGCAGACCCAGATGCAACTCAAGCCCCTGAAAAGCACCAGCCATTGGAAACACCAGGGCATGAGACACAGGAAGGAACTGGAAAAAAAAAAATTTTAGACAAACCTCTTCAGGTAAATGATCAGATGCCTTCAAATGGTTAACAAACAAACAAACCTCATGAACTTCCAAAAGGCAGGGAAAAAAAAAAAAAAAGGAAAACTTTCAGGAACCACTCCTCTTTTTTACAATTCTCCCCCAAATCAATCCAAGATTGGGGTGTGGGGGAAGAGGAACTCCCTTTCCCTAAAATTTCCCTACTGCTCACAGCCTTTTATCTTTTCAGTCATCAAACACGAGCAAACCAGCTCTATGCAATATGCTTCTGTTGGACAATTCGACACAGAGGACAACAACTGTGCTTTGAAAAGCCTATATTCAAGTTACAATTCCACCACTTTCTAGCAAATCAGAGCCTTACTTCTCAACTGTTTACCCATAAACTGGTTAGAATACCAACAATTATCTCAAAGGGCAGTTACATAAATGAATGGTAAACTTATCATTACAGCATTCTCAAACACACAAAATGTCTCTCTACCAGTGAAGGGTACCTCAAGTCTTTTCCTCCTGACAATTCTACTTAAAACAAAAAAAAGGGGACTCCCACCTTTCCCTGTGTTTAGATATAATACACCTCTCTGGAGACAACAGGAAATATTTAGGCTCTAGACAGAATTTTCCCACTAAGAGCCTGAGAAGTTGACATACTTCAACTGAAAGGCCAGCTCAAAATCAGGAGAAACTGTCTCCAAACAGTGATGATGATAATACCACTCTTTTAATCCCGACACCCCAAATTAAATTCTGGACTGGAATGAAAGGAAAAAGTGGTAGAGAAAAATGTGGTTCGGTGGTGTCCCGACGGAGGGGAAAGGGTGTGAAAATACCCAAACCTTGACACTTGGGGCTTCTATACATAGTAAGCGCTCTGTAGTAGTTCAAAGCTTATTAGGAAACAAGTCTGAGAAACATGATTTACAGACATTCTAAATATTATTACTGCTCTGTAGCTACTAATTCAAACTGGGCTAAGTACTGCACAGAAACAGTTAGTACACGTGCTTTATCACCTCAGTCCCTTTACCACCCTCACGTTTCTCAAACACTTCCCCACATTTCATCTCCATCGAAGCTCACTCATCTTCAGTGGCCCATTCACGCCTTCTAAGCCAAATGAATAAATAAGACACGGTGAGGTTAAATGATTCGCTGGTGGCACAGGAGGACGGGGAGTAAGAAGCAAGAGTAAAATTCAAGAACACCAGCTGCCAGGTCTCCTGTTTGCCTCAGGGAGCGCTTCTATCCTGTTTTAGGGCACAGTAGCTGGGCAAGCTTAGGGAGCAATGATGACAGGAAATTAATTTTAGGAAGTATGACTGATCTCACAGAGCTGTACCTTGAAACACACTGGTCATTAAAACAGCAGAGCTCCCAAGATCTAAACATTCTCAGCTGCCACTGACTGAGCAACTATGTTAACCTCTTTGTGAGGTGGTTAATGACGGTTATCACATTTAATCCTCACAGTAACACCATAGAATAATTACCACCTCACGAGGAGAAGACACTGGCTTAGACAGATGGGAGTAATCCATGCCGCAAGGATTCCAAAGCTCATTCTCTTCCTGCTATACCAAGAACCCAGAGTGGTGCACATTTCCACGTGAAAGGAAACAGACTCAGTTCCCATCTGGCAGATAGGTATCATTTTTTTTTTTTAAGTGCTATTTTTATATTACTAAACTTCCAACCTCTTAAAAGGAAAAGAGAGATAACAATGGAGAAAACTGAACACAATGGAATTAGGGGGAGGGGTGCAGTCCTCAGTAATACACTTTCTTGAGGCCGCGCCCCAAGAGCAGCTGATTCTGCCAAGAAAAGGAGCGTTCCCTGTCTTGCCTCCATTAATTATTGTCAAATTTCCACCATGACGCTGGTGTGTCCCTACCACAACGTGTGCCTTTCTGTCCTGGAGGTCACTTCTGATGGGGCGGCCTGAAATGCCATTCCCGTGGAGACAGGATCGACCCCAGACTCGCGTGTGACACAGAAACAAGTGGCCGTTGGGGCAGCAGGAGAACGGTTCCTCTGAGGAAATGCCCATTTTTACGGATCCTTCTTTAAATCATTTTAACGAGCTTCCCTGCTCTTGTAGGCACTTTTCCTGTTTCCCTTCCCAAGGCCCCTTCTAGTCCCAAGTCTTTATCAAGCACAGCTCTATCCTAGGCCTCACCCCAGGCCCATCTTTTTTCAGACTCCAAAGGAGGAGTGGAAATTACAGGGCTAAAGAACCACCTCTAGCACCTGACAACACAATTCCTATTGCTTATTAGAGCAACTTGTCCGAGCCCTGCCTCGGAGAAGCAGTGTGACCTTGGGTAAATCCACCCTAGTGGACCCAATGCCTTTAGAAAGCAACAAAGGAGCTGGATGGTCCCCGGTCCACCATCTGCCTCCACTGCCTGCCCATCCTTGAGTTTGAATCTATTATCCCCTGCAGAGTGTCAGGATCTGCAGAAGTACAGAATAATCACAATGGCAGGGTTTCTGTCAGAGCCTAGAGATGGCAAAGAGAAAACAAATGTTTCCTAGAGCGATCTGGCCTCCTTGAGTAAAAGAGGAAGACATAGGGGAGGATTTCTGGCAGGGTGTTTTGGTAGGCCCCCTGAGGTTTGGGCCACGCTGTTCCACCCTGGCACCCCCACTCCCTCAGATTTTCTCTATGGGTGTCCCAAGTCACCTTGAAGCCACCTGGAGCAAGAGTTCTCCAAGGGTTGCAGGGTGGACAGAGCACCAGCCCTGGGAAGTGGGAGAGGCAGACTCTAGGACTCTACCTGCCATACACTAGCTGGATGGCCCGGCTGGCCACTTACTCTGACGCTCAGTACCTATGAAATGAAGGGATCTAACTTAGTGGTCACCAAAGTCACTTCCATAAAATACAACATATGTGCCGGAGAGCGGAAGGCTTACTAATGTGCAAGGTGAATTCTCACGTGCCCACTGATCCCTTGCTCCGTTAAAGAGGAAATGGAGGAAAGACACCAACTGGTCTCCACGTACCAATGTGACAGACACTTGCTTATGTCTTTGTCTTTTAATCAAAAATAGTTTGACCACACACACACACACACACACACACACACACACACACATGGCTCTACTTAATTCAGATGATAGGATGGGAAGCACTAAATCCAGTCTCCTCTAATACAATACATAGCCAAACTCACTTCACACTAAGTCCCCCGTCAAGTTTTGAGCTTTCACGAGTATAAATGATTCTTTTCCGGTTAGAATTAATCAAGGAATAACACACTGTGTCCCAGTAGGTCCTGCCTGTCTCCTCACTGACTGGGACCTCTCCCAATGAGTATTTCTCTCCAGGAGGGCTCAGCAGGAAAGGAGGGCACCAACAAACAGGAGAGTGGACTGGAGGCCAGGTTCTCTGACTTACTAGTCACGCTGGCCCTGGGCAAGATCCTGGCGCCCTCTGCCTAGTTCTTCCATAAAGCCTAACTGCCCACTTCATTAGACTGTGAGAACTCAGTGAAGATTGCGGACGTGACAGTATATACTAAAAAGCAAGACATGCTCAAGTTACCATCATCACTCTTTCCAAAAACGACCTCCAATTTAGCTGGGATGCTTTCCTACCCCAGGTCCTTCCTGATGCCCACGAAATGCGCTCCTCACTCTTCCTCACAGCAGACACCTGACCCTTATCTTCTCCGGCCATCCACACCTGAACCCCTCCCTCCTGGATCCTGCTTGGAACCCCACCCACTTGCCATCCAGAAGGCTCGTTGCCCCTTCCCAGCTCTAGGGCTCTGGGACCATTCACTCGGTCCTTTATGGTGCATACCTAGCACTATTAATTCACGTTTTGCACTTTTTGCAGTTAAAATTAGACTGCAATTTAAGGGGGTGTTCCTCTGTGGCTGTTCGTTCAAAACAAAAGAAAATTCTCCCAAACAAATGATATGACAAACAACAGGTAGATTCTGTGGCCAGTTCGCAAAACCCCATCTCAACAACAACACATGCCAGTATGGCTCTCCTAACAAAGGCTTTATGTAAAATTCACTTGGGCGCAGTTCAACACAGGGTTTAAGGCTTAACAAATCTCACGGTAAATCTATCTTCCCCACCTAGCTCAGTCTGTTCTGGAATTAACGGTGGCAAAGAAAAAAAATCCTGTTGATTTCTCTTCTTTGACGCTGAGTAAGAGAGTAAGACGACAGAATATCAGGAAAACAACAGGCAAGCAAAAACCAGTGCTATTTGCAACTGGAAATGGCAGGAGCTGGGGGGGAAGGGCAGAGGTGTTCAGAAAACCCTGTCCTCTCTGGGTCAGAGGTGAGCGCTCTGGGGGGAGGGAAGAGTGTTCAGAAAACCTTGTCTCTGCATTAGAGGTGAGTGCTCTGTCTGGCAAGAACAAAGCAAAAAACTGGCGGCCTTACTTAGAAGCATTCTTCACTACTGAGGCCCATGGAAGCACAGGCAAGCCTCAAACCTGGGTTGTGACCTGTGGGCTCCACTTCACCCCCAAAGTCTAAGCCTGACAATGTTATTCCCAAGGCCCTGGGATCTGGGACCAATGACAAAGTAACTGACACAGGTTCTGTGGCCATAGCTTTGATCTGCTCAGCTGATGCTGAAGTCAAGGGTGGGCCTATATTTTTTAAGGGAATTTTTAAGCAACACCTTCATGAAGAGTTACAGTCTACCGTAATTTCGGAGTAAGATATTGGAAAAAAAATTTTTTTTTAGTCAACAACCCAATCCCACCCAAGTATGAAAAGCTTTCTGGCTCAGCCTCAGAGATTCCTCATTGCTCCACAGACTGATATACCGAAGGCAAAGACAGGGACATCTCCAGACACAGGTCCTGTCCAAGCCAGGACCCCAGAAGGGGATTTCTGCCTTCTGACGTTCCCCATACAGCAGTATCAAGTGCCTTGATAACCCAAATGCCTACTTAAAACCTTTTCAGGGGTGCCTGGGTGGCTCAGTCATTAAGCATCTGCCTTCGGCTCAGGTCATGATCCCAGGGTCTTGGGATCGAGTCCCACATCTGGCTCCTGCTCAGCAGGAGGCCTGCTTCTCCCTCTCCCACTCCCTCTGCTTGTGCTCCTGCTCTCGCTGTCTCTCTCTGTCAAATAAATAAAATCTTAAAAAAAAAAAACTTGTTCAAATGTAATTCGAATTCTACTGAACCGAAAGGCAGATGGGGTTAGGGTGGAATTGTCTGGGTCGTTAAGCTAATGTTTCTTTGAACTTCACTCAGTAAAAATCAGACAAATTTCCTCCTCTGTAAAGAAGGATTAACTGCCTCCAAGAATTTATTAATAAAGTAAGTTTAGATACTCTAGTTTTTCAGACATTCATCTGTTATACACTGCCAAGCTGACGGTAAGGCATGGAGCTAAAATGCCGACTGAGACACAGGTCCAGATGGAAGGCAAACGTTTGTATCACACGGGGTTTGAGGTCACTGGTGCAGAAAGCCCAGAGCTGACTGAATGCTATCTGACCATACACGTTTAGCTGAGGACAAGAATTTACCCACGCAGGGCGCCTGGGTGGCTCAGTCAGTTAAGCGGCTGCCTTTGGCTCAGGTGATGATCCCTGGGTCCTGGGATCGAGCCCCACGTCGGGCTCCTTCCTCAGCGGGGAGCCTGCTTCTTCCTCTCCCTCTGCCTGCCGCTCCCCCTGCTTGTGCTCTCCCTCTCTCTATCTCTATCAAATAAATAAATAAAATCTTTAAAAAAAAAAAAAAAAGAATTTACCCACGCCTGGAAGCTCTAACCGCCTCATTAGTTTTGTACTCTGAATATGCAAGGATCCTTTGGGGCAGGCCCTCAAGGAGGTCATCTCCTTCAGGGATGGTCTCTAACTTGAGTGTCCGGCAGCCTCCACTGCCAATAGCAGAGAATAGTTTTGTGTCCCCTCCAGAAAATTCCGTGAACCAAATAAACCATGGGGCCAAACAGGCTGAAAATCTTCAGTCTGAATGAACAAGAGCTTTAGCTCACTCTATCTATGGTATTCTTATTTTTGGAATAAGAAGATTAATCAGACTGCACAACCTATAATCAGGGTTGGCTGTGAGGAACGAATAACCAAAGAAGCTAAGGCACTTGGGGGTTCACAAAGTGGTATGTCATTGCTAAACACAATTTCTGGCACTGACTGCCTGAGAGGTTGGAGATAGTGCCCATCCTATGTTCTTCCCCACCCCTACTCTCCTAGGTCTCTGGGTGGCTTAAAAAAAAAAAAGTATTGATAACAGCAAATAAAGAGAGGAGTGGGAGGGATCTACACATGACTAAGAATTATGCTTTGTTAGTTGCTTTCTTTTTCCCTACTTAAGTTCTTGCTACCCTGTTCAGAATGAAGGGCAATAGGACTGATCCCATTTGTTATGTGGATATTATCAAAGACACAATCTTCTTAGTATTCAAGAATTATGGACCTTCAAAGGTGAACACTTCACTCCCTACAGCCTGGAAGACTGAACCCTACTGGAACCAAAATAAATGTTCAAATTAATTTCTATCCACATGACCTTTAAATAATTTTTTAGCTATTTTCAAAAACAAACAAAATAAAATCAATCAATAATCACACTAGACATTTATGAAGAAAAAGATGAGTTGAGAAGTAGGGGAAAATGCCTGCTTATAAAAATTAAATTTAGGGGCATTTGGTTGGCTCAGTCAGTAGAGCATGCGAGCCTTGATCTTGGGCTTATAAATTTGAGCCCCACATTGAGTGTAGAGATTATTTAAAAATAAAATCTTTAAAAAAAAACCAAACCAAAAAAACCCAAAAAACTAAATTTAAAGGTGCATATCACAATAATTCTACCCTAGGTTCTCACACAATACACACTTCAAAAAAACAAATCAAAATGCAATAAATGACAGGTCTTTATCCTCTGCACATGAGCCCAACTGCCCCCAATCTCACCCTCTCGAAACTACTTTCGGGGCAGCCATCATGGTCTTGAGCAGAAGCCTCCTTTATTTTTCTGAGTTTGGTTAGCTTGACCCAAAACTCTCAAAGAAGATGAGGTAACAAGACCTGCAAGCTTGAGGAACAAAGAGCAGAGACAAAACTCACTATAGGCGAGATGGGGCCTCACTATCTCTTAAAGGACTTGGTTCTTGAACACAGGGGCAGGGAGAGAGAAAACTCTGTGTTTTTACCCAGGCTCAAGAGGCAATTCTGTTGGTAGGCTAGTAACAGGGCAGAGGTGTAAGGGTCGGTCTGCATACAGACCCGTGCGGCTGTCAAGTTCCAGGGTGGAGCTCAAGTTAAAAATAAGGCTTTCTGGCAGCCCTGCCAACCAGCAGCGTCATAGTTTCCTGGTGATGTCACTACAGGTGTGGGGCTCTATCCCTGGGTGTCAGCATTTGGCTCGGTCCCACCACCACCTATGGAACTACATGTGCTCTGGTACAATTTAGCATCTATTTTCAAACCGAGACCAGACAAAACCTGTTGGGTCAGTTACAGGGACTGCTTTAAGGTTCATAAACAAAAGTCACATCAGAGACAGCCGCAGTACCTCTGGGAAAGAGAATGGGAATAGAACTTTGAGTGTAGGCTGACAAATCCCCTGCCCAAAAAGGCACCACGAACTGATCAGAAGCTCTGTGTTTCCAAGGAGATGACAAAACACCAGACTCTCCCTCCACCCCCAAAATAAAAAGTATGCAAGGAAGAAAGCAAAAAACATCAGAGACTACTGAATTCAATTCTTGCCACCTTGTAACGGCAGCTCAGATTTTCCAGACAATCTGTAAGAAACAGATTTAAAATTATTCCATGACCTCGTGGAATACAGATTCATCTTGGAGCCAGTGCCTGAGTCTGGCCCTGCAATTTCCAGCACCGTGCCCTGTTTCACAGCCAAGATCTTTCAGACCAAGGGTAGTAACCTCACAAATTACCAGAATGAGGCCACTCAATTACAGTTCAAGAGCATCAGCTAGACTCACAATGGTACACAGTTTTCCCGACATGCTCATCTCACTATCAAGGTTCTCCTTCTCAAAAACATCAATCATTAATTGCAAAATTCATCAGGAAACACAAGTCCACACTTGATTTTTCAAAAAAATTCTCTGACCTATGGTGCAAAGTCACTTAATAACAGTGCCACTTACCAGCCTCTCTCCAGAGAGGACCTCCAGGAGCTTGATGAGCATCCGTCCATCTCGAAGGTCAGTGTACAGGTCTGTGATCCGGCAGGACACTCGGGCGAGGTGGGAATTGACCCACTTGGTGAAGGTCTTCTTTTGCACAGCTTCGCGCTCATCTGCAAGCAGAAGAGAGCTCACTTTACCATCAATTACAGCATGGCCGCAGCAGCTATGTGCTAGCAGGGTCAAAAGACCCCAAGGGAAGAACAGGAAAACTAAACTCTGAATGAAACCTCAACTTAGCTCCTCTTAAGCAAGATCAACTCTTCAGGAATGTAAGAACCATACAACCCTTGAACACACCCAAGCCTCTCAGTGTACCACCAGCAGAATATCCTTGCTCTCATTCACTTCATTTTCTTTGCTCTCTGCTGAAGAGGCCAGAGGATACAGTGGATCACAGGAGGGGTCCAGTGCAGCCCTGCCCAGCAGCATAACATTTGGTCAAGTTTCTAATGTATACGTTGCAGCTACTATTATTCCGCCAAAAGGCGTGTGCTAGGCAAGTACACAGTATAGGGAGGGATGTGGGGTAGAAAAGCTAAGGAGACAGCAAGAAATTGCTTCCCTCATGTATAAAGGAAGATGAATTCACTCATGTCATTTTAATGACACTCTTACCTGCTGAGTCACACGTCCCATGAATAACAGAGAAAATGGCAAGCAACTTGGTGAGGTACAAAGAGATCCGGCCGGGCACTGGGAGAGCAAGGCCTGGGCCCAAGGTTTCACCAAAAATGTGCTGAGATACTGGGTTCAGGGTCCCCTTCCATAAGATGGGTGAACAGCTATGATCTCCAAACTTCAACCATTCATTGAAAATTCAACTGCTAGTTTATGGTCTAGAGTGTGGTAGTTGAACATCCAAGTGATCCAGGAAACAGTATTAAGTTTTTCAAGCCTCAGTGATCAAGTTCTGTCCAATTCAAAGCCTAGACACATCTGCCCAGAACTGGCCTTTCACATCCGTACAAACAGGCTTCCAAACTTCTTGCCTCTGCAGAATGTTCTAAACACAGGCTGCTGAAACCTTCAACAGGGATGCACAGAATATACCCTGTACCCATTCGTACTCACTATTTTCTACAGATACCCTTCTGTCAGTTACTCACCCCACTTCTGGTTCTGTAGCATGAATTTGCGCCAAAAGACCCAAGATCTACTCCTTCCAGTGTTAAGCCCAAACCCACCAACGTGTTTATGCATTAATCTACAAAAAAGGGAGCAGATCCCCAAATTTTTTTATGTATTTCACCACTACTAGGTGACAACTCAAAAGCCACCCTTGACTATAGGGCATGTACCTGGTGGCATGGGGATACTGGGATCCCAGGCTGGACAGAGCATCCTGGGAGGTCTGCCTGGAAGGCTTCGCTGAGGCCTCCAGCTACCCTACCACAGGGAGGGAGCCAGGCGGAGCCAACAGCGGGTGAGCCTGTACTGCGGCCAGCCTGGCAGGTGAGGCAGCTGGCCACCTGCTGCGGTGAGCAGCTCCTCCCAGCTCAGCCTTCCCCTAAAGGAACAGTCTGTCCAGAGGGAAAGAGGGCCTTTCCCCGGGACAAAGGCCAACCCAAAACAGAGGATCAGAAAGGGCAGGACTGAAGGAACGAGAAAAAGGTAGTAAGGGGGCACAGTGAGATGAAAAAGGAGCTGTACCAATAACATCATGAGAAGTCACAGAGAGATCACATGCATTATTAATCACACAATCATCATGATGGACAGCAACTTCATGACACTGACACAGGGAGCTGTATTTTTTGCTGAAAGTTGGCGGTTTTGAAAGCGGGTCCAGAGCAGAATACAAAAATATTAAGCTTCTCCTAAGTACATTTCACAGATAGCAAGTAACTCCTGGTTCAGATGTTTTTAGGGTCAACGAATTTTTTTTAATTGTAATACATTTTATGTGCTACACTGGAGTTGGAAGTGTCTTTAATAAAGCCCTTGATGGGTATCGAGGCTGTTATTAAAGGGTTTGGGCTCGGGCGCCTGGGTGGCTCAGTTGGTTGAGCGACTGCCTTCGGCTCAGGTCATGATCTTGGAGTCCCGGGATCGAGTCCCGCATCGGGCTCCCTGCTGGGCAGGGAGTCTGCTTCGTCCTCTGACCCTATCCCCTCTCATGTGTTCTCTCTCTCTCAAATAAATAAATAAAATCTTTAAAAAAAAAAAAAGGGTTTGGGCTCAAAGTCACTACACCACACCCAGCCTATCAAGGGACAAGATCAAAATGAGAACCTGCTTGGATTATGGTATTTCTAAATAAACAAGCACAAAAGGTGTTCCTCAGCCAACTGTCACTCCTTTGGGTGAATCTCACAGTACAGAAACACTCCTGGCTTCTTTCAGGTTCTGAATTAACAGGTTCCTTTACGAGGGGATTCCAGAGATTTGCTTCAAAAGACAGTAAGTGCACTCGCCCAGCACCCAGTTCTGAGTGACAGTCCAACCCCGACTTTCCTCCCCTAGGAGGAGTCTGCTCCACTGAGCAGAAATAAAACTCTTCCACACAGCCTGAGGATCTGTGTGAGGCGGGCTCCTCAGGTCCCCAGCAACTCCAGGAAGAAGGGAGAGAACAGAAGGAAGAGGAGAACTTCATGAAAATAAAAGGAGAGGAACGAGAGCTTGCTTTCTTGTCCTCACTCCTGCATTCTTCTATGCTCCCCACACAGCTTACGAGCAGGCCCCAGGTCACGTAAGCATGCTAGAAAAGTCACATAAGGCCTAAGTTCCTCCAGCTCGCGCCACGCGCTGGAAAAGGCACGGAAGATTCCATCCAAGGACTGGACCAGAACCAACACTCTCGTGACACAAGAGGGGCAGGAAATGGGCTCAGCAGTGAGACACAAGTCCAGTCAGCTTAGTGTGTCCTCTTACAATGGATGGTTCGGTGAACAACAAATACTTCTGAGGCCTGAAGAAGGGGAAAGGGAGGGTAAAAAATCCACCCAGCAGCCTAGCTGAGGATGAGGCGGTGTGTCCTTGGAGACTCCGTCCTTTGTTCCGCCCTTCCTGGGAAGGCACGATGACCCCTGCACTGGCAACCTGGTGAGACTTGGGCAGACCAAGCCGGCCGGCGGCCTGAGGAGGAGCAGGCGGCCCCTGGCACGGATGACGGCAGACGGTCCACAGGCGTGTCTCCACGCTTGAACCGCTGCCACTGTGCCAGACTTGCGGGAGGAAGCGGTGGGAGGAGCCAAGGAAGGACAGCCCACTTCCAGTTCCACCAGTATGAGGCAAACCTGGTAACAAGAAAAGGGAGGCCTCGCAAACCCCATATTGATTTGGTTATTTAGACCAGGGGTTCTCAACTCCCCTCAGGACACCAGACATGGGCAATGTCTGGTGACATTTTTGACGGTCGTGCCTGGGGTGGGGGGAGGGGTGCTACACTGGCATCTAGCGGATAGAGGCCAGGGATCCTGGTAAACATCCCACAGTGCAAAGGACAGCCCCCGCAACAAGGAATTATGTCAGGCGTGCCCAGGCTGGGAAATCCTGGTGTAGACATTCTGGGCTCCCACCAAAAGGAGGTGGCATTTGTAGCGTCTCAGACTGCACTCCCAGAGAGCGAGAGACCCCCGCACTGGGGGTTGTTGTTCAGTCATGGCTCTCTTCGGCCCTGGCCACGACTTTGTGACCCTGACGGTGTGCGGGGTGGCCGCAGCAGGAGCACTCGGCACGCCCTCCACCCCACCCATCCCACGAAGCACTACTTCCTTGCAAGAAAGAGCAGCTGCCTCTGTCTGTGCCTCCAGGACAAGCACAGGGGCAGGAGGCTCAGTCTGGGCCAGTGCGACCGCGGCCACTTCCGTCCCCAAGCCAAATCATGCCTGCATCTGCTCCCAACAAGTTGACATGGCCGAGCCTGACACTGGAGCAGGCTCCCCGTCCCCCCACCCCCAGCCCTGCCCATAACCTGCTAAGTGCTGCCTCCCAGGAACAGGCACCTCCACAGCCCTGTTCCCAGGAAGGACCTCTCAGCTGTTGTCAGTCCATGCCCCTCCCCACCACAGTATTTATTTAGAGGGACTAACCTCAGGTCCCTCTAGCATTGGATGAGAGGAGGTGAAGCGCAAAGTGCCCGGCTTGTTGTAACTGTTCACTAAATCAGCTCCCTCTCCACTGGCCCAGCAGAGCAGCGCTCTCATCAATTCAAACCATCTGAGATGCAGGATCATGGAGCCACATGGCCGCAGGGTGCACCAAGGCTTAACAAGTCCTCTAAAACAACACTCTTTCTAAAGCAAAAACATCCCTTCTACCGTACCTGGGCCAGCTATTTAAAATCCCAGAAAGGGAGGAAACTATGTGTGTGGACATGGCAGTAGGTTGTCAACAGTCTTACAGAAAGGAAACAGTTTGTTCTTTCTTTTTTTATTAAGATATTAAGAGCATCACTGAGACTTACTATGTCCTAGGTACCTATCTATGTGCTTTACAGTCAGGTAGAATTAGTAAGTTTCCAGGCAGGCTTGCTCTAAAGCCTGGGTTCTCAAACACTATGCAATAATGCTCCTAGCACGACATTAAAACACAAAACCAAACACGTTTCCATGATACAAAACACAGAATCACCCATCATCTCACCATCCTAACCCAAGTCCTTATTTTGTGAAAGGTCTGCTCCATCACTGGGCAACTCCAACTATTGTACAGTGTCTCCAACCAGTCTACATATGTCTCTATGGCCCAGCAAAGTTCGCTCCACCTACAGAGACACAGAGAATATGGGTCTCCTCACTCATCCACATAAGGGCCTTCAGATTTAAACATTCCTCACCGACACCTCTTTGCAATGAGTGGCACAACATGGTAGGCAGAGTGGAAACCAAGATGGTACCTGAGGACACGACCACCTCTGGTAGCCTCGCATCAATGCATACCAACCAATGGAAGGTAGGACCTTGAGGCATTTACAATGCTAGCAGCCCAGAGACAGGAAACACTGGGAACCAGGTAAAGAATGGCAGAAGGAATCAGAAGCCACCCCCGCCATGGGAGGGGACCTGGTGAGTCTATGTTGTCATTGCAGGAGTGGGAGTCAGGAAAGGCTAAAGCTACTCTCAAAATAAGCCTCCAGACCCACTAATTCTACCAAAATGTCCTCAGAACCCTGAAAACCTGGGAACCAGAAGTGGTTCCAGGTGTGAAGATCCAGCCAGCTAATTCTTTGGCACCATAGGCTCAGAGAAAAATAATAGGCCAGCCACTTGGAAAACGAGAATCACTGAGAAGCAGAAGAGAAAACCCAACTTGAGTGAGTGGCAATACCTGCGTCAGCTTCTGATCCCTGGAAGGAGTGCTCGCTTCGGCAGCACATATACTGAAATTGATCCCTGGAAGGAGTGAATCGCAGGTAAAATTCTACTATGGTAGAATTTTGAGAACGGAATTTCTTGAGAACGGAATTTGATAAGATGGTGTCCCTGCAGTTACACCATCATGCATCTGAACAGCAACTTGCACCTTCTCTGCACAGCAACTCTGTCAGGGAGGTGGGACACGAGGGGTATCTCCACCAAAGCTCAAGACTCGGTGGGGATAAGCGCTGCTCCGCATCATCAGCCAGTAGAGTCGGAGCCGGCATATGCCGGGTGTCCTTAGGTGGTGCTCCGTCTCTTCCACCGTTGAGTCAGCTTAAAAGGAATTAAGATGATGCATGGCTACACCTTCTTCTTTAAGTACCTAGATTCACTGTCTTTGGGTTTTGATATATAACTTAAAATTTTCAAAAGATGGCTTACCAAAAAGAGATGAAATATTTATAACAGAGAAACATTCTTGCCTAATTTTAACCAAAAGGTTATGAACATCCTCTCCATCATCATCCCCTTTGAAGCACATAACTGACTTCTGTGCTTTTGAGGGAATGACTATCATCAATACTAGAAGACTGTAATGCTTTGACATTTATTTACTCTGGAAAATTTGCTGCAACTGGAAAAACAAACACTGTGTTAGCATAAGTTAAGCTAAAGGAGATAGAACTAGCTTTGATGAACAGAAGGGCATTGTGTGATGGAAATGATTGTATAGCATCTTTTGGCAACACCCCATGCACAGAGTGCTAAACAAAACCACATTCACCATATGCCACAATTCTGGCTATGAAAGGGGATGGGAGCCAGGGGCGAAGAAAGGCCTGAAGGCATGGAACATTCCTGGATGGGAAATAAGGGAAATACAGAAAGAGGAACTGACAAATGACCCCACGTTCAGTATTCCCTCAAAGACTAGATTTTTACCTGGCTGCAGAGAGATCTTTCTTCTACTTTTCAAATAGTCTGAACCTGCTGGTATAACCCAAGAATATTTTCTTACCAGGATCTTCTTCAACTGTGCTAACATACTGGCCTGTCTTATGGAAGAGGTGGCAAATGTACAATTTTTCTCTAGACAGACTGATAGCTATGTTAGGTGTAGATGCGGGTTCACAGTAGGAATTGAGAAACGAGAATGGAAGCTGAGAAGAAATCAAAAGGAGGTGATGGAGCAAGCATCCCATGAACACAGCCACATGACTGGCTATTTAAATGGACAATATTATAGCTATCTGGGTAAGGACTAATCTGAAGCTGAGAGTATTAATAAGCTCCAGTATTTACAAAGCACCTACTGTATGTAGAACTCTGTGTTCTAGTTAGTCTAGCTGGGAAAACAAAGTGGAAAGTCAAAAAATAACAAAAGATATTACAAAGAAGTACAGGATGAGCTGCCAGGAGAATGATTTCAAGATGTGTTTCTGGGTGTTTGGAAGAAAAAGCTCACTATAGTTAGGATGGCTTCAGGCCCCGTCCTTCAACAATTATTGAAGTCCCTCGTGTCTCATTCTTACCCATCTTTTTTTTTTTTTTTTAAGTTTTTATTTATTTATTTATTTAAGTAGTCTCTACACCCAACATGGGGCTGGAACTCGGGACCCCGAGATCAAGAGTCGCATGCTCTACTGACTGACCCAGCCAGGCGCCCCTCATTCTTACCCATCTTAAACATTACTGCTGTAGTTGCCTTCCCCAAACAGTGGTTTCTCAGGTTACACCACTGTGCCAAAACCTTCAATGGCTCCCAGCCATCCACAAGAGGGTCCAAATTGCTGAGACGGGAGTTCAAGGGTCCAGAGCAGCCTCTGCAGAGGAGGCACACTTTCCTCTGGGATCCTCCCTAACACATCAACAGGTCTTAACGTTCTAAACTCTCATACCTTGCACATTTCTTTGTTTAGACCATTCTCCTAACCTGGAAGGCACTTCCTCTTCCCTTAGTCTTTCTTGAAGACCTAGGCCAAGATTAGCCCTTCAACAAGCCATCATTTGATGGGATGTGATCTCTTTTTATCATGTATCCTGTGTCCTTCTTCTCCTCAACTAGCCTGTAACTGCCACCAGGGAAAGGACCCAACTCTACATCTGTTTGGCACGTCACCATATACATGCCTGGCAGAGCGAGTACAGTGAGCACACAACAAGCATCTGTTGAATGAACCAGCAAACTGGCAATGCCCAACAGAGGCACTCAGTAAATCCTGGGGCTACTGGAGGTCCTACTGAAATTACTGAGGAAAGAAATTTCAAATACCTAAACGGGGCCTAAGAAGTTAAATGTTATCACTGTACAGCAACTAAAACTCTTTCACAACTGAATTGCTTCTTGCAATTGTTCCTCAAGGTCTGATAAATGATAAAAATACAATTCTGTGGTATGACCTTTCAGAATAAAAGGGGTCCAAAGCTAACCTGAAAATTTGAAAATTTTTTATTTTTCATTTTGTTTCGTTTTGTGGCAATTGCCATCACATACGTATACAGTAGAATGAGGCAGCGGAATACCTAAGACTGTCATTATAACATTATTTCAACATGACCAAATAGGCCAATAGTCAACAAGACTTAATTTATACTAATTTTAACAATTTATCCATTAAAGCTCAATTCTTCAGTTGTTTAAAAAAAAAAAAAGAATCCTAATTCAAAACAAAAGACTACAGTAGGGTGGAGTTCCCATATGTGCCTTGGCTTGAAAAAATAAATAAATCATTTCCCATGAGCAACATGTAAAACACACAGAGCAGGAAACCGGAAACAGGCAACTGGATGTATTGATAATAGAGAATCAAACTGTTATCTTGAGGCAGCAAAAGGAAGGAAACTAATCTTTTGACTAAAGGCCTCCCTGTGACGGGTTAGTCTGCGTGCGGGTGGGCCTTCAATTTATGTTTGCTGCTTTGATATAAATAGAACTTCAGTTAAAATATTTTTCCTAACAGTTTAACCTGCTTCATGGACAAAATACATGTAAACATCTGTTCTAAATGCATGTGTAGCAAATATGCAATTCTCTGCTAACACTTAACAGTCTGATATGCAGACTACAGAACAACTGTGAACTCTATATAACCTTGCACCTACCATTTACGTCAGTGGAGCTGGCCCGGCTTGCAGCTTATAGCAGGTCTTTCTTTTGAGTAGCCCAGCCCAATTCTGTCAACTGGAAACTAAGGCATTGCAGAGAGAGACTCACAATAATGAAGTGAGAAAGAAGGCCAATTCCCAGGGGTCCTGCCTCCCAGTCATGGTCATCACTTCAAGGCGAGCCCCTTACAGTCACAATCCACAAAGAGTCAAGACTGTGGAGGAGGCTAAGGTGATGGATGGTAGGGGCAAACTCTGAAAGCAAATGGCCAGAGGAACACCACTGACTCTTCTCAACAAGAGCAAAGCTGAGGGGGCGCCTGGGTGGCTCAGGTCATGATCCCAGGGTCCTGGGACCAAGCCCCACATTGGGCTCCCTGCTCCGTGGGAAGCCTGCTTCTCCCTCTCCCACTCCCCGCTGCTTGTGTTCCCTCTCTCGCTGTGTCTGTCAAACAAATAAATATAATCTTAAAAAAAAAAAGGCGCAAAGCAGAGAACTAGGGTGAAGTAGTGTAAAATGCCAAAACCAGGAAGGAAAATTAAATGCCTTTAAAAAATAGAAAAATTTACTTATATGTGCAAACTAAAAAATAAAACAAATATAAAGCAGACACAGACTCATCAGTAGAGAGAACAAAGTGATGGTTGCCAGAGGGTAGGATGTGCAAATGGGTGAAAGGGAGTGGAAGATTCAGGCTTCCAGCTATGGAATGAATAAGTCAAGGAAATAAAATGCACAGCATAGGGAATACAGTCAATGGTACTCTAATCACGTTGTATGGTGGCAGATACGTAGCAACACACCTGGGTGAACACAGCATAATCTACGGAGTTGTTGAATCACTCTGTGTCAACCATATTTATATTTACATAAATATATTAATATATTTCATTTCTATTTATATTATAAAAATAATAAAAGCAAATTCATCAAATCACTTTGATTTCTGGGGAAATTCACCTTGATAAGAGTATTAGACGAACTTGGAAATGTATGTTTTATATTTATTTTAAAATATTAAAAATGCTTCATAGGAAATAATATAAGTAAATGATAAAAGGAAATGACTGGTTCCAGTGCAAAATAATCCACCAATGAAGCTTATTTTAAAAAAGGATGCTATTTATTTTACTAAAAATCTGAATTGTACATAATTTTCCAGGAATGCAACTATTAAGTAATACTAAATTTCATTACACTGTCTAAAAAATGACTGTCAGTACCCTGATTCATACTGGTCATTCCAAAGGAATTCCTACAGCTGCCATAGTAGCAACAGTAACATATTAAATTTATTGAGCCCATGTGCCAGAACATCTTCTGCTTTAAATCTATTGATTTATTTAGACCCACTGATTAGATATATTTATTATTATTCCAAGTTTACAGCTGAAGAAACAGAGGCATCCTGTGCCAAAGGTTACGTAGTCATTAAGTGATAATAACCAACAGGTTTCATAAGCCTTGGGCAATGGGATTATGATGGATACTGAGTAACAACACCTCATTTATTTGACACCAACAACAGATTTTTCCCCCACATAGTATTTAAAATAAATGCAACTTAATCCTTGGAAGTTTGTAACTGTAATTATGTTTTGATGAAAATGTTTCTGAATTTTGTTGCATATGCCTGAATAAACAAAATATGATAGAGGAGCCTGGATGGCTCAGTCAGTTAGGTGTCTGACTTCAGCTCAGGTCATGATCTTGGGGTTCTGGGATGGAGCCCTATGTCAGGCTCCCTGCTCAGCGGGGAGTCTGCTTTTCCGTCTCCCTCTGCCCCACCCCTGCTTGTGCTCTCTGTCTCTCTCTCAAATAAATAAAATCTTAAAAAAACCCCAAATATGATAAAGATTAAAAAAAAAAAACAGGACCTATGAAGAAATATTCAGAAACCGTTCGCTAAATTTCTCTGAAGACGGGTGGCACACTTCCAAAGTACCTTCGCATATACAAGCAGCGCTATCATGAGCCTGACATTCCAGCAGGAAAAGGCCTGAAGCTGCAGCCAGAGAGAGTCACAGCAGGACCAAGGATGCAGTCTGTCCTACGCGGCTCCCAGGCACCGGTGGATCCTGTGTTAGGGCCGTCATTAACTTCACCTTGCCCATTAAGACGTCAGTTCTAACTAGATGAGGCACAGAAAGAGTTTGGTGATTTGCCTGAGGGCATGTGGCTAGCAAAGGCACATTCAGGATTAGAACCCTCATCTATATGAACCCTGCAGAATCCCAAAACCCCTCCTCACACCACCATCCCACGCTGCCTGAGGAAAATAAGATTATTACCCTCCCAAAACAATACCCATCCACTGAGGTCAGCTCCTTTGTGACTGAAAAGATCAATTTAAAATAGGCACCAGCAAACTCTGGCCTACAGTCTGCTTTTGTACAGTCTAGCGGCTAGAATGTTTTCTCGTTTTGGGGGTGGGGGAGGCACACTGAAGGAGAATGCGGAGATATGCTAAAGACCCTATGTGGCTTGCAAAGGTTAATATAGTTACTATCTGGCCCTTGAAGTTTCATCAGTTCCTGGTTTAAACATTTTTAGAGTATCATTAGTCCTGTGTCCCCTTTGTTAGCTTCCATTTTCAAATCAAAATCAGCTTAGCAAATACGCACTGAACACTTGCTATGATCAAGATACCATATTGGGAACCATTTGAATTTCTACTACTAAACATGCAGCCAGGTTGATATGCCTCATTTTTTTTTAAGTTGGATTACTAGGACGCTGCCCGCATGTCAGATCAGCCAGGGGGTGAACTCCAGGCCCTCTCCCCTCCCCAGCTGAGGAGTATTTTTCCTTTACACAACAGGATTAAAAGTGCTACCGCAGCAGTCAGGAGGGACACAACACAGTGGAAACCACAGGCCGGAACTCAAGGCTGTACCTACATGTTCGAAGGATGAGGAAAAGTCAGGAGGCTTGAGGCCAGATTTCCCAACTTCCCACTTCCTGTGTGCACAAGCTTCAGGTCCTTGGTTCTTACCCTGATATATACACTTTATTTGCCATCACCTCTCCTCCCCCAATTCTCTCTGGAAGGAAACTAAAAAATATTAAGTTCCAGGTAGATTAGGGTAATTTGTAATATCCTCAAAAGGTGGAAAAAGCTTGGAACTAAACAGATACCACATCCTTAAGTATCCAACTTATATGGGAGAATGCTAACATTAATACAGACTAGGACAGAATTTTTTAAAGGGCACCATAATGGGTACACTAAAACTTTATAGAAGGTAATTTCATTGCAATATATGGGGGGGAGGGGATTACCTTTTCTTAGCAACCACTAAAGAAGCAGAAAACAATATATCCTAACCAGGTTATCATCTGGCACACAAATTCACTGGTTAAAAATAAAATCCTTCACTTCATTTTCAAGGGCTAAAGGTAGGTTTTTATTATAGGAGCCTGGGAATTAAGTGGAAGTGGTGAGAACTAGAACTTACTACATTTCTTTTTTCATGCAATGCACAAAAAAGGTCGCCATACTGTTCTGTGAACAATGTAGCTGGTCTGAGCCAGTCTATTAAAAATCAAATAGTGTGTGCCCTGGCCCTAACTTATGATATTCTCTCTTCTCCAGTTTTCCAGAATTCTTAGGGTCAACAATGCAAGGAGAAAAACAGAATTCTCTTTCACACCCTAGAGTTACATTACTGTAAGACATTCAAGATTCAAAAGGATACTGCTGTACCTCAGTGCTTTCAGAAAGGCTGATGCTGCCAATAGGCTACTTACTGCACAAGTTCTAGCCACTCAGGATAGTTTCTAATAGCTGTCCTATTTAAGGAAGATGTCCAACTTACCTCTAATTCACTATTCCAAAGAGCTAAAGTCCAACAAACTCTTTTTTATAAAACCAGAGACACACAAAGATAAGAAGGAGAGGACAAAGACCTAAAGGTCACCACAAAGCAGTCCGCTTTTCATGGATGGCACAGTGCTTACTACCATGATCATTTCCTAAATGAATCAGTTGTGGAAGTGCCCTTCTAAGATAATCTATCATGGAAATCCTCCAAATACGGTTATATCTGTAAATTTAATCTGCAAAGGATTAGCGTTTTGGAACGAAGAATGTTATAGTAATGTCAAGTTATCACTTGGAACTATACAATTAGGACAAGGTTCCAATTAATGGGAAATTATATTTAAAAACAAATAAACGTAAACACAAAAGAATTTAGAAACTGGCTCCTGTCCTAAAGATCATTACAAATTAGTCACCTAAACTCCTCTGGCAGTGACCATGACTCCCTGTAGAAACTATCAGGGCTGAATGGAAGATTGAGAAGTTGAAATAACTAATGGTTGTGACGAGATTTTTTTTAAACGCCTCATGTTGTAAAGATAAGCTGCTTTCCGGACTGAACTAAAGGATTTTTGAGTTTAACACTATTTTCTAAGGAACATTCCAGTGCATCAAACCAAAATTTTCACTTCTCCTTGAGTAAGAACAGCACATGTTCTACACCAGTACCCAACATTCCAACACTCTGCCATACAGGCCTCTTCTCATTCTTGTTTCCTCTTGGGTTCATCTATTAACCAAAGGACAACCATTTATTGAGTAACTGGTCTGAAGGCACTGGGAAGGGCACCTAACAGCATTAAGAGTCCTTTCCTAAAATAGCGAGAAATTTTCAATTCCTTGAGAATTGACAGCATTTGATGATTGATGCCCACACTCAACCACCATTTAGTTATTTTTAAGATCTATTAAAAGGAAAAAGAGAAAGTTATCACTCACAGGGTCAAACCCTGAAAAACAATTCTGGTAACTTCCTTTGTGGCTTTACTCAACCTCACACACAGAATGGTTACACAAGATTTCTTATAAAGCCAAATAATACAGAGTTTTGGCAGACAGATCCTTTAAGTACACAATGTACATTCCCTTGTTTTAATAAAGGAGGACAGAAAAACTGGCAGAAAAGAAGACCTCAGATTCAGCCCCTATGATGACCTAGGCAACAGGGTGGGTGGCACCAAGGGGTCCCTCGCCCTAATCAAAGGAGAACAGTTCAGTTTATAGGAGTTTGTTTTAATCATTAATAGGAACACTAATCAAAGCTTTAGGTGCAGTTTCGTATAAGACAATGCACAAGATGTGACGCAGACCATACTGAATTTTTATAGCTTACAGCGAGTTATCTACCTTAATTCTTTCACGTGAATAAAGCAACGAAAGGGGAGGAAAAGGGGCATAAATAGGGAGCCAGGTTCTTCTGTTGTTCTATTTGTTGTGGAAACGTAAATCTGTTGCACAGTTTGCTTAACCTAAATGCAAATCCCTTCCCACAACACAGAAAGCCTATCTTTACAATATCCCAGAATGCTCTCCCACATGCAGGACCCCCAACCTCAGGACCCTCCCATCCCTATAAGCAAGGCTTTATCTCCCACCCACAGAGTCAGGTCCTTGTAACAGGTGAGGGAACCTGGCTGTTTGTAGTGCTGCCAGTTTGTGAGGTAATGGGAGAGGTTAAAGCAACCCTGTCACAGGAGAAGTATTTCTGCTGTTACCTAGATACTCCTGGGAAGCAGAATGCTATGGCTGATTTGTTCTTCAGGGACATTTTGTAGCTTAATGAAGACTTTAGTTGTTTCTCCTCAACAGCCTGTATAAAGATAATAATCTTAGAACTGGGTGGGAAGGGCTCAAAGCCCACAGATGTTCCACTGAGGTGGCAGAAAGTCCCACTTCCAGGACTAGGTGAAAGTATGCAAAAATAAACTAACTCTATCCCATGGGCAAATCCTGCCACTTCCTGAAAACATGGAGAAAAGGACACACTAGTGTGTGTGGTTGGTGGGAGGGTAAATGGCAAGAGCAAACCTAAAATATGCATTTCCTCCATCTACCAATCACACCAGTGGGATATTTACTTTCTAGAAATACTTGTCCAAGCACACAAAGATGTAGAAGACGCAGACGGCAGATTTTTTAAAAAATTGTAAAGAAAATGGGTATCAGCAACAACGAAAGAGGAAAGACCAGAAACTATACATATATACTAACAGCTTAATTAAAATAAGACAAAAAATAAATAAAATAAATAGGACGCATTCATGTAAAACAATAGTATGTATGCATTAAAAAGAGTAAGGGAAATCTGCATTATACAGGTTTAGGAAGATGGCCATGAATGAAGAGTCACAGAATAGTGTATATATTTAGTATGATCCTATGGAGATACATATATATCTATATATTATAGATATATCTATATTTAAATGTAAGTAAAATGTATATATATTTAAACGTAAATGTAAGCATATCTATATATTATATATATATAGATATATTTAAATGTAAGCAAATAAAAAGGTATGCATGGCTACTTCCCAAACTATTAACTATAATTGTCTCAAGGGAGCACAACCAGAGACTGGAGGATTTCCACTTCTGTATTCCTGGACTGTTTGTTAATTATTTTAAGAAAAAAAAAAGGAGCACATACCATTTCTGAAATATTCAAAGGGCATTTCCATTTGAGGGGAAAACATACAATTCATCTTAATTTGATAAGAGAACCCAGGCTCACAAATGGGTCCGAGATTGATGAGCAGGAAATAAAAAGGGCACCTGCTGGAGGAAAACATTCTCCCAGGGCACCACAAAAGGTCACATGCAAAATGCTGTTTTTGGTGAGTACTCTAAAATAAATAAAATGTCACCCTGAATTTTCATGCCTATCTTCTGGAGAATGCCAAATCAGTATTTAACTTTATAAAACATTTATAAGCAAAATAAGGCAAACAAATATTAATTCTTCCTTTTAGTAAATGGAGAATTGAGGAGATTAATACAAAAATAAGTGACATTCACTGAAGAAACACTGAGGTCTACAGGATGCTAGGGTAGTAGTTTGCAAACAGGTTCCACCTCAGATTTCATCTGCAGGAAAAACAATGCCATCTTTAAAAAGTGTCTGAAAATCGCCGTACGAAGCGCTGAGAAATTAGGATGCATGCTGGAAGGGTTTTCAGTTTAATAACATACCAGCCTCATCCGCAGTTAATACACTTGAAGTAGAAAGTGGCAAAGGAGAGGAAGGAGCAAAGCACCTAGAATCATCTGACCAGAGGTGATTCAAGGGGTCAAAGCTTCACAGCTGAGGTTTGAGTCTAGGCGACATCACCAACCAGCCAAAGGATAAGATCAGAACCCAATGGGGGTTGATCTACCAGTGCTTCGGCTATACAAGTGGGAAGCTCCATGAACATGATCCCAAATGATCGGGGAATTAAATTACTGTCTTCCATATCCACCCGTATCCTTAGGGTTTACTGAGCACTTACTGTAAGCGCCATGCACTCTTCTAAGCCCTAAAACTCACTGACTTCTTTCAACCACCATATAAAGTAGACATTCTTACCAAACATGTTTTGCATAAGAGCAAACTAAAGCTCAGAGAGGTGCAGTGACTTGCCCTAAGTCACAAAGCACAGTCCCAAGGGTTTGAACCAAGGTCTGCCATGCCAGCCCCCACTGCTCTAAACAGAATTCTACACTGCAAGGACTTTACCCGGCATCTGAGATGAAACAGGAGGCAAGCCTGATGTGAATACGTTTTTCCCCAGCTAAGGGGAGCATCGTAAGTTATCCCGCAAACTTAATTCCTGACAACCTGAACACCAAGAGGTTTACTTATAATTCAAAGCAGAAGCCCTCACCAAAAAGAATCCTCCACTCAACCGTGCTTTCAACTCCACCAGGATCTCTCACCAAGTCCCCACAAGGGAAGTATACGTCTCTGCCCCGCCTGACACCCATGAGGAGTACCAACAAGGACTCCTTTGCTTTCGGTCACCTCCAATCCAAACCGAAGATCAACACTTTCCGTTTCAAATGTCACCTTTAGTTACAACATGGAAATATCCAACTCCCATCCTAACCTCCATTAAAATTATTCCTTAGGCTCTGGAACCAGTGAATCAAGAAAACTAGCTTTGTAATTGTCTGCCATCATGTATTTTAACAAACACATGAGATAATTTAAAGTATGCATCTGTTTAAAAAAAAAATCAATTATTGATTGAAAGCTTTGAATGGTTGAGGTTACCCAAAACCAGGCTTCCAGAGCCATCCTATTCTCGGCCCTGGTAATTACAGGTATCCCATACACCAAACCACAGAGCGGTGTATGTGCAGCCAGCGGGGAGTGAAATGCCCGTTGTCTGGCACGGGGAAAGGTCCTCATTCCGTTTGGAAGTAAGCAGAGTCATTAGTTAATAAAAAGTATAGCTTGGGGTAATTAGCAGCAACAAAAAACGTTTAGCTGAGTTTCCTCTCTTTATCTTGAGGCAGTTCCTATAGACAGATGCTCAGGATTAATGAAGTTTAATGAGACCTGCAGCAGCTGGCTAATTAGTCAGTAAGGAAGCAGTAATGACAAGGGAAAAAGGGTTTTACTCTTGTTATAAGCTCAGGCCTTGAACAGTTTTTTCAAACCGTGGGGCTATACCCCCAGGAAAATCCCTGAAAGGCCTCCAAGTGGTCCCAAAGGAGAAAGGGAAAAAAAAAAAAAACCATGAATGCTGTGCCACCCAAGGGCTGGCTCGCCAGCTGAGGGGTAACTATGGGAGCCCAGAGGCACAGTGGCAGCTCAGTGCCAGCCACGATCCCCTGGAAAGCAACACCAACTGGTTAACACCAAAGGAAGCCCATGTCCTGGGCAAGCTGGACAGTCACCGTCTTACATCTCACTGAAGCCCTTACTGGGAATTCTCAATTCAGAGCATCCCTTCCTCCCCAACACTAAGAATATTAAAAAGGGTTATCAGTCATGAAGGAGAAGCACTTAGTGACTACGCACAACTCCCCTGCTTTCCACCCTACACGTACCCTACACGTGTACTACCATTATATTTGTTATGTGTGCATCTCATCTTCACCACCTCTAGGCCTGGTACTTTTGGACATGTATGGTAGGAACCCAAATCCTTTGAGAATTAACTCGCTCCTGGCAATACATTTCTCATTCGGTCAAACAATGAGGGAGGGAGAGAAGATTCTTTGGCTAAGAGTGAGAATCAGAATATCCGGGGATTACCACACCCACCCCATTGCCCCAGACACACAAATAAGCAGAGGACAGCAATACTATTGATCATCCCAATTCACAAGGCCTGTGCTTCAAGTGGCATTCCCAGTAATATGGATGAATTTGTCCTCTATTTATTCAAGACACACACTGTGAAGAGCCAAGGTGGGCATTTAAAATGAAAGGTGCCCAGCCAAAGTGGGCCAGAAGCCTCTAAATGTTACTGGTTTCCTGAAAGTTTCAGATGCTTTTTTAGTTTCACACATAGTTCTTTCTATCTTTAACCACCACTCTGCACAGCACCAAGAAATAAAATCTACTCCTTATGGAACAAAAAAGTCACCCCAGAGTAACTCTCACAGGGGGTATTACTTCAAAGAAAAACAGCCTTAGAGCCACCACTGTCATGAAGAGGATTTGCTGGGGTTCTATCGAACCACTTGGAAGCTTGAATTTTTTCAGCTTTGGCTTCCCTCCCCCCACAGGGGCCAGAGGCTATCAGGACCAGTCTGCAAACCTCTTTCATACATGGCTTTGAAGTAAATGAAAATATTCCCCTGTTAGTCATTTACATAAAGAAGGTCACACAGGTTTGTCCTAGCAATACCAGAGAGCAGTTCTCATCAGCTTTTACCCCAGGAGAGGAGAAAAGAAACACTCATTCAAGTTCAGCATAGAGATTTGGGCTTATAACCTGTCTCCAAAGTAAATACAGTTAACTGCTGATGGCTATTTACTTTTACAGTTTTAGGACCTCGCTGTCACATGGTACTTTCTCGTAAGACCTGACAAACAATACAGTCATTTTAGTCAATGCATTTGGCTAGAACCGGTTCCTACATTCTCATCAAAGCTTTAAGACTTACATTCTACCTAAACCCCAAGGCCAAGAGTCAGGAGTTACTGGAACTCATAAAGGTACTTTTCAGAACTCCACACAGCAGATCTTCCCAATCCAAAAGCAGGACCAAACCGCAACACTCAGACTCAATGAAATGCCCAATGTTCAGCCATGTGCCCCAGCTAAGTGAGGATCTGGTCCGTGCATAGTTTTGGTATTGAGACAGCTAACAATTTCCCTGCTTGCTATGCTGTTCCTACTGTACAGACATGAAGCAACCCTCACTGGGGATCAGGTGTTTTCAGAAATGTCTTGGTTTGTGATATTACATGGCTTACCCATACAATGGCCACATACTTGCTGTCATCTCCACAGAATCAATCCTAAAAACAACAGCAGCTGATAACGTGGTACTGTATTCTCTCGTCTTGGGTGTCACTCTTTACACCTGTGGGGTATCACACGATGAATGGAATCCATCCTGACTATACGCTTGTTATAGCTCCTTCTACATTTTAAGTATGTTGCATCTCAGAGAAAAGGTAAAAGAGATCACTTGAACTATAGAAATCCATAAAATAAGGTGTATTCTCAAAAGAGATCAAAATGTGAGTTCACAACACATATGTCATGTAAGAGGGCTTTTCTATAGCACCATCAAAAGAGCATTTCTTGCGGGAAAAAAACAGATAGGCAGCACTGACATGGCACCTTTCAGTACTG
Source organism: Leptonychotes weddellii (assembly GCF_054177405.1). NCBI lineage: Eukaryota > Metazoa > Chordata > Mammalia > Carnivora > Phocidae > Leptonychotes > Leptonychotes weddellii. Next base: position 63,150,512 of record NC_138378.1, on the reverse strand, counting down.
CAATTGTCAGACCTTCCAAAGAAAGATGTTAAAGGTCAAAGAAGAGAACAAACCCAGTGTTCACCAACCCAATGGTCCTAACAGGAGCCTTGTGATTCCAGACTGTGCAAGCAGCAGAATAACCATCACAAACACGTTTAAAAAATGATCACCAGGAGGGGCGCCTGGGTGGCTCAGTCATTAAGCGTCTGCCTTCGGCTCAGGTCATGATCCCAGGGTCCTGGGATCGAGTCCCGCATCCGGCTCCCTGCTCCGCAGGAAGCCTGCTTCTCCCTCTCACACTCCCCCGCTTGTGTTCCTGCTCTCGCTCGCTGTCAAATACATAAATAAAATCTTAAAAAAAAAAAAACACCAGGAGACACTTGCCTGGACCAAATTAAATCACTTCTGGAACTGGATGGGGGTGGGGAGAACTCTATGCAATAAACATAAATCCCTTGCTCCTCTTACGCCAAATTTACAACACAATGGACAGCACACAAAACCAAGCCTGCAGTTTTAGAGCATAACAACAAATAAGGATGGACTGGTGCTCCTCCTAAAAACTACTTTTACATCTGCTCTAGGAAAACTCAAAAGGTGGCCTGAAAACAAAATACAAATAAGCAACTGGAAGTCTTCCCTTTTACTTGACAGCAGCAGTGGAAGCAGACAGAATAAAAGTAACTTGGCCTAAACGCACCAACAAATGCTCCACCGGCTGAAAATGTTTAAAGTGAAGAAAAATCAGCACACTCCAAGAATGTAAACTTAAAACGTGGGTTCTGGCCCAACTCCATGTTCCGAGGTAATGCTGTCACCACTGAAAACTGCCCCAGGCTTACCTTCTGTGTAGCCGATGCCACAGAAGTGAGCATCACATCTTTAACTCCAAAACTCTACTCCAGCACTACTACCCTTCACTCCAGGCTCTCCAAGTCTTCTTATAAATAATGTTGTACACCGGCAAAATACCAGGCAAAACAAAACACCACTACAAAAACCAAAATGTTTCAACAACAAAAACCCAATACTGCTGAAATGGAAGTGGCGAGTGTTGGGTATGTCACATGGTGACAACCTGTACCGCTGATGGGGAGAAGGGTTAGGATCAAGAAGCCTGCATGGTCAGCTGAGTCCCTCTTATTCTGCCAGCATTACCAAAGCAAACCAACCATCAAAGAAAAGGGAATGAAGACTCCCAGGACTAGGCAAGCCTTGAAGTTTACATTGCATTTACCATGCTGCCCTTCACTATCCCCACCAATTCGGAGTGAAAGTCTCAACAAACCCATTACAGTTGGAGCAGCATCAGGACTCTCCACTTCTGGACAATCGCTTCCACCAAATCAAGGCTGTGAAGTCCTAACAAAATGCTAACCTGAGATCTACAAAAGCTTGGGCCTTAATCACCATGAGAGAAATGCTCCTGAGAGGCAGCATGGCAAACTGGTGGAGGCTTCCGCGTCCAGGCCAGGCAGCCTAGGCTGGAATCCCAACTCCACCACTTCCTGGCTAAGTGTCCTTGGGCAAAAGCATCCTTTGTACCCCAGTTTCCTCATTTCCAAAATGGAGATAACTCTTTTCTAATAGGGATGCGGCAGGAAGCATATGAATCAATACATGCAAAGTACTTAGAAAGGTGCATGAGGATAAGTATCAAGAACCTTTAGCTGTATTACTATTACCACCACCGGGGTGGAGTTTAAAGTAGGGACCCATTTTTTCCTTCCCTCTGCATGAAGATATAGCTTTTCTTTTGCTCTCCTTCTCCTCAGTAGCCTGATAGTTTCCCAACAGGACTGATTTTGTGAGCCCAGAGGACACAGAAGCCAGAAATGCTTGTGGGTTTGTTTTTTGGTTTTTTTTTTTTTTAGCAGTGGGCACCTACCCAGCAAAGCCTTGCAGGGGTATTCGGTGAAATCAGTTACCACTGGTTACTGGTACTACTAGTAATACCCTCCATACATTTATTTGCAGGAGCCTTTGCGTCTGTATCAGATGATGATCTAACAGCCCTTTCTACCAGGTGAGAGAAATGAGGTGCACGTCACTTGTGCGAGGTCATTTTACCCACCATCAGCTGCTAAGCACCTGATTCCCTATACCTGTGCCAACATTAGCTGGATGCTAACAAAAAAGGAGGCCAAAACCCCAACTACTAATAATAATCATTAACAAGTGAAATGGAAGGGAAAAAATATATATATATCACATCCTAGGCAGATGTCTAGCCATTTTCCCAACATGCCTCACTGTTTTTGTGGCTTTCTCAGGTCATGTCCCATGCTCACCCCCAAGCACCCACTACTTTCATTATCTAATTCTGGTCCTACTTAAAGTTGCAGCTCAAATGTCAACTCCAAAAGTCTCTCTCACATCTCACAACCTAGGGATGTCATGTGCACATCTTAGAACACCTGCCACTTTCTATCCAGTATTCCCTTTTAGAAGGCAGTGACTTTCTTACACCTGTGTTTTTAGAGTGCTTGGCATCTTAACTTGCTCACCATGGCACCCGAGTGCTTGCTGAATTGTTGATTAAACAGGTGGATGGATAGGATGGCTCCTTCAGCAATGTTAGAGCTGTAAGCGTGTTCTAAAACTTGATCCTGCCTTCCTCCACAGCTGATACTCTTCATTACTTAGTAGGCACGTGCTACTCTACCCCAACAGCCAGCCTGCAACTGTGCATCAACTAGAGCACATTATAAGCAAGTGGCTTCCAGGTTATGCCAGCTGAGTTTTGAGGTCAAGTTCTAGATAACAATTCTTACTACCTAAGTAAAGAAATTGAAGCAACAACTAGAGCCAAAAGCTATCTTCCTGGGCCTACACACACCTCCCCTCCCACAATGTTCCAGCTTTCAGTCACTAACTGAGCCACGCAGCAGCAGAAAGGTGAGGCAGATCTCAGTGGCACCAAAATAAAACACAGACCAACGTAATTACACAGCTTCCCCTCTAACTCCGCTGCCATAACCTAAACTGAACTAGGTTCTGGAAGCTGCCCTAAGTACCGACCCAAACATGTTTCCTGATGCTACCGGTCAATTCCTGTCTCACCCAAGAGAAAGGCAGACAGACAGGGTGTGCATAACTGCCTAAGCAGTGGCAAGTTGGGACCCAGTTTTCCAAATGTATGTAAACATTATTTTCCCTCTCCTTTCGGTTCAAAGGTTTGTGGACAGATTCAAATGAGTCCCTGCTACGTTAGAGTTGAGCTGTCATACAGATGGACTGTCACTGAGTCCCCACATTACCGCATCACAAGAGATTTCTGGCTGCAGGTTTTTGTTTTGTTTTGATCTCTAACAACTCAAAATCCAAAGCCCTCGAAGTACTAGCACTGGGTCCTATCTATATGCATCTCCATAGCTGTATTAAAAAAGACCAAGGATTACTAACACCTGAATTTGGGCTATTACATGGCTCAACATCTTCCCAAATACCCTAATGCATTTACCAAACACTATCCAAATGTGGGTGGATGTCAGCTCCGACCTTCAAGATAGGCAGCTGCATTACCCCTCCCGGCAATGTCACGCCCCTCGCAATATCAAGGATAAGCAAATTAGCAGACTACATTGTTTTTTTTTTTTTAAAGATTTTTTATTTATTCATTTGAGACAAAGAGATACAGAGAGAGAGAGAGAAAGCATGAGCAGGGAGAGAGGCAGAGGCAGAGGGAGAAGCAGGCTCCTCGCTGAGCCAGGAGCCCGATGTGGGGCTCGATCCCAGGACCCTGGCATCATGACCTGAGCTGAAGGCAGACGCTTAACCATCTGAGCCACCCAGGCGCCCCCAGACTACATTGTTTTTAATGGAAGGATTTACTCATCAGTAGCATGCAGTTTTATCAGAAATCAATACTTGAGAAACCTGATTGGTAAGCCTTTCATTTTTAATCTGCGTATTCAATTTGTTGCTTGGTTAAATGCGACACTTTAAAACACCTATCAATTTGGCTGAATCCTTAATAAGAATAATTAAATACATGTGTTTCAAACCAAGTTTAAACGAAATTAAAGTTTCTACCCAGGTGTTGATAGATATGTACACTCTGCCTTGCTATCTACCTCTATATATATAGAAAAAATACATACTTTAAGTTCAAAGAAATGTTGAAAATGGCCTCTTCTTGTTGCAGAATTTTGTGAAGTCACCCATGTGTCACTTGCTGGCTAAGCGACCATGCCACCTCATTTCACCCTTGGGATCCTCAAGGCAGATGTGACACCACCTACCTCACAAGGCTACTGAATATATATATATATATATAAATACACACACACACACACACTGAATACATACGTGAAAGCACCTGGTTCATATCTGGCCCTTGCCGGGAAGCCCACAAAAGCCCTTTCTTTTCTTTTTTTTTTTTAAGTTACATTCAGTGCAGGAGAAAGAAGCTTGTGGGTGAACTCTGACATCACAGGTTATCAGTGGACTCGTGAGCAATGGGGTGGCAAGGGTGTGACCTCTGATTCCAAACCAGACTGCACCGCTCATGCCCTCACAGCGCCACTGGCTTACCACATGGTGACACCGGCATGACCCATCCTGAACACAAGGCGGGCATGACCGACTCCAGCGCAGAAGCACATTCTCAGCGACCCATGGGCTTCTGACCCTGGGGAGAAGAGCCGACCTCCAGAGGCAGGAGGAAGGAAACCACATCATAAATCCCACACCCACGGGGGAGGATGCTTTCTGAGGAGCTAAGGCTGAGGAAGCTGCTTCAAAGCACCCTCACGAAACTGTGTAGGCTGCTGGTAGACATGGTCCAACCGCTCCCACCACACCTAGGCACACCCAGGTCCTCCCAGGAAGATAACCATCTCCAGAGAGGCAGCACGGAGCGGGGCTCTGTGAACGCACAGCCAGGTGTGAGGGCCAGGCCCACCGCTCACTAGCTGTGTAACACTGAGCAAGTGACTTCATCTCTCCAAGCCTTGCTTTTCTCATCTGTAAACAGAGATAACTATCTGTGCCTATCTCTAGCATTCTTCTGAGTCTGCAATGAGGTAATGCATATGATAAATGGCACACAGTCAGGCATAAACGTATTCAATAAATACTGGCAATTGTTACTGAAAAGGTCTCGGTTTCCTTCGTCAGTGGACACCAGACCAGCTGAGTGAAACTGAGAACAGAAAGTCTTGCCATTTGTTCCCTACACAAAAATTTCTTGGATTAGGTAGTTGTCTTTTTCATGGGGTGCTCCCACACATTATTGTAACTGATTCTCAAAGCAACCCGGGACGAGTAAGGACGGCAGGCGTTCTCTATTTCACAGGTGTATAAAGCACCCCCTTCCTTATTCACCCATTCGAATCTTATCACAAAAGCTGTATCCTTTTTTTCCTGTCTCTTGACCTATTTGTGAGCCTCTCGAGGACAGGTTTGGAAGTTGTACCTCAGTGCCTAGCAGAGGGCCAGAGAGGCCTCCGTAAGGCTGAATATTACACAGGAGTTCACTAACACCAGTAATTTAACGATCACCTCTCCCACTCCAAAAGGAGTTTTGTTTGTTGGTTTTTAATGCAGCGGACCTTAGCAAATAAGTTACACTGCAAATTCCCACTGGGCAGGGGAGATAAAGAGAGATCACACACAAATCAACTGCTAAAATCACCGAATGACCAGTGCCTCGGCTTCCTCTTCTAAAAATAACTGGTGAGCAGAAGAACTCCTTATCAAAGAAAAAGTGAGCAAGAATCCACAGCATAACTTATGTTTGCAGACAACTATGAGCTCATTGGAAGATGAGGTAAGAAAGGTCACTTCAGAATCACTGGATGACAACAATGGCTAAAGTGGTATCTGGACCCGCCCTCCCATCTGACCGTTGCACACGGGTAGCACAAACAGGCCCACACGCAGCCAGCTCCAGACCCTACCCAGCAGGCCAGGGCTCCAGGGCTCCTCCCTCAACTCCAGGCCCCTCCCTTCCCAAAAAGCCAACTGAATTTACTACCTTGTAAGGGCTGCGGTATGTGGTTCTGTGGCCAAGAACTCCTAGTCAAGCTTGGCTACAGTCAGGCCACTGCTGAATGAGTAGGACTTTTAAAAATTGCTTCCTTGTGTTTCGAATGAAAAAATAACCTCCCGTCTCAAAATTGAAATCATATATTTTTGCAGAAGAAAACCAGATTCTTTTTTTTAAGGAGTGGGGAGGGGATTGGAAGCCACTAAGGGCTGGAAAGCAGTCCTTTGACCAAAACTAGTTTTCTCGTGGCCATTTCTTCAGTTTAAAAGGCCAAGCTTGCACATTAAACTGGTATCTACATTTCTGAGGCCCTGCCTCTATTTGCTCAGAGTATTATTAACTGCCGGGCTTCCAGATAAACATTACTCATACTGCATCACTGTGAGCAAAGACGTATTTGCGGTTAGAAAAGCTGCCTTCATTTTACAGTCACACAACATAAAAATCTGAATGAATGGCTACCACACCTAGAAGAATGGATTTCAGTTTCACAAGGTACACTTCTACTTCCAGTTACCTATGTAACTAGATTACATTAGTGTGACCCTAAGCTGCTCTGGTTCAACTACTCTTGCCCCATTCTCACTAAAAGGGAAAACGTAAAAACAGTAACAGGAAGAAGAGACAACCTGATGTCTAATGCACTTTAGTATCTCTCCAAGTACTTCGGTACCATGGGCTTCCTTCTCTCCTCCACACCAAAGTTCAATTCCCCAGCACCTTGCAGACTACAGGGACTACATGAGGGAGGTCCCTTGGGTCCTATCAAAATTTCATTTTATCAAAAAAGTACAGACCCATATAAACCCTTCCTGAAGTTATGGTTTAGCCACATCAGAGAGGAAAACCAGTATCATGTGATTCACTCTTTCATTATTTATTATGTGGCAGGGGGGGCACCTCAAATTTCTCAGGGGAGGAGAGGCCACAGGGAGAAAGAGCAGCTAACTCACTTTAAAACAACTACATATGTGTTACTGCCCTCCTCACTTTACTCGTTCATTACTCATGTGCCAAGCACTAGGAAGGCACACAGGGATAAGCAAACACACACAGACCGTGTCTTCCATACCCAGTCATTGGCACTTTCATACATAACTATGGCGACCCATCTTCTAGCTTGCCTGGGACTTGGGGAGACTGCGTGGAAGGAACAGCCAGTGCTCAAACTGGGATGAGTTTGTCACCCAAGCAATACGATGTACTAATTTAAGATTTATAGCCACCCCAAGGGCTCTTTATTTTTCCCAGTTTTTAACAGATCAAGAAAATGGGGCCAGGGAGGTCACTGGTGAAGTCAGGATTTGCAGGCTGGCTTATGTGACTCCCGGGTCCAGGTGCTTTCCACCAGGCTGTGTTTCTGAGATAAAATGTCCTAACTCTGAACACGGCCTCCAGCAGCCCTCGACGGCCCTCTGCACCACACCACCCCTGCCAGGTTCTGATGGCTTTCCTCCTCTGCTCCCCCTGCCACTCCCACCCAGTCTCTACCACAGACTGTGCAGCTGGGATTTCATCTGCTTGGCAGTTGTTCACAGATAATGCATAATCTCCCTCTAGCACTGCAAGCCTGAATTTTTTTATAGCGAGTCGCTTAAACCTCTGTAGGAATAAACGTCTCCTTCAGTAGAAATCAGGACACCATTCTCAAGCATCAGAAACACACTCTGCACTAGACGCGCCTCGTACTCACCTCTCAACTACTATACATTCAAACTATATATCTACAGAAACTCATTGGCATTTAACAGTTCAAACAGACCAGGCTGACTTTCAAAGACTTCATATACATTAAAATAGACCTTCAAAGTTTCTCTTTAAAAGAAAAAAAAAAACAAACAAAAAACCTAATTCAAAAAGCCAAGGCCACATTCCAAGAGATAACCACTATCTGCGCCTCATGGGAGTCACCAAAATAAGGTCTATGGTTTGTGTAAGGATTTCAGGCAAAACATACACACACTCCAACCAGCCTGTACTTACACGACAGCTCTCACTCCAAAATTCCATCACAATTACACTCTGGGGGGGGGGTCAAATTCACCCAAATAATGACACAGCCTATGTAATTTCCTTACCACCAGAGAAGAACAGAGCCTGCAGACTTTTTATGTTTTGCTCACATTCTTCATGAATAAAGCATGCCTCGGTGATCCTCAAATTAACTTTCCACTTGCATCATTTCAGCATTAAAAGAGACTTTAAGGCCAGATCTTTCACAAGGCCTTTGTGAAGCCAAATATAGGCTGGCCTGTTTCTCCCTGCTACTGTGATTACTGGATTTGCCACTTACAGGCCCTATGCCTCTTGAAAACAAGGTTGGGGGAGAGAGAGAAAGGCTAAGAAAGGCCTTTCAAAAGCACACACAGTAGAGGCATTCACCAATCTATGGAGGGTGGTTAATATAAGTTTGGCTACAGTAGTTCTGACAAAGTGCTGGATGCTCTGGCATAACTGCTCTAGATGCTTTTTATGAACTTAGAGCCAGCACCACTGTGACCTTCAACCTACATCAAAAGTCATCAGACTCAAATGACTGCCGTCAGCTTCGGATACTTTCTAAAGGGGAACATAAAAGGGGCCGTTTCAGTTGGGTGCGTTTTCAGGCAAACCACTCTTCTAACGCACTGAAGGAAACCACACCCAGAACAGGTTGCAGGGGCGGGGGTGGGGTAAGATACCTAACTGAAGTCCAAAAGACGGGCCCTGTTGGGCCCTGCTTTGCCATTTAACCAGGACATGTAATAATGGCTGCCACTGATTACTGAGGGCCCACGATTTACCAGTGAGTGTGACAGTTCCCGTGGAGAACCTCACTTACTCTTTTTTATTATTATTTTTATTTTTAAAGTAGGCTCCACACCCAGCATGGTGCCCAACATGGGGCTTGAACTCATGACCCTGAGGTCAAGACCTGAGCTGAGATAGATGCTTAACCAACTGAGCCACCCCGGTGCCCTGAACCTCACTTATTCTTAGGACAAGCTTACTTCATAAAAGTTGTATTACCCTCATCACAGAGATGAGTGAACAGGCTCGGATTAGTAAAAAGATGGCCCTGATCTGGAAAGCAATTTGGCAGTATTTGGCAAGAAGCATAGAAATAACCACATATGAAAGTTTATGATATAATGTTAAGTAAAAAACAGAAACAAAACAAAAAGCGGAATCTATATAATGATTATAATGTTAAATTATACATGCATATAGGTAAGAACTACTGAAAGGTTTAAATCAGCTCAGATTGCAGGATCTTTTTTTTTTTTGAAGATTTTATTTATTTATTTTAGAGAGGGAGAGCGCACGAGCAGGGGGGGAGAGAATCTCCAGGAGACTTGACGCTGAGCACAGAGCCCTGAGCTCAATCCCCGGACCCCAAGATCATGACCTGAGCTGAAACCAAGAGTTGGACACTTAACTAACTGCGCCACCCAGGCACCCCGGGGGATTGCAGGATCTTAAACTGTTCTTTCCTTTGAAGGTGTCATAACTTGGCTATGAAATAATTATTATATAAGAATAATTTTGGACTAATATAAAGAACAGCTAGAAATTTAACTTTGCCCATTAATAATGGCCATCAATCCAGCTGTGGTAAGAACATCATCTGAGTGGCCTCTTGACTCCTACTGCTTTCATTACTTGTGCCCTTTCCATCAGGAAGGTTCTGGAGTGGTGCTACTTGAGAACAGAAGTAACTTATCTCCCCCATCCCTTTTCTTTCTTCTTGAAGGGGCAAAAACTTCCAGCCAACAAGTTTCAGCAGGTGCTTTTTCTCCCCTATCTAATCAATACCCACTAATTTTAAAGCTTCACCTGCAGACTCACAGGAAATGAGCACTTATCAAGTAACAGATATTTAGTGTATTTTAAATCCACTTTTACAGCCATACCTCAAAGCACTGCTAGGTGAGTATATAAAAGGTTGAAGTTATAAAGCAAGTATGGACTTAGCAAGACTCTACTTCCCAGAACACCATGCTAAAATTCTGTAATTTTGTAATTCTCGATTAATACCAAATGGGTAAATGACAAGAAACTGTGTTTTAACTGCACCAATTTCAAAAACTGCAGGATTAGCAAGTAGGAAAATCCCAGCCAAATTCTACAAAGATTTACAAAGCTAGGAATTAACCAACCATGCTTTTAAAGCCCTGTAATCTCCTAGGGTAATACTAAACTTTATTATACATTTAGATTCGAGAATATTTTTATAGTTACTTTAAAATGCTCTAGTTTACCTAAAAGAAAAAAAAAAAAACACGAAAATCTTACCTTTACTGCGGACTTCCTAAAAAACCACATAAACTTTAAACCTCAGGAAGGTCATAACCTTTCTGGGACTATTTCCCTCTCTGCTCATAGGGGTAAGGAGGCAAGTAGAGATTATTTCCAAGGCAGCATTTCTTACACTTGAACGTGCATACAAACCACCTAGGGATCTTGTTACAACTAAGTTCTGACTCAGTAGATCCGGGGTGGGTTTGAGATTCTGGACTTGAGATTTCTAACAAACTCCCAGGTCATCTGCAGACCACACTAAGTAACCAGGCTCAAAGTACCTTGCAGTTCAAATTTCGAGGAGTCTATGCTGTTTCTAAGTTTGTCACCGCACAAATTCAACAGCCTCCCAACTGGTCTCCAGCCTCTCTCTTGACCACTACCCTCTAAAGCAATCATCATACTAAGCAGTCGGACACACCTTTCTTCGGAAGAAAAAAAGTCAGAACAAGTCACTCTCCTGTCTAAAATCCTTCAGTGGCTTTCCACAGCGAGACTTACCTCTGAACTCCTTAACCTGATTTACAGGACCACACATCCTCTGGCTTTTCAATTATCCTTCTAGAACCTCTCCAACCTGCCCTTCCTGGCTCTGCACTCTATAAAATACTCTGGCCACCCTGAACCCGCTCCACTCCCCCTACCCTGGTCCCGCACCTCTTGATTCCCTATTGGGTCCCTAACCTGGGACAAGTTTTTTGTACACTTGCCTCTATTCCTCTCTAAGCTCAACCAGCATTTCCGGCATTGCTGAACACCTTCTCACACACTTCCTAACTGGGGACAGTTCTCATTGAAAAGCAGGCAATCACCAATTTTTTGTGAATAAACAAAAAGAACAAAAAAGCAAACCGTGTATCTTTAAAATCAGTTTTATTTTATTTCTTCGACTCTTCTTGCTCTAAAGTTGCGCAGATTAGTGACCAACAACTGAGCTTTTAAATGGCAAGTCCTGGGGCGCCTGGGTGGCTCAGTCGTTAAGCGTCTGCCTTCAGCTCAGGTCATGATCCCAGAGTCCTGGGATGGAGCCTTGCATCGGGCTCCCTGCTCAGCAGGAAGCCTGCTTCTCCCTCTCCCTCTCCCCCTGCTGGTGTTCCCTCTCTCACTGTGTCTCTCTGTCAAATAAATAAATAAAATCTTAAAAAAAAAAAATAATAAAATAAATGGCAAGTCCTTTGCACCCATGAAGTGGTTTAACAGCTGCCAGTTTTAATTAAGCCAATCTGGCAAAGATTACTGAAGAAAAGTGCTTACAAAAGTCACTTATTTCATCTGTCATTAGTTTTTCATACATAGCTGGCGGCCTAACAACTGATAGAAACTTGTCAGGCAAGAGGGAGAAAAGACACCAAAATCTAAAAACGGCTGAGATCTACCCGGGTGACTTTGCGAACATGCACAAGTGTGATTCCAACTGTGAACAGAGGTATGCCTGTAAAGCTATCGTGAACTGAAAACTTGAAGCTCTGTCACTATTCGTGTCATGTTCCAGAAGAGGGGAAAACAAACCCTGAAGTCCATATTTAAACTGCTGTGCCATACTGGACTTCTTACAGTTCATCCATATATATAGTTTTCTTTAAAAGAAAATACGATGATGGAAACAATAACCACACTTGACTTTTTTTTTTTTTTTTAAAGATTTTATTTATTTATTTGACAGAGAGAGAGATAGCGAGAGCAGGAACACAGCAGGGGGAGTGGGAGAGGGAGAAGCAGGCTTCCTGCAGAGCAGGGAGCCCGATGTGGGGCTCGATCCCAGGACCCTGGGATCATGACCTGAGCCGAAGGCAGACGCTTAACGACTGAGCCACCCAGGCGCCCCACACTTGACATTTTAAATAGTACACAGATGCTTTCAAGGAAGCATCATACAGACTATGGCATTTGCTGTTCAACGCAACCCTGACGGTAAATCTAACAGGTATTCAGGTAAGGAAGCAGCCCAGATCTTCAGATATCCAGGACAGGGCCGTGGCCAGGTGCCACTTGCCTCCCTTCCAGATACCAAGTTGCGGGGATTTCTGTTTTTCAAGTGAAATGCAACAGATTCTTTACTAAGAACCTAAACAGAACTAAACGAGACACCTTACTGAACTGTCCGCGCAAGCTGAAAATACTATTATCTTTTTCTCTATTTTTTTTTTTTAAACTTAGATCTTTCTGGATTGGTCTTCCCACCAATTTGGTGGGGAACTGGGACAGATAATTAGCACCTCCGGCAGATGAGATGGCTGAGGCCTGCAGATGTTAAATGGCTTCTCTAATTTCAAGGGAGAGAGGCCATTCCTGACTCATTAAATGCCTTTTCGACTATTAATTTTATTTTAAACATACTTCTTCACAACTCTTCATTCCTCAATAAATCAGAATATCTGGTCCCATTTAGGAGTGATTCACGCAGTAAGTTCCTCCCCATCTCCCTCCCTCCCCATCACCAAATCACAAAGATTGTAGGAATGATCCAATAAGCGAGCATTTCTCAAACTTGAGTGTGCACCAGAGCCACCTGGCAGGCTATAAAAACACCAACTGCCGGGCCCCACCCCAGAGTTTCAGAAGTCTGGCCTGAGAATTTATATTTCTAGCACATTCCCAGATCACACCGATGCTGCTGAGAACCACTGCAATAAAGTAGTCCATAATAACAATTTCATTTATTTACTCTTTAACAGACTTGGTAACTGCTATGTGTCAGACAGGTTATATCAGACTTTTGTTTTTATGCCCCTAAACTTTGTGAAATGTAGGAAAAAACCCAAAAAGGTAAATCAACGGTAACCAAAAGCAGTACATGAAAAATCACAAAATGAGCAAGTGCTTCAACTTTAAATCTTACAGGAAGGGAATCCAAGCAGAGATTCTGACCTCCCCTCCTTCTGGGAATACTTAGAATTAAGTGGCACCTGATTGAAACTCAAAAGTAATAATCCTGACTGAAGAAGTAATTCCCGGTGCAAGAAACCTAGAGAGCAGGGTCTCAAGGACAGGAAAATGCAGGGTAGGTTTAGGGAATCCTGAGTACTGTTGAGGAAGGAGTATCAGGAGCAGGAGATAGGAAGGTCAGCTGGAGCCAAATCACCATGGAGTCAAATCCCAAAACTTTCTGCACAGAGCTCTAATTAGGGCCCAGCTTTAGGGAGGCCCAAGAGTTGCAGGGGAGTGGTAGTTCAGGAAACCAAAGAAAGAGACTAAAACAGAGGGAGATGCAGTGGAGCAGACCCCTTTCCAAAAGACCCTAGGCATATGAAGAGGTGACAAGAATAGAGTCATCAGAAAGCTTCCTTAGCAGTCTGGTCATTCAGTCCCATTTCAATACTCTAAGAAAAATGGTCTCTCCCTCAAAGGGAGTTAATCCGTCACCTCCTCTTCTTCCTAGCTGGCCTCCAACAGTCCTTTTAATGGACATCCCAGTCAGACACTGGATTTAAGCTAAAGGAATCGGTATTCCCTTGATTGTCAGAGTTCCTGGCCCACCAAAAACTGAGAACACCACATGTCCAGAAATCTGAGCGGTCCTGAGCTCATTAATTTTCCACGCCACCAGAAAGCATTCATGATATCTAGGGAGCGGGTGCTATGGCTCAAACCTAACCCACACTCTGTGATCCTAGAAGAGATCAAATATGCAGTCAGAAAACCTGGATTTTGGAGATGTAGCCTCATACCAATTGATTTTAACCCAATGATCCACTTATTTACCTATAAAAAAATAAGAATATCTACCCGAGAATTATTAATACTAAATAAATGCACACTTATTTAGGACTATGTACTAGATCCCATACTAGGTACTTTGAATAATCTCATTTAGTTAATTATGCAAGATGATACATATTAAAGTTAAGTGCTGCACAGATTAATAGTAATTATTATTATTACTACATCATTCAAAAAGAATTCTAATTCACAAACCTGTTAAGAACTTCAAAACTGTGAGCTGAAACTCTGGTAAACTGGTAAAAAAAGATATATATATATATGTATTTTTTAAGATCTTTATTTACTTATTTGACAGAGAAACAGAGATAGCAAGAGAGGGCACATGAGTGGGGAAGAGAGGGAGAAGCAGGCGCCCCAGTGAGCAGGGAGCCCGATGTGGGGCTTGATCCCAGGACCTGGGGACCATGACCCGAGCTGAAGGCAGATGCCCAACCAACTGAGCCACCCAGGCGCCCCCAAAAGATATCTGTATTTCTTTAAATTGGTGACTTGTGCCACAAAGTTATCTGGGCTTAGAAAAGCTATAGTATTGGCAGGTATCCAGACCAAAAAGCCAATCTTTTATGTTTTCATTAAATCAGAAATGCTCTTAAATTCTTGGCCCCCACCCCCAAATAAGAGTTACCATTTGTCACCAAATCTTTTCACTGGAGGCTTATACTTTATATCTAAGACCTTTAAATTTTCTTCATGACAAGATGGAGGTGTAAGCCCAGTAATCTTCTTTCTATAAGGTTTAAGACATTATGCAAGACAAACATCTAGGTACCCTAACAAACTGGCAAGTTCTGAAAAACTTGAGAATAAATTTTCTTCACAATATGTGGGCACAAGACCAGCAATATTTTTTCCCTAAGAGAAGAAACTAGGACCAAAAAAAAAAAAAAAAAAAAAAAAGGCAACAAGCCAACTGATAGCATGTAATAAACTGCTCTGTAGTCTCCCTCTACGTCCCACCGAAGACAGACTACTCCGTAACTCTTTCTAGACAGTGGGACAAGTTCATTTAGCCAGAACAGCTAAGAAAAAGCACCTTCTCCAGAAATATCAGGTGCTAGATGTCAGGGTTAGGCTGCAAAGAAGGCAGAAGTTCATTTTGATGCTTTTCAACTAGATCCTGTCTTCATTAAAACTCCACTGCCAGGGCCAAGAGAATCAGTGCTCTCTGGGAAGCAGGCAGGCAGGAGAGAGGAATCAGGTTAGGGTGCCCATTTCACAATGTAACCTCATTACTGTTGTTATTATTATTGTCATTATTACAGTAATAAAATAATATTAGTATCTATAAGTCGAGGAGAAGGTTAGAGAACCACAATGTGCAGCCTGAGCTCAATAATGCCTGTGACCCAGGTCAAGCTATTTGTCTTCTCATCTTTAAAATCTCACAGATGTGTTATGAAGATAACCATATATAAAGCTCCTACTAACATGTCTGATACATGGTAAGCACTCAATGAAACCTTTTTCCCACCAACCCCAACAGAGGAGACAAGAAGCTTTATGGAATAACTGGAATGTGAGCAGTCTTAAAAATTTACAGGAATGATTGCTATAGGTAAATGGATGGGTGGGGCATTTGAGGCAGAAGGCAGACAATGAAGCCAAAATCCAGGGCTTGATTTTATGAAGAGCTGTAAATCTGCCCACCTGGAAGATTGGATTGGAATTAAGAGCCCAAAAAGGAAGTCCTTGGGGTAGGGCCATTTTGGGGAGGGTGCAATGCCAAGTAAAGGGGCTGGAATTTAGTTTACACCTTAGGCACAAGCAACTGCTTCTGAGTACAAGAGCAGCAATATTCTATAAGGAATTAAGCTGATCTGAAACTGGAGAGAAGGTATCACAAACCTGTTACTACATTTTTTATAAACATGTGAGGTTGAGTTTTTTGTTTTGGCATTTCTCTCTAACGTAAAAAAGAAAAAACTAATGCAACTTTAAAGTACATGCACAGGCTCTGAGGAAGGTGGTAACTTAATTTTGCAGAGAAAGAGACAAAGCATGCATTCTGGGTGTGTCTGTTAGGTGTGCTGGGTGTTGGTGGTTAACTTCTGAAGCCATCAGAGGCTGAAGGTCCTGTCTCTTGTTTTATGCCAGGAGCACTAATGTGAAAGACATCACTCCACATCTCAGTCCCCTAAATCAGATTGTAAATAAGTCATACTTACTAGCTTACTATCTAAGTAGACCCAATACATTTTAATATCATACTTCCCTTAGCTGGAACATCATATCTCATCCCCTGGGCCCTCTTGAAATTTTTACGATCCAGTGTGAAAATATTTGAAATCCGCAAAAATGCAGAAATATCTCCCACAAAATCACAGTACTCTTGGACTCTCAACATAGATGCTAAATGAATAAATTCATTTAACACGCATTTAAAAAAATTAATTCAAAGGACCACAGTTTATTAATATTGGGTTATAAGTGCTAGGAAGGATGATACTCAGAAGAGGAAAAAAAAAAAAGCAGGGGGAGGGGCAGCTTTGGAGGTATGTATAAAATTAAATCAGATGATATAATCTATACATTATCAAAGATGTGGTGGTTGGAAGAACAACAAATACAAACTGCGGGCAGGGATGGGAAAAGGTTTTAGCAAAAATTCTCCCTAAAGTTGCTTAAAATGCCATCAGTTCCATTTGTTACTAAGGAGAATGCCATGTTTGTAATTCTCTTGGGATCCACCATACCTGAAAGTTAATTCACTCTTTCTCAGTTCCTCAACATGGGTGGTTTTCTGTTATAGAAATACCAACACTAAACTTGTGTAACTCCTAAACCACAATATGTAGAAATAAAAAAGTTATCTGGAGCTACATTAAGGAGCAAAAGTCATTAAAAAAAAAAAAAATGGCTACCACACAAAATGTGAAGCCCACCCCTTTTGAAGGGATTTCCTTGAGAAACAGTAACCAGGCAAAAATATCAGGGGAGCATGGTGATTTTTTTTTTAATTTAAATTTTCCTCTATCCAGAGAGGACAGTTTAAGACATTTCCTGTATGCTCCACCCTTCTCAGTGAGCAGTTTTACAACCATCCTCAAAGCTTTCAGATAACAGCCTTTTGTTATGGGTGGGCCTGTGAGTACACTACTCCCCACACCTTCTTACATCTTCTCCTTGGCTTTGCATTTTTTCTGAGACTACAGGAGTGGGCTGACTGGACGTTGGTAATAGGTTTTCTGATCAAAGATCCACCACTGGGTGCTTTCTCCTTGACGGTATGACACAATGAAGCAGGGAGACTCAGTGATGTTTACTAGAGGTGTGTTCTGAATTCTCAAAACCTAAAACTGTGGGGCTTCCAGCAGAGACCCAGAAGATAACAGATACACCACCATTCCTCTCTTTACCATCTGCAAACTCCCCCTACCTCCCTGCCCCCCACCCCAAATTTTCCCAAAAACGCAAATTCCACCTTCAAAGAGCTCAAAGAGAATGAAGCAAAGACACACAACCATTCCCTGGAGGGAATGGAGCTTCTTCTTAGCTAACTGCCCCAGGAATGCAGCACAGACTAGCCAATGTTTAAAATCACGTCCTGTTCTGCCTCTTGTTTTCCAAAAAAGTATCATTACTGTCAACTCTTTCACAGGACAAATAAACCTGTGAATGAAATATATCCTCCCTCCCCTTCCCAATGAACACATTCTAGGATTGAGCTGCTTCCTTCCTTCCTCCTCACGGGAACCACACTGGTGGCACTGAGAAGCGTTAAAATAAGAAACACACTGTGTGAAGGCCACTTTTTCACATTAGTTAGAGCCATTCCTGGCCTACTTCTGATTCCAGGGGCTTCCAAACGGAAGGAGTTCTGTTTTCAGTTATGAGACCTTTTTTCATGTACAAGGTCTGAGAAACCTCCAGCCAGGCCTGGTAGGGCAGGGACAGCCGAGGGCTGCAAGGGCCACCCCAGCGGTGGGCTGAAGGCCCATCATCCCATACACTGCTGCACACAGGACCCCGCTCTCCATAAAAATATGTGCGGTAAAATACTGGATTCATTCAATTATTTGAGACTAATACAGACGCCAAGAAACCTGTAATTGATCCAACTAATCCAACCCATAGCATTGGAATGACAATAACTGGCTTTCATTATAAATTACATAGCCTACTAAATTGATGGGAAGGCTCTTCCCAACACAATACATCAAAAGAGTTAAAATTAGGCTTCGGAATCAAAACTGTAATTTACCCAAGGCTTAGGAACAAAAAGACCACTCCCTCCTCTCCTTTGCTATTGTTCTACAGGACTGGGTGTCGAGCAGTGCACTTTACACCTTTAGGATTCCCAGAGGTTAAGAGGCTGGGGGGCTGGGAAACAGGCGACCCGGAATCAAACGCTTGCATACTAACAGGCCTATTAGCATTGATCCACTGAGCTGCAAAGATAGCTAAAAGGCCAGAAAATGTGTACTCAGTGGGTAGCAGATACCTGACAACCGAGAGCCAAAAGGATGAGAGAGAGAGAGAGAGGGAAAGGGACTCCAAATGGTGGCTTTCCTAGAGTAGAGTGAGAAACTGTCTCCTTTAAGGAGTGAATGGGGTGCTCGCAGCCAACCAGAGGCTTTGGGGCCGGGCCGTGTGGCACAAATAAAATCTCGGAACCCCCATAGGCACAGCCCCAGGGTCACGTACCATATGGCACAAATAAAATCTCGGAACCCCCATAGGCACAGCCCCAGGGCAGGCCTGGCCTTTGGGAGGCGGGGGCTTACCTTGTAGTTGCTTGAATCTCCCTTCCAGCTGGTTGTAGTTGTAAGGCACCTGCCCCGTGTAAGCTGGCGACAGCGGCCCTGAGATGCTAGACGTCCTCTGCAATTCCATTATGCCCGGCGTACCGCCCTGGCGGGCTGCACGGTGAAAATCCCGCTCCGGCACCCTCCTACCCCCATCCAACACACAGCAGCTTCCGCACGGCCTGGCTCCCGGCCCCCGTGAAAAAGGCTGGACCTTAGGCAAGCCCCATTCCGGTCTGAAAGTCCAGCAGGCGGATCTGATAGGAAGTTGGCTGCAGGAGAGTCCACCTTAGCCCGGCCAGGAGTTACCACTCTGGGAATCTAATTCCTTGTTGCTTTCCTTCCTTTTGTGGCTCCCGACTAGAAGCTTGAAATAAATCACCGAGGAGGGGCGGGAGGACGAAGGGAAGGAGGTGCAAATCCTACTTTAAAAATTTTTTTAAATATGGCCAATCCTAAGCATGCCCCGGTCGCCGAGCCCAGGAGCTCGCGGGAGCAGTACACACACCTCCTCCCGGCTGCCCGCGGCGGCCGCCGGTTTGTAATTTAATCAGGAGCCACTCTCCGTGCGCTGGGCGGTGATGTCACCTGATTAGCATAACAGCATTGTAGAGGAAACGCAGGCTGTACCACGAGGAGGGGCGCGGGGGAGGCCGGCCGGCCCGCGGCCCCCCACCCACAGGCGGCCCCGGCGCGGCCCGCGCCGCCTCCACCACCCCGGAACCGCCGACCCCCGGGCCCGGCCCAGGACGCGCCCGCCGCGGTGGTACCTTCCTAAACAAAGCTGCTGGAATTACAATCTTTTGTTGAGAGCCTCATGTAACGGAAAAGTCTCCGATTACTATCACATGAAAAGAAGGCGGCCCGGGAGGGTGAGGAGCCCCGCAGGTCCCCGGCCGGGCTGCTCAGCCACTGCTCTGCGTCTGCGGAGATAACGCGGGCACGGGGGCCGCGCACCTGGGTGCGCGCGGCGTTCCCACTGCGCGGGCGCCAACCACGCGGCGGCGGCCCGGCCGGCCACCGTGTAAAAATGAGACAAAGTCCCTCTGGGCACTGTGCAGGGCCACAGCGAGGGGAGGTGTAAGTTCAGCGCACAGAAAAATCTCAACAGACTTCTGCGGCCCTCACGAGATGTTTAGCGGGAGGTTTGTAACACTGACCCTATAAAACGAATTCAATGCTAGATTTACTGGAGCACTGATTTGCAAGGCATTGTGGGAGAAAGGTACACAGGTAAACACCTCAAGGATCCCTGGCCTGAGGAGTTTACGAACGGATGGGGAGATAAAAGAACAGAAATTACCCTCAAATCCTACTTTGATTTGTAAAATGAAGCTCCCGAACTTTTGGGTTCTTGAAGATATTAAAACACTCCTTAATTTCTCCTACCAATCTCAACCAAAAAAAAAAAAAAAAAATCCTCTACAAAGAAAAGAACAGTGATCAAGGTGTATTTTAGGGAAATAAATGACCCTAGTTTTTTCTTCCGACCTTCTCCCAACTAACTGTGGGCAGACAACAAATCACAAATTTGGCTTTTCCACATGGAGCCCTGCAGCAATACTCACTGAAGAAGGTAATTTCGTTCCTAAGGGATTCCAATCTGCTCGAAAGAGGTGGGCCTCCACTCCAGGATTACTTTAGTCCCCAGGGCACTTGTAATTCAAACAACTGCATCCTGTCCTGAGCTAGAGTTAAAACAAACCCAAAGTCTAGCTAGCTGTTCAACTGAGCAACTCCCATTCCTAACATCTACAACAGAGTCTTTTAAATACACCCAGTGTCAACCTTTAGCTTTCTAAAGCCAGGGCCAGGATTTGAAGGCATTTCTCACCATCCAGGATGTAGAGTAATTTCTAAAGCCCCTTTAACCGCCCACAGCTGCAATTCACAATGCTTACAGGAATGTGGCAAAATGTGGGGTTACTGGAAGAAGCAATGGACTAGGATTCTCAAGACCTGAGTTTCTAGTCCTGGCCAAGGCTCTTAATCACCGATGACCTTAGAAGAAACCCTGGATTCTTTCTAAACCTCCCCTGTCAGACAGGGATAATTAATACCTACCTCTACAAGGTCAGTGAGGGAATGATGTGAAAATACCCTGACAACGATCGTTCCATTCAAAATTAGGAGTGTATTTTTCAAAATACCTCTTACATATTTTCCCCCACATATCACATCAAAGCAACAAAAAGAATGGAAAATTTTCTCAATTAAGATCTTAACAGGCCCTTCTTCACTATTAAATACAGTATATATTAATATTAAAATATACTTCACTACTAAATATAAAATTTTCAGTCTCTAAGTGTCCAGCTGTGGGCCGAGACAGAGACTGCAAAGTGCTTGCCAATTTACAATGCTTTATTTTTAATCTTTAAGCCACTTAGTGAATAGAGTATGAGTCACCATTCTTGGAGTCTCCCTTTCAGCTCCCTCTGGTATGGGGAAGTAGGTGAAATAAGCTTTCTGATTAGCCAGGTTACGTACTAGATGATGGGGGTAGAGGCTGGGATTAGTATAGCCACACTCAATACTAAAGAGCAGACTCAGAACAAGCCAGACAGAGTGAACACATGCCAAGTATTGGAAAGAAAGGTTTTGAGGCTGGGGAAGGGTTTAATAACCCTGCAGGGGCAGGAGGTGAAAAGTGGGAATCTGTTTGCTGTGATGGGGCAGGGGAAGAAGAGGACACAAGCCTGATGACTCACCTGACCACCTCCAACTCAGCAATGGGGAGGAGGTCCAGGAAGGCCAGAGGCACTCATTCTTTAGTCCATTCAGTATTTACTGGATGCCAACTGTGTGCAAGGTACATTGCCCAGTGGAGGATTCAGAGATGACTGGGCGAGTTCCTGGCCAAAGGAGATGGGACAAATATGCAAACAGTCCAACACCAGAGAAACAGATAGGGGCTAAAAGAGGGGAGCTACAAGAGTTCAGAGGATAAGGGAGACACAACTGCCTAGGAAGACAGGCAGAAACAACTCCAGGAGGGATTGGCATTGTGACCAAACCTTGAAACACAGGTAGACTAGCAACAGGCTGGGAAAGGGGGAAGCCTCCTCTCCTAGGGAGGGGTGGTTGGGAAGTAAAGGCACCGACTGGACTGTTCCAGGAACAGCACCAGCGAGTGCTACCCTTTGATTGGAGCATGAGGGACTGTCAGGCAGAACGGAAACCCTGAGGGAACTAAGCCTGGGCAGGAAACCACTGGAGACTTTTCAGCCAAAGGAGGATGGGGTCTGGGTTGGGCTCTAGGGAAGAGTAATCTGGCAGTGGTCAGTAGAAAGGAGAGAGACTGAAAGCAGCAAGGTCACTCAAGTGGTTACTGGAGTTTTCCAGGTCAAAGGACTAGTCAGTGTGAGGCAATAGGAACAAAAAGGAACAGACTGATGCAAGAGTTAATCCATAGGACTCTGGTAACCAACTGTACGTGGGTGGGAGGTTCAAAGGCTAGGGTTGCAGAAGACTCTGGGGTTTTTAGAGCTGGCTGCAGGGTGGAGGGAAGGATTGAACATTTCTTTATGGATAGGCTGAATTTGAGTTACCTGCAGCACCAAGGAGCGACAGGTCCAGAAGCAGTCAAGGAGGTGGAGCAGGAGCTCAAGGCTGAGGATAGAGTCCCATGCACAGTGAGAGAGACTGTAGTGGGCTTAAACCTGGGAAGGAAGGTTAGAGGCAAATGGCTGCGCACAGAGCCCTGGGGAAGGCCAGGGTCTGTGAGGAAGAAGAAAAAACAGTGGAGATACCAAAGAGCTACGGAATGACAATCCAAGAGAAGAAAGAGATACTTGAGGAGGAAAGGGGTTAGAATGACGTCATGTGTTGCAAAAAGAAGGAACCAGAAGTCAGAGAAGATGTGATCCAGTATGTGAATAAGGGGGTCAATGGGGGTAATAAAAGCCAAAGCGAGGCTACCGGGAATGAAAGAATGAAGAGCAAAGGGAAGAAGAGCAAGAAGGTAGAGGTGGTGAATAGAAAGGAGCAGGGGAAGGGGCTCTGGGCCACGTCCAGCTGAGCATATCCTCTGTGCACAGGTTTCAGCCCTGAACTGGCACAGGGAGGAAAAGACCAGTGGGAAAATGGCTTAAAGGTATGGGTGGGGCAGTCAGCCTTAGCCAAGAGGAGATACCCTTACCTTCAGAGGCAGGAGGGAAAGGATAGGGACATTGTAAGGAAGAAAAGAAGAAATTTAAAGGAATTTACCCAACTCTAACTTAATAAAGCAAAAGGCCACGGGTCCTACCCACAGTTTATCTGTAGTGCTCTAAGAAGAATATATTTTCTCAAGTGACTAAACCTATGAGGTAGGTATTAGGTCCATTTTGCAGACAAGGCAACTGAGATTCAGAGAGGTGCCATGCCTTGCCCCGGGCCCTACAGCTGTTGAATGGTAGAGCCACACCTGGACCCTAGACTGACCAAGGTTAGCCCTGTTTACCCCATGTATTTAGAGCATAATATCAGCTTACTAATGGTTTGCAGGATTTTCAGAAAAACCATAAAAAACTGGGTAAGTGGTATCAAGATACCTAAAACCCAAGCAAGCCTCCACAGAAACTTCTGCAACACTTAGTTGGGTCAGGAACAGGCACATTTTCGGCTAATTCACATGGAAGTTGCTACTTTAAGGGTTTTCTTGTTGTGAATGGGTTTTGTTTGGTTGGGTTTTGTTCCTTTCCTCATACTTGGACCTATACACTAAGATTCTATATGATTTAGCATGTTGCATGTGAATGGAAACACTAAGCAATGAGATTAAGCCTGTATTTGTCCCAAGAGGCTTTATGAAGTCTGAGAGATTAAAAAGAAAAAGAAAGAGAGAAAGAAAAAAGACAACGCTTTCCCTGCATCACAGCAAGCTCGAAAGCATAAACTATGGCGTGTTCATTTCCTGAACATCTAAACATTAGCAAGATTGTGATGCTTCAGAGAGGACTGCCAACGTGCTAAGATGTTATAGCATGTGTACACATTCAAGGACTTGAAAAACCAACCCAAGAGCTGGGAAAGAAGTGATGGGAACAGGGGGCGCCTCGGTGGCTCAGTCAGTTAAGCATTTGCCTTTGGCTCAGGTCATGATCCCAGGGTCCTGGGATTGAGCCCCGCATCGGGCTCCCTGCTCAGCGGGGAGTCTGCTTCTCCCTCTCCCACCACCCCCTGCTTGTGTTCCCTCTCTTGCTGTCTCTCTCTGTCAAATAAATAAATAAAATCTTAAAAAAAAAAAAAGTGGTGGGAACAGGGAGGGACAGAACACAACAAGGTTTCACATATAAACTGTTTTGCCAAATTCTCTGCCCTTTCCAGATCTGCCTTTCCTTCATCTGGACAACAGTTGGAGGACCACAGCCATTTTCTTCTGAGCGTTTCTTTATAGGAAACCAAAATAATATTACTAAAATAATCCTCTTCCAGTGGTGTGGCCAGATAGAGAAGCAGGCTCCAAATCATGCTGGTGCATTTATGCTCCCCAGAGGTGAAGCTTAAGGGATCTGTCTCACCTCTCCACCCGCCCACCCACCCCCTTCTCCAACCAGTCTCCTGCCCACTTGAATCCTTACCTGTGGGCATTCTTTTTCTGCATCCCCTCTACTGTATAATGCCCTGAGAGCCTCCCACCCCCTAACTACCTAGTTACCGCTGCCCTTTCTCCCAAAGCCTGCCTCCATATGTGTATTCTTAAAAACCCATCCCTTATTCAAAGGGAACTGCCCCACGTACCAGGAAACTCAACCAACTAACCAAGCATATCACCATGAAATCCAGTCAAAACCAGAAAACAATTACCTGGAAACCTTCTTCCCCTGCCCTCCCGAAAAGGACAATTTTCAACAAGTCCCATCGTCAGAACACATTCCTGACACTAGTGTTTCTGTTCACGGCTAGCTGCCTGCCACCCTTCCAGAACGTCTCCTTTCTCTCCAGTGGCACCGCACACACAGGGCCCACAGCCTGGGCAGCCCGAAGCAGTCAGCAGCGCTTCCTCACGACCACGTGGCTCCTGAAGATCAGGGCCTAGACCGCTTCTCTGATTACTCCCAGAGCATCACCCACGGAGCATCTGGGTCATGGTTTAAAGGAGGAAAGGCGCTTAAAGACTGACGTGGAATCTAAGCATCTGGCTCTGCTGCTTTCTAACTCCGTGATTCCCTGAGCCTGAAAAGTTGGCACAACAACGGAACCAACTTCGTAGAGCTGTTGTATCACTGAGATAAAGGTTTAGGAAAGAAAAATGTTGGGAAGAGAGCCGCACTGTCTGTGCAGCTATGATTACTTGTCTTTAAACTCCTCACAGGGAAATTTCAAAAACTAATTCTACCCCCACCTTTGGCCACCAAGGTTGGCCTACTGGTTGGAGGATGTTGCCGGTTTCCTGTGGAATCACTAACCTCAGGCCAGGGACCAGAGCGGGTACCCCTCTGGATCTCTAAACAAGGGCAATTCAAATGGCAAGACCAGTCCTCCAGCTGGGAGATACTCACAAAACCCCATTCCCTTCTCTGTCACTCACCCCATTTTACACTGGGAAAGGCATATGCAAAATCATATTTTATAATAAAAATAAAGCAGTAACACCTCAGAGATAACAAGAATACAATATTCACTATGAAATGAGTTACAAAGCGCCTATGTTTTTACAAAGGCCAATGTTTATTTAAGGTGGGGCTATCAGATTTGAGAGTTCAGGACTTAGAATACCTAGACAAAAATTAAAGGGAAGACTAAAGGTATTTTTCATCTACAGCAATTGCTCTCTCTGTTCCTGAGAGGATACAGATTTTTTTTTTCCTATTTCCCATACACACACATACACACGCACAGCTTCTACAAATTATCTAGTTACATGGCTGCATCTGAAATACCAGGGCAAATCTAATTCCCATTTATATCTTTTTTTTCTGTTTCTTGTTCAGCGTCACAGCAGAATTAAATACAAAGTACCTGACATCTCTGCTGAGAAGGAGAAACATGGCAAATTACACTCAGTAACAAGAACCCAAGGCCCTGGGGAAGGAATGCAGTTTATTGAATCTTCTACCTGGCCAAACCTTATCCTTGCATTCTTATCGCATCTGTTATCTGCCCATGCAAAGCTTCCCTGTATGGGCAAAAGAATGCCCCAGTCCAGAGGCCCCACCTTTGGCAAACAGGTGCTGCTATGCCTGTGAACAGAACACCAGCCAGAGCCAAGACTGGGCTCCTCTGCTAGAGGCTGAGTGGTTCAAAGGAAAAGAACATCTGAGGAATGCAGCTGGGGCCAGGCCTGCTCTTGCCCAGGATGTTTGGTCCTGCTTCCCACCTCCAACATGGAGGGAAAAGGCTGACACACACAGGTGTTCACAGCCACTGGGCCAGAGTCTTACAAGGAAGCAGACGGGACAGTGAGAAGACGCCGTTGCCTGGTGGTGCAGCTCATGGGGAAAAAACTGGAAGAGAGGAGATACAATCTACTCTTTGTGGGGTGCCTGGGTGGCTCAGTTGGTTAAGCGACTGCCTTCGGCTCAGGTCATGATCCTGGAGTCCTGGGATCGAGTCCCACATCAGGCTCCCTGCTCAGCGGGGAGTCTGCTTCTCCCTCTCCCACTCCCCCCTCTTGTGCTCTCTCTCTTTCTCTCTCTCAAATAAATAAAATCTTTAAAAAAAAAAAAAAATCTACTCTTTGTGAAAACAGGCCTCTGGACCCTGCCCTCAGGTCTTCATACCCATGTTACCTTTTCCAGAAGCTTACCATAGACTGGCTTTAGAAAAGAGCAGATTAAACAGTTCCCCCCACCCCACCCCCCACCCCACCCCGAGAGGGGGAAGAAGGAAGAGGGAGGGGAGGGATGCAAACCTCATCATCAAGGCACAGGCCTCATACCTCCCGGGCTCCAGGGAGTCAAGGTCAACCCGTCTACATGTGCTCAGGCCCATCTGGGAGCACAGACCACACTGGAGGGACCAGCAAAGTTATAAGAAGTGATTTCTGCGCAGGCATTTTCAACCTACCTAGGAAAATAGGTCAGACCAATGGATAGACGGACAGGGACACAGACACACACACACGCACAGTAGCATGTTAACAAATGAACAACAGTGACAGTTACAGAAAGAACCATTCCGAATGGATCAACAAGATAAAAACAGAGCAGAGTGGCGTTTCTCCCACACAAACACTCTCTGTGGCTATACTGTCTTATCTGCGATTCTCATGTGGCTCCTAGCCAAATCCCTGCCAACAAGTGCCACAGTAACATGAGAGTGTAGGTTACTGTGTTTGTTAATTATGGGTGGGGGGCGTTACTTCTTCCTCATTGAAGCGCGGGTCCCTATTACCCAGCTGGAGGGCTATGGAACAAGGGGTGCGGCCCTAGCATGTTAAAATGTGAAATATTTTAAGGGTGCAGTCATTTCTTCCTCCTCAGCACCTGAGCTTCTGCCAATCTCTCAGTGAGATAACACAGCCTCCTTCCCACACAACTTTGCTAGGCAGCCACTCGCTGGGCACAGGCCCTGAATAATTCATGGTCAGCCCGGTCACCGAGGAGCACCAAGCCCACCAGCTGCCATTAACTGGGAGGCCAGCCCCAGACCTACTATGAAAGAATTACCGACTGTCAACTACCTCTGAGACCTTCTTTGCAGACACCAACCATTCTTCCCACTTTTCTCCTCCCCATTCCCACCAGATCAAAGCGCAACTTTTCCTCTAAGGACGACAGATGCTGAGTACTGATGGCAGGAGAAGAAAGTGATGCCCTCCAACAAAAGCACAGTCAGGGTGTCACTCCCCCACTCAGGACACTGAGATGACATGGGTAAATGACCAGACACTGTGCCTGACACACAGACACTCAATAAATGCCAGTCCTCGTCCCCTCCTCCTCCTTGTCCCTCTGTTCCAGCCAAGCTTGAGCCACATCCCACCGCCGGTTTTGGCCTTTCCCATCTCCACAGCTCTGCTCTGGGTGCTCCCCTCCTCTGTCAGAGGTCTCTCCACCCTTTAAGCCAAGCCCAAGGCAAGGCGTCCCTCCTCCAGGAAGAGTTCCCAGATTATCCCAGCTGACATGACTGCTCCTTCTCAGAAACCTTATACCTGCACCATCAGCGCCCCCCCTGCCTGGCACCTCCTGTGCCCTGCCCTAGAGTATTGCTTTTCTTGTGCACCAGTCTTATCAGCCTCATTAAAATAATGGAAAGTGCACCAGTTACGGACTTGAGAGAAGTGGAAAATGGGACTCCAGTCTCAGCTTTTGTCACTGACCAGCCTTGTGACCCTGAGCCAGTCCCCTGGCTTCTCTGATTTTCTCCCTAAAAACCAGGGGATCTGAAATCCAAGAAAAGCTCTAAGGTCCTCTGGATATGAGGCTCTTGGAAATACATCACAACCTGTTTTCGGACAGCTGCAAGTCTCAGAAAACCTTCACTCTGCATCCCTCAGCCCAGTATCCTCTACGAAGCAGCTGTTCAAAAACACCTCAGCCGTTTCAGAAGCCTGAACACTGAACAGAAGCCTGAACAGAGCAAAGGCTCTGTGAGGGAGATGGCACCATTCAGAGAACTGCAGGGCCTACTCCACCTTCCGCAACACCCCTGGGTCTATGTGTTAATCCTTCACGAAAAGAAGTTGAGAGCTCCAACTCCTCAGGGGAGACAAAGAAGGTCCCTTCCAAAATTTACCCACCTAAGCCAACCATTTCATTTATAGATGAGAGGCATGACCAGAGATACAGAGTAAGTTACCGCAGGCCAGAAAGTAGAAAGCAGGCCTTCTGAATTCCTGCTGCCTTTCATTTCTAGGTCAAACCAGGAGCTGAGGACAGAAGGGGTGGCAGGCATTTCTCAGAGCTCTCTGTCAGGAAGGTGGGCCCAGGGCTCAAAATCAGGAAAAGCCCATCTTCATCCCCTCCCCCATTTCATCTTCCAGCTTCCAACACCAAGGTGGGGCCAACAGGCTCCTACTAAGTGGCAGATGACACTTATTTTCCATGTTCTCTGATGTCCAGCATGTCCCAGCACAGAAAGAATGAAGGTGCAGACCCTGGTACTGACGATCCTATCTCACAGACCAACACAGAATCAAATACACTGTCAGCCCCAGGAAACTCAGTTTTCTGCGCTGGACTTTTCTTTATAATTCTTAGGATGTTCTGAGGGAAGTTTACTTAGGAGGCATTTTTTTTTTTAAAAACATCTGACAAATGGATTCATTGATTATAACTAGAATTTTAATGACAGGTAAGGAGTGAAGTGAGCTAAGAGAGAGACTAAGCTCTTTTCTGAAACCTTACATGTTCATCTACAACCACCTCTCCATGCACCTTTTACTACCATTTCTATCACCCTCTTAATTACCATCTAACCAGGAAAAAAACACAAATTGTGACCACAATGGTGCCTTTCTCCACTACATCTTATTTTTATAACATAATAAACGCTTCAGTAAAGAATGTGGAGAAACTGGAATGCTTGTGCCCTGCTGGTGGGAATGTAAAATGGTGCAGCTGCTGTGGAAAACGGTATGGAAGCTCCTCAGAAACTTAAAAATAGAAATACATATGATGCAGCAATCCCATTTCTGGGTATATATCCCTTCCCCCCCAAACCTGAAAGCAGGATCTCAAGGAGATATTTGCACACCCATGTTCACTGCAGCATTTTTCACAAGAGCGGAGGGGTGGACAACTCAGATGTCCACTGATGGATGAATGGATAAAGAAAATGTGGCATAAACACACAACAGAATATTACTCAGACTTAAAAAAGAAGGCCATCCTGTCCCAGGCCACAACATGGATGAACCTGGAGGATGTCATGCTAAGTCATTATGAGGACATCATGAAGTAAGCAGCCACAGAAAGACAAGTACTGTATGATTCCACTTACATGCAGCATCGAGAGTAGTCAAACTCAAGGAAACAGAAGGCAGAATGGAGGCTGCCAGGAGCTGAGGAGAGGGGGCCATGGGAGGTGGTTCAGTGAGTACAGAGTTTCAGTTTTCCAAGATGAAGAAGTTCTAGAGATCTGCTACCTAACATTGTAAATACAGTTAACACTACTGAACTGTACACTTAAAAATGGTTAAGATGGTAAATTTTATGTGTTCTTTACAATTAAAAATAATTTTTAAAGAAACCATTTTACTGAAGAGTCAGGGGGAATGCAATACCGGGCATGGGGGCAAGCAGCAGGTCTAAAAGCTATGCGGTCTGTGTGTGTGACTCCGAAGCTCAAACGTTCTCAGAGGCTATCGACCAACACACTGATCCCTCCAAGCCCACTCTTCAACCCTTAAGAAAAAAAAAACCTTTATGGGAATCATGCCAACTCTCATTTTTATGTGTATTTTAAAAAAAGGCCTAAAAAATTAGTTACTGATTTCCAAACTGCATGCAAGCCTCACGTCTGTGCACAGCACTGTGGTAACCTCCATATACCATTTATTTTTTTTAAAGATTTTATTTATTTATTTGAGAGAGAGAGAATGAGAGACAGAGAGCATGAGAGGGAGGAGGGTCAGAGGGAGAAGCAGACTCCCTGCCGAGCAGGGAGCCCGATGCGGGACTCGATCCTGGGACTCCAGGATCATGACCTGAGCCGAAGGCAGTCGCTTAACCAACTGAGCCACCCAGGCGCC
>NC_138378.1:62978475-63119669 GCF_054177405.1 Leptonychotes weddellii | reverse complement strand
TTTATTTTTTTTAAAGATTTTATTTATTTATTTGAGAGAGAGAGAATGAGAGACAGAGAGCATGAGAGGGAGGAGGGTCAGAGGGAGAAGCAGACTCCCTGCCGAGCAGGGAGCCCGATGCGGGACTCGATCCTGGGACTCCAGGATCATGACCTGAGCCGAAGGCAGTCGCTTAACCAACTGAGCCACCCAGGCGCCCCTCCATATACCATTTAGCACTAGGGTCAGCCCTCAGCATCTCCACAAGTCCAACCTCCGTGAAACTGTTCAAAAACGTTCTTTTTCCACTCAGCATTCCAGTCAGCATCTGAGATTGAGTCCCCAAAGCACAGAAGCAATCAGCTGGCAGTTTAGGAAGAGTCAGTAGCAAGACATAATACTTAAACAGGAGTGTGCATATTGACACACTTCGGGGGTGTGTGTGTGTTTATGTGCACACGGGCCCACACGTGCACAGGATCGCCTTGGTGCATATTAAATAGACCAGTTTTCCTTACTCCTAAGGTTTTATGATACTCTAGCATCAACTACCCTGCAATACTTATATTTGCCCACCCAGCTAAAGAATACTGATGTCCTGTCAGTGTGGGCACATACACAGTTTTCTGTAAAGAATAATTTTAGTGTAGGGGCGCCTGGCTGGCTCAGTCGGTGGAGCATGTGACTCTTGATCTCAGGGTTGTGAATTTGAGCCCCATATTACAGGTGGAGATTACTTAATAAATAAAAGTTTAAAAAAAAGAAGAGTTTTAGTGCAATAAGGGCTCATGAAGCAACAGACCAAGGTTCTTACTGATCAAAATGTCCTTCTATTCTATTAGATGATGAAAGGGCAAATGGCAAAAATCATTACACAGGAAAGGGGTCTGTAATTTGAAGCGATTCTAATCAAAGATTTGGTAACACTCTATAAGAATCTGCATTTCTGACTCATCAAACATAAAAACGTAACAAAAACTTAACAAGCGCCTAGGACTTGAGACTGAGTCACACAGCATTTATTTCCTGGAGAAGGACAAAGGTTGCTATCGTCCTTATGACCATGCACAGTTTGCTTCTCACAGTATACACAGAAACCACCAGGAAAAGAGGCCCACACTCACCTTGGTAACAAGAGGATGTTAGCCTGCTAACTGCCCAGGAGCTTACACACAATCTCAGAGGCTTAAGAGACCTTAGGATCTAACCAGCCTGCCCCCTCATTCTACAAATGAGGGAACTGAGGCTGGGAGTTGGATGATTTCTCTCATGTCTCCACCAGCCAGGCCCAGCGGCGCTCAGATGTCCTGGCTGCAATAACAATACCCACAATGGCCTGCTGTCTGAAGCCACTTCCTATAAATACCATAAAAAAGCTCCACGACCCAGGGCCACCTGGCTGACTCAGTTGGGAGCGCATGCGATTCTTGATCTTAGGGTTGTGAGTTTGAGTCCCACACAGGGTGTAGAGCTTACTTTAAATGAACATTCGAATGAACAAACAAAATTTTTTTGAAACTCTGTGACCTAAAAAAAAGTCTTCCCAGGGCACCTGGGTGGCTCAGTCAGGTAAGCGTCTGCCTTCAGCTCAGGTCATGATCCCAGGGTCCTGGGATCGAGTCACACATCAGGCTCCCTGCTCAGCAGGGAGTCTGCTTCTCCCCCTCCCTCTGCCTGCCGCTCACCCTGCTTGTGTGCTTGCTTTCTCTCTCTCTCTCTGACAAATAAATAAATAAAATCTTAAAAAAAAAAGTTTTCCCTAGATAGTAGGCATGTTACATAAAGTACCCAGCTAATATCTATCACTTGGTAGGGTCTTTGGATACCTTCACTTATTTAATTTTATCCTTCCTAAAAATGAAAAAAACTTTTTTTTTCTGGTTGTGCAACCCACCAACACTCATATCTAGGATTAAGTGTGTATTTCCATATCATATAAGACAATTCATTCTGTATCTTTTTAATATACTATTTGACACAGATAAATGTTTGGCCTTATTTTTTTATAGATAGGTCACTTAGGCCTTTTTAAACTGGTCACATTTCGCTTGTGCTTGACCCAAACAAAAAGAAAAAAACTCTGTAAAATATCAGATTCTTAACTCTGCTTTCCTGTTAAGTACAGGTAATGTGTGTCCTATTGGGAAAAGTTTTAAAATAAGCTCAATCAGCATTGATGTCACAAATGAGTATTCGTTACTTAAAACCAAAACACAAAAAACTATGCTCTACTTTCTGTTCCTCCAACCATTCTCATCTTCTGAGTTTACCCAAGGGGTCTCAGTCTCATGATTCTCTAATATGGAATAACTGTAGGGAGAGGTACAAGATTTTTCCCCCCATGAATTAAAGGGCATTCAGAGACCTACAAATACTTATTCGAAGGAGAGCAACTTCCAGTAGAGTTAGAAAAGGCAGGCCAAAGATAGGTATCAGAGGCTTTCAATTACCGCCCTGGACCACAGGAGCCTCTGATTTATATTAGCACTAAGGCAGGCAGGCTGGGGCAAATAACAACCCAGTTCGGAAAACCTCAGACTGAAATCTGTAAAATGGGGGCTAATGCCTCCTACTAAAGACTGTTAATATTACAGTAATATTTTTATAATCTTCT
The DNA here is from genome assembly GCF_054177405.1 of Leptonychotes weddellii. Classification (NCBI taxonomy): domain Eukaryota; kingdom Metazoa; phylum Chordata; class Mammalia; order Carnivora; family Phocidae; genus Leptonychotes; species Leptonychotes weddellii. The sequence goes on along the minus strand of NC_138378.1, from coordinate 63,117,076 downwards.
CCAAGATGAAAGTGATACACAAATTTTAAGTATTATAAATAATCCCACTGAAAATCTAGTAATATTTCTTATTATCCCCTGATACCAAGCTACAGCTGTCTCAACAAGGAGGAACATGCAGGAAAGCTAAATAACCCCCACGAAGGACCAGCCCTCTTCCAGTCAGAGCCAGCCTGTTCAAATGGGATTTTCTGTGCTAAGCATGTCTCTCTTCCTCCAAGGAACACAGGTCTCTCACTCCTATCCCGGTCTCTCTCCCTCCCATCTTGGCTATTTGCAGGGGGAGGGCGGGGTGGGGAGTAACTTCTTAACCTCCGCTCCAAGAAAAGTTTTTAAATATTTTTACTGCACTTGCCCCCTGAATCATTCTCTCAGTAAATGTTTAGAGTTGTGATCATTTTAATGAGCACAGAGTATAAACATAAAACAGGTCAATGTAAGAGAAGATGCAAATGGGCAGAACATAACAGGTTTTATTTTTTTTTTAAATTAAGAAAATGGAAGTCTTTTTCAGTGCTTTTCCGGCTCCCCGGAAGGCCTGAGGGTCACACATGCCCTCTAAAAACCACAGCGATCAGCCACAGGTCACCACTGTCTTTAGGCCACCAGAACATGTGCCCTTTGAATATTCCTGCTTTCCCACCTTGACTTCTCCTCTTCCACCTTGCATTAATACAATCTTTCTCAATATGGAATGCCTCCCTGCAGGAGGAGAGAAGAGCCCTCTCTTCAGAGGGTTTCTTTTCTTTTTTCTTTCTTTTTGGGGAGAGCAAGCCAATGCAGGAGGGGCAGAGGGTGAGAGAGAATCCCAAGCAGGCTCCACGCTCAGCAGTGTGGAGCCAGTTGTTGGGTCTGATCTCACAACCCCGAGATCATAACCTGAGCTGAAATCAAGAGTCTTAGACGCTTACCTGACTGAGCCACCCAGGTGCCCCCAGAAGGTTTATTCTCATAATGAAATGTTGTAATGAACACCTCACACAGATGCCTACTGTGTACAGACACAGAGCTCGGTGCCTTCCACATTATTGGAAGATCTCTCAACAATCCCACAGGGTGGACTTTACGACTCTCATCCTATAGAACTTGCTCACCACCTTATAGCTGGTAAGTGGTAGCACAGGGATTTAATCTTGGACCCCAGGCCTCTAAAGCCATTCTTCCTTTCTCAGCATCAGCCCTGAGATGGACAGTCCTGGATGGCTGAATGCAGACCCCTGCAACACTGGGTGCTCAGGCCCTAGGGGGACTGCAAACACGCATCCAGAGAGGCAGCCTGAGAGAGCCTTGGGGCCCATACAGTTTCCAAATGCTGGAGAGACTGCAGACTAATAGGAGCTCAGGAAAACGTAATATAATCCTGAAAATTGGAGGCCACGTGATAGAGAAAAAAAAAAAAAAACCCAACAGTGGCCTGCTTTGCAGATTCATGACCAATATACCCACCACAACCCTCACCTACCCCAAGCATCTGGCAACCAAAAGGAAAACCTGGCATGAGGCTTTTATTTACATAACCAAAACCAAACTCATGCTCCTCCCTCCTCCTGTTCCCAGGCTCCACAGCCCACTGGAGAGCAAGTTCTCGGGATTCCATCTCAACAGTTAATGTCCTTGCTCTCTCAAGCCCTTTGCCATTGCCACAGTTTCAGGGCCTCTTCCTGTCTCTTCCCTGGACAAACATGTCTCCTAAGAGGGCTCCCCCCTGACACAGAAGTCCAGTGCTGTCAGCGGTTCTCAGGTTAAGTCACCAGGGGCTTCAGGACCCCTGGGGGTAGAAATCTAGGGGAGACCGCTCGGTTTCATTCAGGTTGGCTCCAAATTTGCCATTTAACATAGTGAGGTAAGAAATTAAATTCCATTTGAAAATACAAATTCTCCTGAGCTAAATGTTGAAAACCAGTGGCCGAAAGGATAAAAGCTGAACTCCTCGGCATGGCATTCAAGGCCCTCCTTGTCTGCATGTTGAGTTTTACCTCGAGCTCCTTCGGCACTTCTGCACATGGTTCCCTGACAGAGCCAGGCACCATCATGCTATTCATGGCACCATTTGCTCAGCCTAAGACTCCCTTCCATCTACTGACACTGCCTCTCCTGTGAGAAGTGAGACTCTTCTCTGCTGACCACAGACTTGTGTTCACTTCATCACCTATCTCTGTATTTTTTTTTTTAAAGATTTTATTTATTTGCCAGAGAGAGAGAAAGCATGAGCACAAGCAGGGGGAGGGGCAGGCAGAGAGAGAAGCAGGCTCCCCACTGAGCAAGTAGCCCGATGTGGGGCTCGGTCCCAGGACCCTGCGGTCATGACCTGAGCCGAAGGCAGACGCTTAACCGACTGAGCCACCACCCAGGCGCCCCCTATCTCTGTATTGCTACTATTAATCACAGTACCTGGTAGGTGCTCAATGAAATTTCACTTAGTCATTCACTAATAATGAATGAAACAAAAAATCAAATACCACCTTACTCATTTAATAATCATGATTCACACAGCTTAAAAACAGAGAGGCGACTTTGATGTCCTTTAAAAATGCACCTGCTACCACAGGGTTTCCTGTTAAAAACTCTAATTAGTAGATCAATAGTAGCATTTTGAAAAAAATGGGAGAGAATACAAAACATCATAGCATCTCATGAATTCCAGTTCAGCATTACATTGTGAAACTTAAATGTGGGTGAATACACAAACATACCCATATACATTAATTTTTGTGTGTACTGATTACCGTGTAAAATATATTTGCTACTGATATTCTGCTCAAATTTTTTTTCTGTCAAAATCTTAAGTCAGTTATAGATTGGATCAACATGATCAGTCTGAAGTCTTCTGTTCAGTTTAAAAAACACAGAAACTTCATCCTCTATGATAAAATTCAGTCAGACAATAACGGTGTTAGGTGTGCCAATTAAAATGGCTCCCTGAATGTGGGGGGGGGGTCTAAAAAAAAAAAAAAAAAAAAACCCTCATGTGGGCACACCTGAAGATTATACCTGATTAAATGCACAAAGCAAGCTGCACCAGCACACCTGTTAATTCAGTGCTGCGGGTTTTGGGTTTCGAATTAGTATCAAGTATATCCTCCAGCCTTGCCTCCTCTCCATCCTGTATTTCTCAAGGCAGTCTTGAATACCTCTACATTATTTACAAGCATCCCTACTAACACTGGCCTTCCCTCAAATGCTTGGATGCAACTCCAGGGACGGTGTGTTTAGGGGCTCAGGGAAGAAGCCGGAAGCACACACTAATCCTCTGCAGAGCGACCAGTTCTGGGTATCAAGTTTTGTGTTTTCATCATAGGGACATATAAAGGGCTAACTGATTTGGTCTGTAAACTCATTTCTCCAAAATCAACTTCAGGAATGTCAACCTATGGAACTGTCCAACCCATCTCAGAAAAGGTAAAAAGGTAAGAATCGACCAAGGGCCAAGCAGGCTAAATGACACACTGCCAGTCCCATGGACCTAGAAAGGTGCTGGATAGCTTTTGTTGTTGTTAACCAAAGAAGAAAAGGTTTAAATTAAACACCAGTTAAAACAACAATGACAATAGCACTCTAGTCCATGTGTAGCCTTGTCTGAGGGACAGATGAATGGTCTTTGGCCGTCACTTTTCACTTATATAGTGAAATATAAGTATTCTAGGAACCATAAACTACAATTATAGCATTCCATCCCCTGTCATGTTTGGCCACCATAGTCACCAAATTCCCTATGTCCTTACAGTCACAATACATTATTCCAGGAGGACAACTGTGGCCAGCATTTATAAATCTGTAAAGAACCATTAAATCATCAAACTCCAGGGGCGCCTGGGTAGCTCAGATGGTTAAGCGTCTGCCTTCGGCTCAGGTCATGATCCCAGGGTCCTGGGATCGAGTCCCACATCGGGCTCCTGACTCAGCGGGGAGTCTGCTTCTTCCTCTCCCTCTGCCTCTCCCACTGCTCATGCTCTCTCTCTCTCTCTGTATCTGTGTCTCAAATGAATAAATAAAATCTTTAAAAAAAAAAATCATCAAACTCCAACTGTTGGCACCCACTCGAGGCTAACTGACACACGGGGGAACACAGGCAAACTTCAGGCCAACCTAGGAGTGCATGCCTCTTTATAGAGATGCCCCCATCGAGCACCTTCAGCATCCTGAAACATGGAAGGTAAAGAGAGAGCTTTTGAGAGAGGTCCAGAAATACTGCAATGACCTGAGGAAGGAGTGGACAAATAAATCTTTAGCTCTAACTCTTTTGGGCAAAAAAGTATAAAACCCTAGGGGCAGACACGTGCAACACAAAAGGAAGCAGGGGCCACTCGGAGAGCATCATGTGAAAGATATCCGATCCTCTGTGTAATGGTTTGTACCAGCTTAAAAATAATGCCCCAAACTTCCAAAAGCATCTCTATAAGTTAACATTGTAGTAGAGAGATGAGATCCTGCAAGAATGAAACTCTAAGACAAATACTCTCTGGTGAGAGAAAGATTAAACTCCAGATTCTAATTATCAACTGGCCCTGCTTCTGCTTATTGCTAGGAAAAAAAAAAAAGTGTTTCAATAATATGCGTGGAAAGTATCTCAAAAGATATGCATCAAATTTTTAAAAGGAATTATCTCTTACATTTTAATGTAAAATTCTTAAAGAACTAACTCTTTGATGGGTATCACAGAAATTAGGGGCAAATTTTCCCCAGAGGAAGTGGGAACTTGGTAGCTCTGACCATGAATGGGCTCTTCAATCTGACAAGTAAAAGCACCTAACTGCATTTTGATTTCTATGATGCACTGTAGGAAATGTTGAAAGTATTATTCAGTCACGATCTCAAGGGGTTTACTGATCAGCTGGAGAGAAAATATGGATACACCCACCTTGAGCACACACATAAAACTAATATGACTCAGGGGGTAGGATACAGAAATACAACAGCCAAAGAAATATCTTGAAGAGGTCAGCGTGAACCACACAGGAGATGGCTTCATGGAGGAGCCTGGGCTCAGGTTGGAGACAGTGGAGAGGCTCGGGTTTCCTGAAGGCCTACAGGGCGATCCAATAGGTAACAGGGAATGCAGGGAGGGCGGGGGACTGGCAAATGGCCTGGCATCTCTCTGATGCTGTTAAGATGCCTATGGACACAATCATGCAGCTAGTAAAGCAATTTCACATAGGTGCTCAAGAAATCTAAGGAGTCTGCAGAAATTTAAACCTGTACGGCAAAATTTTTCTCAGCCTCACCCAATAACATGTGTCCATCACCCAATTATGTCACTACCTTAGGGTTCTGAAAATTCATAGGTTTTCAGGAAAGAGGTCAAAACTCACGCTTAGCAAATTCCCTTGAAGATTACCCCAATCAGAATAATGAAGAAGAACTGTGGAAAGGGGACATGTTTTTCCTTTTCTTTTTTAAAGATTTTATTTATTTATTAGAGAGAGAGAGAGACAGCACGAGAAGGGGGAGCTGCAGAGGGAGAGGCAGGCTCCCGCTGAGCAAGGAGCCCAATGTGAGGCTCGATCCAGGACCATGGGATCATGACCTGAGCCAAAGGCAGACGTTTAACCGACTGAGTCACCCAGATGCCCTGGGACATGTTTTTCAACCAGAGAATGAAGAGGCTAAGATTTAGGTTTTGGGGAAGCATCACAACACTTTTATGTAATCCTGTCACATTCACTGCTTATTTTATACACAAAATCTACTTCCCCGAAATAGATTAAATGTGGGTAAGGAGCATGCTAATATGGTGTTTACATTGTTGTAATGCTAAAAAATCTGGAATGATGCTCTGTTACTGGCCACCTGTCATACTCTAAGAATGGTGCTGATCCTTGAGGCCTCAAGAAAACAGAATGGGACAGCCTGTTTCCAAGTAACAAAATTATCAAATCCTAAGTTAACAACTTAGGTGCAAACGAAGCATCTTCTTAGAGGCATATTCAAAAGACTGAAATGCTAATGTTCATTTCTCTTTGTGAACTTTATTGTTTCAAACACCTTAAAGGAAGCTGCACATTATTGGTTGTTTAAAAAAAAAAAAGATTTTAGGGGCACCTGGGTGGCTCAGTTGGTTAAGCAACTGCCTTCGGCTCAGGTCATGATCCTGGAGTCCCAGGATCGAGTCCCGCGTCGGGCTCCCTGCTCGGCGGGGAGTCTGCTTCTCCCTCTGACCCTCCTCCCTCTCATGCTCTCTGTCTCTCATTCTCTCTGTCTCAAATAAATAAATAAAATCTTTAAAAAAAAAAAAGATTTTATTTATTTGAGAGAGAGAGCACACACAAGTCGGGGGGAGGGGCAGAGGCAGAGGGAGAAGCAGGCTCCCCACTAAGCAGGGAGCTCAACACTGCGCTCAATCCCAGGACTCCGGGATCATGACCTGAGCACAAGGCAGGCTTAACCAACTGAATCACCCAGGTGCCCCTGCTTTTTTTGTTTTTTTAAGAAAGCAATCAGACAATAGCAAATGTCACCTTATCATTTTATAACAGTTTTATTTCTGGATCAAGAACATCAATCTATCTGAAAATGTGCTGTGAGCATTTTTGTTACTTATTGTCATCTGCCCAGCACTCACCTCCTTTTTCAGGAACAGGTCCATTACTGCAGAGAGAGCTGCCATGCTCTTACATCCCTCCACACCCTGCACACAGTTCACTGGTCAGGAGTGGCCCCCTGACCAAAGCCTAATAAACCAGCCTCCCTATCAACCCCCCCCCCCCACCATGTTTCCAACTGTAACTAGAAGAATGGGGAGAGTGGCGGATAGTAACATCCAGCAGCAGACAGCAATCATCTTTCAGTCACCTGGAAGACCACCTCCAAGGGGAGAGACAGAAGCTAAAAACAAGAGACTGAGAGATGGAAAGCCTTAATTTCTGTGGTTCCAGGGCCTGTCTACACCCTGCCTTTCCCTCAGATTAGCTGTTTAACTCTTCCTTTGATCATGCAGAATGCCCCAGTATCGTTCTCCAAAAGTCCCAATATAAAGTACAGTCTTCCACCACACCACAATTCTGCATTAGAAATGCCAACCACAGCCTCTAACTGCCAGCCAAATGCCCTCTACGTTGTGGATGGATGGGGCTGGTATGTTTTGTACAAATGGCTTCCTGCTCTTCACCTGTATGGTGGATACTACTACTACTTCTTTTCCTTCGTTTTTGAGGGGGGGGGGGAGAGAGAGAGAGAAAGGGAGGGGCAGAGGGAGAGGGAGAGAGAAAATCCCAAGCAGGCTCCATGGCCAGCACAGAGCCCTACACAAGGCTCAGTCCCATGACCCCGAGATCACGACCCAAGCCGAAATCAAGAGTTAGACTAAACTCAGCCGAATGAGCCACTCAGGCACCCCGTGGATACCTCTTCTAAAAATAATCATTTGTAGGGGCCCCTGGCTGCCTCAATCTATAGAGCATGTGACTCTAGATCTCAGGGTGGTGAGTCTGAGTCCCACGCTGGGTGTGGAGCTTACTTAAAATGTAAATAAGTAAATGAATAAATATGTGTACGTATGTAATCATTTCTAAGTATCCAGGCGGTCACGGCCTGGAATAAAAAGATCACTTGGGCCAATCCGAGCCCCATCTCTGTATCCAACCTCATAGAGATGTGAACTAGAGAAAACCAGGATATTGAGCGAGTCCTCTGGCAATGCGGTCCAAAGAGAAAGGACTGGCAAGAGGTAGAGCTGGAACTACAGTACACCAAAGCCATGTGTGAGCCGAGTAAGGAAGGGGCAGATACTATTACTACGCACAGGACCCCGGTGAATGAGGCACAAAGCCCATGTGAAAGATGAAGCATGTCTCCAGCCCCACAGTGGCCGCAGTCACTGATGGATTTCTAGGTCTCGTCAGCCTGCAATCTTGCACTAGCCCTCCCCCCACGCCTCCCTTACTCCACCAAAGACATAGGCTTTTTTATTCAGATAATTCAAGTGGATTTCTGTTCCTGACAACCAGAAAGAACTAACCAAAAATAACTTTGAATGCAGGATTCTTTTGGGAGAAGCCAAAGAGCAGACACAGACCAAATGCTTGTTACCTTGTTGCCCAGATCCCTCCTAGGGGATTACTATTTAATGGGAGCATGTCAAAACTGACAAATATACAGTGTAATAACCAAAACCATCTTCTCTCATCAACTTGGTGTCAAAAATCAAAATGTAATTTAAGAAACTATCTAACATCTAGGCATCAATCCCTCTACAAATCAGAAAACTAAACTGAATGGTATCACTGAAGATGGTAGTTAAATAAGACCTTAGCTCTTTGAACTGCATTAATATAAAACCTACTTTGACACTTTCAGTTTTTTCTTATCATGTGACATGTTTTATTTGTAAAGTGTAGAGGACTTTACAAATGTCCTGTATGTAAATTGTACTTTATCTCCTGTCTACTTTAGTAGAAACCAGTGAAGGAGTTAAACTATGTAAGTGAATTTAATAAAGGCAACAAATAATGACCCCAGGAGACACCGAACAACGAAATGGAAAACTTCCTAAGTCCACAGTACTTTCAGATATCTGCAATGGATCTGCCATCTGTTTCCAGGAACTGCCAGATAAAAAAAGTATTATGATGTTGGTAGCTTTCACAGAATTTTCCTGTTCTTTCTCAGTGTTCTACCACAATTATTTACATAAGAGAGCTGAGGGAGAAACAAGGTACTGATGCATGCTGTAACATAGATGAACCCTGAAAATGTTTTGTTAAGTAAAAGAAACCCAGTCACAAAAGGCCACACAGTGCTTGATTCCCTTTTATATAAAATGCCCAGAATAAGCAAATCCGTAGTCAGAAAGTAGAGTAGTGGTTGCCTGGAGCAAGGGGGAGTGGGAAAATGGGAAGTGACTGCTAATGTGTATGGGATTTCTTTCTGGGGTGATAACAATGTTCTGGAATTAGTGGTGACTGGTGCACAGCCCTGTGAGTAGATGAAAAACCACTAAAGTGTATACTTGACAGAGACAAATTTTATGATATGTAAATTATATCTCAATAAAGCTGATATTTTAAGAGTCAGACAGATGGGGACGGGACACATTGGCAGAGAGAGCCAGGAAAAGCCTAAGAGAAGAAAAAAATCTTAAGTTTTTCCTCTTGCTTACCCAGGCAGTCCCCAACAAGAAATAGGTTATACTCCCTAACAAGTTCATTCACAAATTAACCATAAAATGTATGGGATTTTCTCATAGAAATGGTGATTGGAATTACTTAAAAGTAAGAGGCTGACTTAAGGAAAAGTATTCTGGTGGGGTGGGAAAAGGAGGTAAGGCAAAGGCTAAGGGTGGAGGAAGAGAGGACTAAGGGAGTGAGGATCAAGGGCAGTCCTGCCAGGTGGCTGAGAAATGAGAATGGGGCTCTAGAAGACAGGGGCAGGAACGGGGGCTGGGTTAGGAAGGGGGAATGGTGTGTGGTTAAGCGGTGTAGTGAAGGAGAGGAAGCGTAGGCCGTGCTCCCCGCCAGGACCATTCACCTCAGACACTCCCAGATGTCAGCACTGCTAAGGGGAGCACAGAATGTGAAGGGTATAAGGGACATCAGCAGGAACCCAAGCTGATTTCCAGAGTGGGAAGGGGTTATCTCCAGCAGTCAGAGGAAAGGGAGGGAAAGAAAACCTGAGACAACTGTACCCCAACAAGAAAGAAACCATTCCTGCATTCCTCTGGTCAGGAAACGACTGAAGCTGTATGTACACACTAAATAAACTGAGGGTATAACCTGGAACGACATGTAATGACCTAAGCAGACTTTCTCCTCAATAGTTTCCATGAACCTCTTCGGGATGAAATGCTCTTTCAGATTCAGATTTCACAAATGATGGGTGGTATATTTATTGTGCACTAGGGACCATGCCTCTCTCTCAAATAATCCCAAATAATGCAAAAATTTAGGGAAACAGCTTCAAGAGTGGATGAGGAAAATAATGGATAGCTGTTAAAGCCCTGTTAATCCTGACTATAAAAACCCATTCCCTCATACGAGAAGCCTTTCCCTTGGGCCAGAGAAATGTTCCATCCCAACAGGGCAGGTGGGTGTGCAAATAAGAAAAGCTCTCAACTGGGGCGCCTGGGTGGCTCAGTCAGCCTTCGGCTCAGGCCATGATCCCAGGGTCCTGGGATCGAGCCCCGCATCGGGCTCCCTGCTCTGCGGGGGGCCTGCTTCTCCCTCTCCCTCTCCTGCTGCTTGTGTTCTCTCTCTCGCTGTGTCTCTCTCTGTCAAATAAATTTAAAAAATCTTTAAAAAAAAAAAAGAAAAGCTCTCAATTAATTTTAGAGGAATGAGTCCAAGCTTGAGAAGCCAAAAGCAGACTTTCTATTTTAACGAGAGGGGTCCTCAGGGATCTGCAGCCTGGCCTCTTCGGTTTTGCGGCGGTGGAAACAAAGCAGCCGCGCCCAGGTTCAAGGCCCCGTTGCTCCCCAAGTTCCAATGATCTTCACACGACTCCATCCACCCTCTTCAAGTGACTGCTGTTCTTCCTCGTGATCACCACTTGCCTCTAAGTTACTAGAGCACTAACTGCCTATACCACCTTCCTGGCACTTGCATACAGGTTTAGTTAGTGTTTCATGTAAATAGGTTTTATCTTCCCAATTAGACAATTCTAGACCAAGTTTTACAGATCTCTTTATATATCCAATAGCACACTGGCTTTGTACTCTCACTAGAAAGAAGTCAAATATTTTATATGCCTGTATGTCATACATATATATTTGTATATATAATATATTTTGATGCATACTATTCATATTATAAATATTATTCACATGTATAATTTATTATATATATCATACATTTGCATATATTTTATATGTATATATTTTTTATTCATTTTGGCAGGAGCAGTGGATTGTGAATTAACAGTCTAAACCTGGAAGGTTTCTTTTTTTTTTTTTTTTTAAGATTTTATTTATTTATTCACGAGAGACAGAGAGAGGCAGAGGGAGAAGCAGGCTCCCAAGGAGCAGGGAACCCGATGTGGAACTCGATCCCAGGACCTTGGGATCATGACCTGAGCCGAAGGCAGACGCCCAACCATCTGAGCCACCCAGGCGCCCACCTGGAAGGTTTCTAAGTAAAGCCATCATATTAGAGGAGACCATAAAAAATATAAAGCCAATATCTAAACCATCTCATTAAAAACTCATAATTGTAGGTAGAAAAGACATTAAGATATCTCTGGAAAAAGGTAAACTTAAAAATCTTTTAAGGTTTTAAAAGTAGGTTTTCCTCTGTCCAAGTGCAGGTCTATTTATTCTGGAATTAAGTAAACAATTGAAGTACATAACTTTAATGATAGCTTGAAATTTGCAGTCACTTGGGAGAAAGTGATGACAAGTTCTGCTCTAATTCTCAGTGTACAGAATCCAGCTCTTTTCCTCCTGAGGAAACCCTGTGCCTGAATTTTTTTTATCTATCACTGCAGAATTTTCTTTAGGATATACTTTTCAAGTTTCCCTACTAATTTTAATGCGCACTCTAATTTAGGCCCAGAGAAATGTTCTGCCCTCCTGGAGATTACAAATGAGAAGGCCCCAACAGTGATAGGGGTTGGGGGGGCCTCAATCACCGTTGGGACCAGGAGGATCCACCCACACAGCGGCTGGAATGAGGCCTGGGATTAGAGGAAGAATGTGCTTCTCCTGCCAGGAGACAGCCCTATAGTCAGTTTGGGCAGAACATGAAGGCTTCTTAGGTGTCGAGATATCAAAACATAAACTGTGACCTACTTACTGGGAGAAAGAGCAGACTACTATTTTAAATAAGAGATAAAAAGTTGATTTTCACTTTGGGGGGAAATACTCAGAGGTAAGAAGATACGAATATTAAGTGAGAATACTAGGGCCATGTCCCAGGAAAAGTGTTTCTATAAGTGTATCATATGCATTAAAAATGTGGACTACTGGGCTCGCTCCTACATTAGTGAATCTCAACTTATGGGGGCTCTTGAATTATGCATTTTTAAACAAGTGTGCTGTTCAGTCTTCTGCATCCAAAAACAGTGCTTGAGAGCAGTGCCAAATTTTCAGCTGAAAGAGCAGAGTGCAGATGTGCTGGAGGATCTATCTGTTGCTACCTTGCATCCACTGAAAAGTAGTACTGGAAAGCACAAAAAGGAGAAGTATTCATTTTTACAGTAACGATTCAACTGATGCATTATTCCTGATCAGAATTTAAATTCACATTTAGCCAAGTGGCCAACTACTTACTGCTTTATAAATATACCCTAGACCAAATACTTGATGGTATTTTAAAGCTCACATTTGTTTGGCAGGATCTGTAAGGTTTTAGCCAATAAAAGTGTCTGTGTGAAGGCACTCCAGCTGCACCATCCAAATCAGTAGCCACCGGCCACACGTGACTACTGACCATGAGAAATGTGGCTAGTAAAATATATATTGGATTTCAAAGACTTAGTAGAAAAAAATGTAAACTATCTACTTTCTTATACTGATTGCACATTGATATAATATTTTGGATGATTTGATTAACTGAAATATCTTACTTAGAAAGTTAAAAATCATATGTGGCTGGTATTACATTTCTTTTAGGCAATACTGCTCTAAATATTTAAAGCATATCAGCAGTTTAGCTGATTAAAATGCTCCACCAAGATTCTTGGTCACTCAAATGACTATCACTCAAATGACTATGTTTAAAGGGAGTCTGGCCTATACATATAATAACTAATAACTTATATACTATATGGATGTGATGTAAAGGATACAATTAGGTGCCTTCAGCTCATTTTTCTATGGCTATCAGCTGTCCTTGATTCCGCACTAACCATGTAAGCTCAAGGTCAAATTTCTTTTGCTAAGTCCATAGCTTAGCAGAAAGGCTCTTATGCATAATTTTAGCTCATAAATGTTGATGAGTGACATCTCCCAAAGGAATTTCATTTTTAATTTCTTTTTTCAATACTTATTTATACACAGGCTTTTTCCTACCACTTTTTTTTTTTTTTTTTAAGATTTTATTTATTTATTTGAGAGAGAGAATGAGAGACAGAGAGCATGAGAGGGAGGAGGGTCAGAGGGAGAAGCAGACTCCCTGCTGAGCAGGGACCCTGATGCGGGACTCGATCCCGGGACTCCAGGATCATGACCTGAGCCGAAGGCAGTCGCTTAACCAACTGAGCCACCCAGGCGCCCTTTCCTACCACTTTTCTATGTCATGATTTTGGGGGGAGAAATTAAAACTTCTGAATGTGATATTAGATGTTAAGATGTTTTTATGCTTTGTTTTCATTACAAAATAGTTCAGATTTTATTTCAGGAAAAAAATTCAGTTAAGTAAAAAGGAAAGTCACTCAGAAATAAACACTATTTTGGTGTATATCCTCCCAATTTTTAAAATTCACTGTTTATGAGTGTTGATACAAAGATTAATTCTAATTACATTATCTTTTTTTTTTTTTTTTTTGAGATAGAGTGTGTGCTGGGAGTGTGGGGGAGGAGGAACAGAGGGAAAGGGAGAAAGAGAATCTTAAGCAGGCTCCACATCCAGCGCAGAGCCCCATGGAAGAGGGGGCCTCAATCTCATGACCCTGAGATCATGACCTGAGCTGAAATCCCAGAGTAGGATGCTCAACCAACTGAGCGACCCAGGCGCCCCAATTTTATCAATATTTTCAAGTGAAATGTTGTACTTTTTAAAGGATTTGTGTTGATTGTACAAAATATAACCTCCAACCATAAACACTTATCACTTATAAAAAGAGAACATTTACCTTTTACATTTCTTTAAAAGATTAAGTTTTTCATTTTTATTTCAAATAAAATGCTGCTTTGCAAAAAGCCCCGCTTATTTTGAATCCCTTTCTTCACCACCACATGTTCCACACTGCTGGGGCAATTTGGTCAGAGGTCAAGAATGTGGGTTTGCCATCATGGGATGCGGGAAATCATTTACAGAATGCATAAAAGTCACTTCATAGCACTCTGCCTTAAGGCTGAATTGGCACGGTATGATCTCTCTGCTACACAACATGATGCACAAGGCTTTCCTCATCTTCCTTCTAAATTATACATGGGAGTACACAATTTAGGCATAAGTATAAATCTCCCCAGCCTCGTATATATAAAATTTGCAAACATGGGGCAACAATCCATCTTAATTCGAATTACTTTCTAAAGCATTTCTAAGTCTTGACCTTTTGCAAGCTAATGATTTGAGAGACCCTCCCCTCTACACCCAACTTGTGTGAGGGGGGAAACTTTCACATGAAGCTTTTCTCTACTGTGAGAAAAAGCAGCTGCTTCCATCCCACCAGCAGATTCCTTAGACAGATTATGAAGACAGCAGAGTTCACTTCCCTATGCCTCCACTTGTGTTTTCCTCTGATGTTTCGGATACTAAAGACAGGGAGGGCTGGTGATGAGTGACTGCGAGGTGAATCAGACTAATTTTCAAGCAAAAAAGTCTTAAGGAGAATGGAAAGATTCAAAGCTCCCTGGGCAATGGAAGTGACCCAACTCCAGACTCTTTCATCTTTGTGATGATAAACTGGCACTTGACAAGTGACCGCAGGCCTGATTCCTACATTTTTAAAATATGGACGTGTTCCACATTATACCAGAGAAGCTATCTCCCCTGTGAAACATCTTACACCAAATGGGTGTCCCAGAATGCAATTCGCTTCTGACACTAATTGCATGGAGTGAGGGCAGATCCCCCAGCTGAAGGGATCTGTCCCCCCAAGACTGCCTCCACTTCCAGATGACAGTCACAAGTCCCAGGCCACCACACTTCTGACTGATCAGCAGTAAGTTCATGAACAACCCTCTCAGGTTCAAAAATTTACTAGGACGACTCAGAGAATTCAGGAAAAAAACTTTACTTATGTTTGCTGGTTTATTATAAAGGATACAACTCAGGAACAGCCAAATGGAAGAGGTGTATATGCAAGGTGTGGTGGGGGGGAGGGATGCAGAACTTTCATGGCCTCTTAGGACCCACCACCCTTCCAACACACTAATGTGTTCCCCCAACCCAGAAGCTCTCCAAATACTGTCATTTAGGGGTTTTTAGGGAAGTTTTAATATGTAGACATGCTTGAGTAAATCAATCATTGAGATTAAACTCAATCTCTAGGGCCCCCCTCTTTCCCAGAAGGTAGGCTCAAAGTTCCCACCTTCTCATTATTTGGTCATTTCAGTGACCAGCCCCATCCTAACACTATATAAAGGCCTCACCCTAAGTCACCTCCACCAGCACAAATCCAGGTATGAGAAAGAAGGCTTTTCAAGAATAACAAGACACTCAGAAAATTCCAAGGATTTTAGGGAGTTCTGTGCCAGGACTGAGGACAAAAACAAAATTTATTTCTTATTATACCACAAAGTTAAAAGCAAGAAGAGGATGAAGGCAAGTAAAACTGAAATTAAGAACAGTTTTTACAACTCAAAGGAAGAATATATACATATACATAATATATGTTACCTATATATAAAACATATATACATAGCATCCTAATAATAGAGAATGTCTGTCAACTGGGTAAAAATTAGTAGCAAGTAGATTACCTCACCTTATTACCTCAGAGATACAAACTTTTTTTTAAAAAAAGATTTTTATTTATTTAACACAGAGAGAGAGCACACAATCAGGCAGAGCATCAGGCAGAGGGAGAGGGAGAAGCAGACTCCCCGCTGAGCAGGGAGCCCGATGCGGGACTCAATCCCATGACCCTGGGATCAGACCTGAGCTGAAGACAGACGCTTAACTGACTGAGAGACCCAGGCGCCCCGAGATACAAACATTTAAAGCCACTTAGTAAAGGACACAATCCAAGGTGGTGTTTACACTGTCAATACAAGATGTGCTGTGGGGCGCCTGGGTGGCTCAGCTGTTAAGCGTCTGCCTTCGGCTCAGGTCATGATCCCAGGGTCCTGGGATCGAGCCCACATCGGGCTCCCTGCTCGGCAGCGGGAAGCCTGCTTCTCCCTCTCACACTCCCCCTGCTTGTGTTCCCTCTCTCGCTGTGTCTCTGTCAAATAAATAAATAAAATCTTAAAAAAAAAATACAAGATGTGCTGTAAAAAGATGAATTCCTGCAGTAATGTCTTTTATATATCACCTCAGAATTCAGATTGGAGTCTAGAGAAGACTCAACATGTAGAGCACTTAAGAGGGACAGGTAACTTGCTATGTACATTTCCACTGCGCTAGCCAAGATTTCCCACTTCAGAACATTCATTTGTAACAGAAACCCTACAACAGCATTCCCTCACGCTGGATCTATCACTGTATTACTTCCCTGTAAGAGAAAGTAAGATATTTCTCTTTTCTCAAAATGAGAAATTGATACTTTAATCCTTACTAGATTTTAGCTGGGTCTAGATGTAATGGTCTCAGACACTCAGGGAAATAGACCAGTCAACCACCAAGACTCCACACCAGTCTTGAAATGTGATTCCCCAGACCAGCTACATCAGCATCACCCAGAAACCTGTTAGAAATGCATATTATCAAGCCCTATCCTAGACTTACTGAATAAGAAACTCTGCGGGTGGGCCCAGCAATTAACAAGATGACCACGCAATTATGATGCATGCTCATATTCTAGAAGCATTCAGACACTGCTGAACTGTTCTGTTACTCTTTTTTTTTTTTTTTAAATTCTGTTGCTCTTGTTTTCAGCATATAAGATTCTTAAAGAGCTCAGAGATTTTTTGGTCCCACAGAATAGGAAGTCAGATAACAAGAAAATTTCCTCCAATAAACAGATGGTTTTCCTGGTAACTACTGGATCCACTGAAAGCAATTCTTTTTCTAAACATCACTTAACCCAGAGGCAACACGTTTTCTTTTCATTAACTTTCATGGTGACTCATGGCTTCTTCTAAACCACAAGATTTATTCCTGAGCCTTTTAAAGATCTTTTTTTAAACATGTTTCAGTTACCCATTATCGATATTCTATACCAATGAGCTTTGAATCATTTTATATTTTACTCAGTATAGAAAAATAGGAAAGTATACACTTGGGAGCCAGTCTGCCTTAGCCACTTATCAGCAGTATGACCTTCGGCGAGCTACTTAATCTCTCTATGCATCAGTTTCCTCATCTATACACTGCAGATAATAGTAATGTCCCTTGTATACGGTTGTTATGGGATTAACTGTTAATACATACAATGCATTTAGAACAGCGCCTGCACACGGGAAGCACCATGTTAAATGCTTACTATTCCTATCATAACTACAGTAGTTCAGGGACCTAGATAACAGAGAGGGAAAGCCACCCTAGGAAGTGTTAGGACAACTGA
Organism: Leptonychotes weddellii; assembly: GCF_054177405.1. Lineage (NCBI taxonomy): Eukaryota > Metazoa > Chordata > Mammalia > Carnivora > Phocidae > Leptonychotes > Leptonychotes weddellii. The sequence continues at coordinate 63,099,817 of NC_138378.1, read as the reverse complement.
TCGATACTAAAGCCAGCTGGGGATCTCCCCGGGAACTGCAGGAAAGATCAGATACAAAGAGCAAGGAACTACTCTACAATTGCAGGTACAACTTTCCATACAAGAGAGGTAATGCGTAGTAGTCTAGAACCAGAAAGTAAATGACTCATGATCAAGGGTAACTGGCCACCAATATCATACTGATCTAAAGACTTAAATGAAGATTCAAGAAAAAGAGGTAAGAGATTAAGGTACAAATCGATCCACTGGCACTAGCCAGCCAGGAGCAAGGTTTCCATAAGGTTCCATGTTAATGAATAAGCTAGAAAATCTTCAATTCTAGAGTGACTACCTGGTTAATCATTCATTTATGCCCTCAAATCAGGCGAGCTCAAGAAAGATGGTTAAATCACCACCACTCAAGAGACAATTTATCCTAAGGCAACTGGAGAATCCTATAGCATTTAGTTGGCTGCATCCCCAGTAACCACTTCCCTTTTCCTGTTATATTCCAAATTTTCTAGCCAAGCTGTTCAGATGAGACTGACCCTTCCCCACCTCACCCCACAACCCCCCTCACTCCAGAAGTGTGTCAGGATTAGCTGATGTCAATCAGCATATCCTTTTCTCTGACTTTACTTGGAGAGGGATTGTGAGGGAGGCCTCTGGCCCAAGGCAGGATCAATCAGGCCAGTGAGACTGCTCTGAGGGCCATGGTAGAAGTACTGGGGCGGCAGAAGTGCTCTTTTCTCCTGGATATCCTTACAGACAGATCTGGGACCTGGGGCAGCCATCTTGGAACTACAAGGCCAAAAAATGTAGAGAAAGAAACGGCCCTGGTCACACTATTTAAGCCCAGGAGTAAGTCTTGCTTAAAGGCCAAATTTGTCTTCAATGTGACCAATACATTCTCTTTATCATTTAAACCACTTTGGGTTAGGTTTCCTTTTGCTTACAGTCGAGAGAACTCTGAATGATACATGCATCATAATCAGATGACACCATAAAGGTAACAAGAAAAGTCAGCTATGCGAACAATTAACAGTAAACTTACCTGGCTGACATGGCTACAATTTATGGGTAACAATCAAAGACATTAAGAAAAAAAAAAATCATTAACCCACTTTTCTCATCTGGAAACCATTTGATTTGAAATCTCAAAGTTTAGATGCAAGACCTTAAATAGACTCCACTTTGATCTCTGGTTTACATATATTCAGTATTGCTGAGTTTTCATCATGATGGAACCCTTTCTGGATTTTCAGGGCAATTTCAGGGCAAGACACTGCCCACCCCAACTAGGGCGAGGGTGAAAGCGTGTTCTAAGCATTCAACAGCAACAAGGGAGTGAGAAATCACAAAGGAAGGATGTGTTTATGCTAATTTTAATGAGTCGATAGCAAACTGACCTGTTATAGCATTAAACATGCCCTTACCAGATTAAGCTATTGCTTTTTTACATCTAAAACCCTTGCATGTGATACTAACCACCCTTGGTCACCCAAAGTAAGTACTCTACTACTGTAACAAGTCAGGTCAACTAATGTATCACAGGAACTAAGCACACAGGCTGATGTGTACATTTTTCTGTATACAGTCCAGTAGGCTGCATTATTTTGAAACATAAGATGAGTCAAAAAATTCTTACAAACCTAGAGCAGCTCCAAAAATCACTCAATCATTTTGGCCTTAGGAGGGACAGGTCTCCAAATATGGACCTGGCTATCTTATGCAACGGTCAGCTTGCCCTCCTGGCACATACTGATGTGGAGGGGAGCTGACCTTCTTGTAGGGGAGACAGGGTGGGTGATTTTAAAGGGAGCGCTAAGGGCCGCTGGGCCTCTGTAGAGGGGCAGGAGGAGACGCACCTGCCAGAGCCTTGATGCGGGAGCGCTCGAAGAGCCTTGCGGAGCTGTTCTCATTGTCCCAGTCATCCACGTCCCAGCGGTTGTTGACATCGCTGTACTGCTGTTGAATCTCAATGTTGTCATAGTCTGTGGCTACTGTGGTCGTCATCCTGAACTGTCTCAGCTGCTCCTCCACATCAGCTCCTTCTTAGAGTTCTGTGACAAAGGGAAAGAAGACCCGATTTAGATGTCTAAAGTGCGCCACGTCCCTAAGAAACCTGCTGGGTTAGAGGTGAGTAGAAGATGAGACAATTCCTACAAGTCAAGAACAGATTTCCGGGGTCAATCGAAGATAATTTTGAACATCAGCACTGCCTCAGAACAGGTGTATGACCTGGGCCAGGGTACGTAACATCTCTGAGCCTCAGTTTCCCCAACCATTAAAAAGGAAAGATAGTCTCCATGTTGTTGAAAGGACTGAATGAAATGACAGACACCCAATCCAGGGTGGGTTTCTTCCCTCTTTGTAAAGTTTAAGCTCTGCAATTTTAAAGTTTTATGTAAGCTGGATGAATACCTACTTGGGGCTTCTGAATGAACTCATTTATTTCTACTCTGTACCACCATAAACTATAACCTTTTAGCTTCTCCTGGAAATTCATAAAATGTTATATAAGAGAACATGTTGTTTCACCTAAATATCTCATTTTCCTATTAGAAAACAGATGCCTAAGATCAAATGAGTTAGTAAATGTAAGTCACCAAGGACAGTTCCAGTGCACAGTAGAGGCTTAATAAGGAACTACTGCAATTATTTATATTGCAATTATTTACAAATTCTATGACCAAGACCCAGTTCTCAGGGACCAACCCAGGGCACAGTATTTTACAGGAACAAATAAGAACCTAGCCTCAACTTTTGGTCCACTGCTATCTTCACTTTATCAAAATGCCCTCAGAGAATTATGAGAATACATTTAGCTTTAAATATAGCTTCTTCCCTCTTCAGTACAGCTATGATGCATCCACTGAACCGGAATGTACTGAGAACTTACTACATGCTCAGCACTGTTTCAGATGCTAGGGATAACAGTAAACAAGATAAGGACTCAGCTCCAGGGAAGCCTATGGCCTTGTAGGAGGAGCCGGACAAAAAGCACACAAGAAAAGGCAAAATAGTTGCAAGAAAATAAAAAAGCGGAGGCAATAGAGTCGTGATCGACCACACTGTATTATAAACTTCAAAGTTGCTAAGAGACTAGATCTTACTGTTCACACCACCAAAAAAAAAAAAAAGAAAGAAAGAAAGAAATGCTAATTACGTGATATGATAGAGCCCGTTAGCTAATGCTACAGTAGTGATCATATTGTAATACAGAAATATATGAAATCAACATGTTGTTGATTTCCTTAAACTTACACAATGTTATATATCAAATATATCTCAATTTAGGAAAGAAAGAGAGATTGAGACTATTTCATATTTCAGATCTAGTGGTCAGGGAAGGCCTCTCTGAGTCAGTATTTAAAGTGAGATCTCAATGTCAAAAAGGAACAGGTCACGCCCAGATCAAGAGAAATAGCACTTCCAGGCAAAGGAAAGCCTTTATGTTGAGAAGCAGGATAGCTTGTTGGAGGAATGAAGAAGTCAATGACCCATATAAGCACCCACCGTGGCTCAAACACAAGCATTTGGATGGAAGTAAAATCCTGGATACCAATCATGTAGACATAATCAATCCCAGCCATATAGACTTATCAGTAGATTAATTTTAACACCTACATTAGCAATGTATTTACCAGATTTCATAAAAACACACAAAAAAATGACAGAAACCTAAACCAATAAGTATGTTATATTGATCTTACTGTTTGTCACTTTTAACGCTGAGTCCTAACCCCCTTCAAAAAAAGAAGTCGATTGTGCCATGTACCATTTGATCTTGGAGGTGGTTAATTTTCATAACTATGTCAATACCAAAGACTTTCATAAAATTCAGCCTTGGAGGATGCCATCTCTACAAGAAAAAAAATAAAAAAGAACGTGAAGGTGCTTATGAATTCCAAATTTCTGAAAGTAGAGAAAGTGCAATTTAATCCAACCCAAGGTGAGATCTAAACACTACACACCTCTTGGGATTCGTGCTGGCTATTTGGCGCCACCTGCTGACCAATGAGAACAAGCCACACTAGGACCTCCAAGGCAGCCGCCAACCGGGGCTCCAACTCCCTCCACACCTGACTCCTAAGTGAGCCTGACTCCCACCATTTCCCCCATGCGTCCCTCTTCCTACCACTGACTTATCCCCAGATCAGTGACTGCTTCCCACAGATTTCTCAACAAGCAAGTGCTAATCCTTTCCCTAACCTTTAAATAAGTCGTCCAAACACCTAAGCGTATTTTGTCCTAAAAATTCTTCTTTAATGGTGTTTGTTCTTTAACAACACCATTTTTCCTTAAAGAGGAAAGTGGGAATCAAAAGTCTGTGTACAAAAGGAATATCAATGCTATCAGTTATTCTTTTTATTCAGTTGTTTCACTTGAGCGTCTAAGAACTTGGATATCAGGATCATTTTTCTTCAAGATGCTCCATCTGTCCTAAGATAATATCCTTATCAAACAGTTGATTTTTTATAATGGAATCTTTTTTTTTCCCCAGGAAATGTCAAAGCAAAATATCCTAAACCCCACCGGGCCACAGTGAAAGGGTGCTTCTAGGTATTCAATAGCAACAACGGAGTAACCTAAGGGTAAAGGAAAAGTCAGTGTCAAGGGAAGAAGTGGATAAGCGTGCCCAGAGCATGGGGATTCCAAAAAGCCCAGCACACTATAAACACCATTACCCCCAATCTACTTCAACAAGCGCCAGCTGAGAGGGAAGTTTATATCACACATGGAGGTGTCTCCCGTAGGTTATCTACAAAGGGCTAGATTTTCCCAAGGTGTTATCAGCCATGTGTCCCCACAGCCAGTGACGTAATCTGTGCTTCTTAAATGGCTGAGGGGAGATTAGGAGGAGAGAAGAGTGGAGAGCCGGCCATCTTGAAACTCTGCCTGGTGGGTCTGCCATTTGGAAAGCATGAGAGGACTATATAAGGTTGGCATGAAACAAGACAATCTCCTCTCCCAGAGAACGGCTCTCATTGCCCCAACGGGCTCAGTGAGGGCCCAGATTCTGACTGACTTGATCATCACAGCAGAAAGTCATTAAATAATCCCTGAATGAATAAAAATCAATAATATCCTGGATGCGATATGAATAATACCCATGTTTTTGTGGCTAGGTTTTGGGAAGATGGTTAAAAACACATACCTACCTTCCCTGCCCTAAACCTGTGTGTCTGTATGTGTGTGTCTGTATGTGTGTAAAAACAAGGAATATTTAAGTCCAAGACCCCTCCACCAAATACTCTTCTCTAACCCTACATGCTATAAACTGGAATTTTCCAAAAGATACAAAAAAATTCCAAAGGTTCATCATTTTCTTCTTCGATAAGAAGACAATAATTTTATTTCTTCAACTGGCAGACCAAAACAGAAAAAGACCAGGAAAAGGCAAATAGGTTCCTCCAGCTCTTGCATGTGCTACACTACAAGGTCATAACCATCAAGAAAAAAGCCAGAACATTACCATTCCAAGTTTCAGTAGTGTTCTATTAGTTCACCTCTTTTTTGATTAAAATTCCATATATCAATACCTGGCAAAGTCCAGAGGGAAAATACCTTATCTGCTTACTTCCCAAGACGCCAAATCTGTTTTCCATGTGACACAGGTATTAGATAAATGCACAGGTTTTTTTATTCTTTAGTTATCTCCAAGTTTCCTTCCACTGCCCTCTTCTGTTTCTGTATAAAATCTCCCCCGGTAATGGTACCCACCCCCAATCTCTGGCTCCTCCCCTATGCTGACAGCTGCTGCCTGGACAGCTAAGTGCAGGGGCCCTAAGGGTCACCAGGTCAGTGTCTAAAACTAAACCCATAATTTCTCCCTCCAGACCCCGTCTCCTTTCCATCACTCCCTCACTGAATGGCACTCTCCTTTCTCCCAGTTACCTCAGCTAGACACCTTGCAGTCTTCCCTCATCTCTCCCTCTCCTCCCATCTTCAGCCCCCAAGGCTGCTTGTACCTCCCTGACAATCAGGAGTTAGCTCAAGCAACAGTTTTTTCTTTTCTTTTCTTTTTTTTTTTTAAGATTTCATTTATTTGAGAGAGAGAGAGAATGAGAAATAGAGAGAGCACATGAGAGGGAGGGTCAGAGGGAGAAGCAGACTCCTTGCTGAGCAGGGAGCCCAACGAGGGGCTCGATCCACTGACTCCAGGATCATGACCTGAGCCGCTTAACCAACAGAGCCACCCAGGCACCCCGAAACAGTTTTTTCTTTTTCCAGCAACTCACCTCCAATTTTAATCCCTACCCTTTCCCTGACATTGCCACCAGAGGGACCTTTCCCAAATGTAAGTCCAATCATTTCATTCCTGACTAAAACCCACCGAGGCCCAAGCCTTCAGAAAAATGCCCAGAAACCTCTGAAGCAAAAGGGGACTCTTCACGAGGGGACTCTTCACGAGGGGACTCTGACCAGCTCTCCAGTGTGGTCTCAATATTCCTGTCCTAAGCTCTTGTAGCTCCTGAAGGAGATAAGTCAGGCTCTTGATTTACCTCCAAACGATTGGGAAACAGCTTTTTCCTCTACCCACAAATCCTAGCTTAGGTTATCACCTTACCGTAACTACCTCTTACCAGTTACCACCACTACCTTCTGGTCTGAATTAAGACAACCTTAGAGAACCCTGAATATGTCCTCCCTCCCAGACACCTTATACACCACTGACCTATCACTTAGCATTATAAGACTGTTTCATAAGTACTAAACTTCTATGTACTTATTGTCACTAGGCCATAGGCTCTCGAGGTCATGTTCCCATCATATTGTTCTTATATCTTCTCAACTCCTAGTGGGGTGCTCAGAAACATTAAATGCTTCCTGATTATTTATTTGTGCCTGGCTGGGTGGATGGGTGGGAGACTGGTAGGTAGAGGTCGGAAAGGTGAGGGCACAGGGACAATGTCAATTCAAGCTGCCACTCTGGTACTAACTCCATCAGACACAAAGGCCAAAACACACACTCACTGGAGCTACATTGATCTCCTGGGCACCCTGCTTTCAAGGAAGTCACAATTTTAGACTAGTCACAATTTTAAACGTGAACATAGATTTAATAAGGTACTTCTCCATGTACATATTAACACTTAGGTTTCCCTTTTTAATTTAGTTTTAACCCATCAAAAGAATTTACTTTTTGTCTGAACTACTCAGATTTCAGAAAGTAAAAAAATGAGAAGAAAATGGGATTTTCACTGGCACTAAATACACACACACACACACACACACCCCCACACACACCTCCTTAATACCCAATTTTAACTAAGGCTCTAATAAATCAAATGAAAATGAAAAAGGTAACTAACATTTGCCAATCCTTTTTGAGGAAGAAAACCATATGCTAACTATTTTGGCAGAAGCCACAGACCCAAATGTTCTGCAAACACTAAAAACCCTCCCACTTTACTCATAAAAGACTTGAAAAAGCATACATTGGACTGCTGGTGTGCTATCTTTAAAAAAAAATTCTGCTCAGGGACTTTGAAGGGATCAAGCTGTGGGGTGTGACAATTTCCAGGAAGAGACCCAGGAGAGATCTGCCTCAATCCTCTCAACTATTCTGTCTCCAAAAAGTAAGACTTGAGTCACACCCTATTTGCAATGTGTCCACTGAGGCATTCTGCAGCATGAATAAAATGACCAACAAAGAGGAATATCTGCAAGAAACCACAGGGGTGAATAAACCCTGCTAATCTGTTGTTATTCAGATTCACAGAGCTAGTTTCACAATAAGGCCCAAGATTCTATCTTAAATATTCAGAGTTCTCTACTCACAAAACCAAGACATCAAATGCTAAGTTCTAGTGTGACAACTAACAAAGTCACGCACCCAGTCTTTTATAAAAGTATCATTCACTTTTTTTTTTTAAAGTAAGCTCTATGCCCTAAATGGGGCTTGAACTCATGATCCTGAGATCAAGAGTCACATGCTCTACTGACTGAGCCAGCCAGGCGCCCCAGTATCATTCACTTTTAAAATTACCAGTTGACTTGCAGCTTTACAGAAACACATCAACTATACAAAAAGCATGACACAGCTGTACAAACTAGCCAAAATTCATAGAATTAGACCATTCTGAGAGGAAGTATACTCAGAGACCTGTTTAATAATTAACCGTTGTTAACAAAGGTGGTCCTCAAATACTCTGCGCTAACTTTTGTCTGTTTATCAATGACAGAATAGGTTAAAATCTCCCAATCTGAGTGTAGATTTATCAAATTTTCCTTATAATTCCCTGGATACATACAAATTATAACTATTTTATCTTCTTGGTGGGCTGTTAACATCGAAATAGCCTATTTTCTCCCTATTCACACATTATCCCGTTTATTGATAATAATATATGCCTGGTATATTTTTTCCATTCTACTATTTCACCTTCTATTTTGTTTTAGGTTTTAGTTATGTCTTTTATTTTTTAAATCTAATCCAAGTTTTTCTGTCATTTTGTGGGCAAACATAATCCATTTACACTGATTAGGATTAGGGCCATATTTGATGTTTTAACCAACTTGCTTTCTATCTTAATTAATGAAATAGGGAAACTGGGGCCAAAGAGTTAAACAACTGGATCATGTCACACAGCTATGAGCCCAATATCTATAGTATCTTTGTCACCTCTGAATCCTGAGCCACAAGAACTCAATCTAATCTTTAAAATACAGAAAGCTGGTAAGTCTAACAACCAAAGAAAATGCTAATTGCATTTAAAATAGTTTAATTTTCATGCTGGCTTACTTTATGTGGGTATAGTGCTTTACTTGCTTTTTCATTCATTCCTTCCCAGAAACCCTTTGAGGTAGAAAATATTTTAGCCCTACTTTATTTATTAATTAATTAATTTATTTTTTAAAGTAATGTCTACACTCAACCTCACCAGACACCAAATCTGCCAGCACCCTGATCTTGGACCTTCCAGGCTCCACAACCATGAGAAATAAATATTTGTTGTTTATCTATGGTATTTTGTCATAACAGCCTAAAGGGACTAAGACACCTTCATTCCCAATATTCAGAAATAACCTGTTTCCTACACAGGTGAAAGATGCCCCCAGTAGGCTGATTCTAGTTTTATGAACAAAGTTCTAGGGACAAATTTTCCTTTTTAACATGGGCATGTTAAGCCAGGCTCTACTCTTTGGAGGAGCAAAATTAACCCATATTAAAAAAGGAAATTAATTATTTAAAATATTTCACTAGCAAACAATACACTGACCATAATTCATTTTCTTTTAAAGCAATCTATTAAAAAGAATCTTCCATCACTATGGCTTAATAACATAGTACACAATGACCAAGAACAGATTTCTACAACAAGAAGGAGTATAATGCAGGGAGGAAACAAGGCATCTCTCTGACCTCCCTCCACTTTATAGGGTAAACTGCACAGTAGAACAATAGAATTATAAACAGATTATTATTTGACTGCCTTAAATGAAAGGAAAATTCTTAATATACTGAATAAAAATTTATTCTTTTATTATTTATACATTAAATTTTTAAACAAAGTACCTTATTTCTTTTCTTTGCCTGCCTATGATACCATTTAGATTCTAAATATATATCTGCAAGCCCTAAAATTTGTTTAGACTAGCTTTATTTTGAAAAGAGAAAGATTAGCTCTTCCATAACCTATGAATCAAACAAAATAATTCAGTAATTTCTACTAAATGTATGGCTATCCTCATTGGCAGTTAAAGGCCAAACTTGGTTTTGTTCTCCTTTTGGAGAGAAGCAATTAAAATTGAAATCATTAACTCAATGCAGACTTAACACTATGATCTGATGGCCAATGTGGCGTTTCTGAGTCACCATAAATAACTATTTTGGTCTCTTATTCCCAGATAGTTTTAAATTACAATATAGGCATAATGGTACTGCTGCCAAAATGCTGATCCTGAATTTCAGTGAGTTTGGCATTTCATTGAGTTATTGTTTGTGAAATATCATAAGTCAGTATCATGTGTGCCCAAACAATAGAGAAGCAATAATGTGCTTTCTATTTGGAAAGCTGACTTTTCCTTCTAGAGTAGCCCAGTGCCAAAATTCTCTGCAAATCTATCACATGAAAATGCATCTCTCTACTACCTGGAATAGTGATCAAATGAAGGAAATATGTAAAATTGCAATGAAAAACAACACTACAGGAAATGAATGAGGCGCGCGCACACACACACACACGCGCGCACACACACACACACACACACACATACCCTAAGCTCCACAAGGGTCAGGATCCTCTCTGATCTGTTCATTTTTTTTTTTTTTTAAGATTTTATTTATTTGACAGAGAGAGACACAGTGAAAGAAGGAACACAAGCGGGGGAGCAGGAGAGGGAGAAGCAGGCTTCTCGCGGAGCAGGGAGCCCGATGTGCGGCTTGATCCCAGGACTCTGGGATCATGACCCGAGCTGAAGGCAGATGCTTAACTGACTGAGCCACCCAGGCGCCCCTGATCTGTTTATTTTTACACCAGCAGCACCAGCACTGTGCTCAAGACAAAGCAGGTGCTCAAAAACAATTATGAAGTAAAATGGGCAGGTGGTAGGAGCAGTGTAACTCCAGAGCAATCTAACTCTGAAATACAATGCTTCTTTCTGCCTACACAATATGTATCCTGGACCCCAATAAAATTCTCAGTGTTACATAAGGGGCAGCCTTGTCTTCACTCGGTTTCATTTAGAAAAGGACGAATTTTTGCAAGAAGTTTGTTTTCAAATGTTGCAAAATGAGACAGGTCATATTTGAATAGGAATGGAATAACCACTAATTTCACAATCTCATTTGGGATATATATATATTATATAAATTATCAATATTTATATATATTATAATAAATTAATATACATTAATAATATTAATATGTTGACATAAATTTTTTTTAAAGATTTTATTTATTTAGTTGACAGAGAGAGACACAGCGAGAGAGGGAACACAAGCAGGGGAGGTGGGAGAGGGAGAAGCAGGCTTCCCGCCGAGCAGGGAGCCCGATGCGGGGCTCGATCCCAGGACCCCGGGATCATGACCTGAGCCGAAGGCAGACGCTTAACGACTGAGCCACCCAGGCGCCCCTGTTGACATAAATTTAAACGTGTAATTTATATACATAGTATATATTAATATATATTATTAAGATGTTAATAAATATATATCTATTATAGATATAAATATTTAAATAATGTTTTAAGAATCATGCCCCTTTGAGAATCATTACGCTTTGTAAAGTGACCTAAATCCTAGGCATGTCTAATATCCAAATTTCCAAAGGTTTAAATATTACTAGTTAAATTTTCTCAGAGAACAGTTCAAACAATTCTCATTGCTTGGGTTAACGCTTCGGCAGCAAGCCTTTCCCCTGTGTATACCTGGTAAATGTTTCCCAAACTTACTTAGAACTTTGTAACCTTTCAAATGAACAAAATGAATAAAGGTTAGGCTATGATACTTGAAAAGAAAAAGTGACATTAATTCCAGAAAAAACATTCATATAATTATCATTTTAACATGATCAAACTTCTATTACTAAAATTTGTTTAAATCTGATCAATTTGAAGAAACTTTGAAAAAAACAACAACAATGTTTAACAATTTATACAGGCTGAAATCCATTAGAATTATGCATGTTACTTTCAAAAGCTTGATTCCAAAGGTGCTCAATATGAAGTTTGGTAACAAAGGTCAGTTAAAGTAAATGCGGAGATCCATTTGGCTTTCCAGAATATTTAAACACTGTTATATGAGAAAAAGGAGCCACAGTGTTTAAAATGTTCCCCCCTAAGTTTAGAATCATGGAGGAGCTCTCTGATCTATAACTAAGAGCATGCATTCATCACAGGTGACCAACCACAAGTAAGTACATATCTACCACAGGGCCAGACCATAATCTGACCAACTGAGCCAACAACCCAGCACCCCACCAAACTTGCCACAAAGGCACAGAATAAAGCACGGTCTATCCAAAGCTACAGGGCCATGGGCCTGCAATTCAAATTTGCTATTGCTCAAATCACTTCAAAATGAGAATAAGGTCTCAGCTGGTCAAGTCCTTAATCAGGTTCAAGGGCAAAGGAAACCAGCAACTTTCCTTGTTCCCCCAACAGCAGAAAATAGGCTTAAAAGAACAAGAATGAGAGCATCCAGAGCATTCTCTTTAAAAGCTCCCTAGTGATATGATTTTGGAAACTGCATTTTTGAACTCCTCGCCTGAACAAAATCAAGCGTAGACTTTCATCTCCTTGAAATATGTTATTAATAAACCAGTTTTCTACTTCCCAAAATATCTACAACATAACATGCATTTTGTTTATCCTGTTTCCAAATGCTTTCAAAGAAGTTACTTCCTTTGCCAAACTCAGCAACAGAGTAAAGAATAGATATAAAGAATGAACAGGAAGGCAGGGCAAATGAAAGCTGGAGGCAATAAATTCTGCCAGCATTCTGATTCTGTGCAGAAAGAAAATCAGGGGCTGGGTATCCCAGCAGTGGCTGGATATTTAGGGATGTCTGAGCGAACTCTGATGCTCTCTTTCATGCCATCAAACACTAATGCCAACCCAAAAAGGATCCTGTAATCAAGGACGGCTTTCTGATATCATTAGCAATAGAACTATTATCTTTTAATAATTTGTGATTTTAAAGATTGGGACAACAGAACCAGATCAGCCTAAACATAGGAAGGCTCTTCGGAAGCTCCCAGTCCCAACCCCAGGCCTCCCGTTATATGCTCTTGTGTCTTTTCCTCATGGCACATACCTATAGCATTTAAATAATTACATGTGTGATTATTTGTTAAATGACTATCGCACCTTATATACTATACTCTCCATGAACTATTAGGCATTTCTCTCTTTATCCATGTATCCCTAGATACAATACGTAGCACATAGCAGACAATAAACATTTAGTGAATAAACTTTAAAATTATCTCACCTTCCAAGAGTATTATAAGCACTTTCCCTACCAAAACTGCTGTAACAAGGGAAAAGAAAAATCCAATGTATCCAAAGGCAAATTTGTTCAAATGAAAGCTGTTACACTAAAAACAAATATAACCCAAAATCTGAATAAACCCCTAAATGGTCAAGAATCATCTGCATTTCTTCCTTTCTTCCTTTCTTTCTTTTTTAACTATATTTACCGCATTACAACTTTTAACTTCCTTTACTGACCAAAAGAAAAACTAACTTCAAACAGCAACTTCAAATTTCTATTTAAATTAGAGATGAATTTCCCAAGTAAAAATCTCATCGCGGGCTGAACTGCCATCCTCAAAGGGTGTTGACTCGAAGATCAAAGCGTGGTGAGGCAGGTTCATAACCCAGAGCTCAGGCACAAACAATACATTCCTCACTACCTCAGAAAGTATACTTAGCACAGTAAAGGACCTTGGACCAAGAAGAGACTCAAAACTGTTCGAAAACACACACCACAGCCCATTTAGACATTTAAAATACCCCAAGTCGGAAGAGGTGAAAATGAACAGCAGCCCAAAGAAAATGTGGTAAGCTCAAAAATAAAGTACCAGCAGAAGGTAGTCTACACAGAGCTGGCTTGGTTGTTAGGAATGAAGCAATCACGCCAGGGCACTGCCCAGCCCTAGAGTACTGAGAAGGGGGTAGGCAGGCTGAAAGAGAGCTGGGAGTCCAGGTCCCGGAGCTAGGACCTCCCAGGGCAGAAAGTCTTAAAGGGACACTGGGCGTCTATCCTTAAGGAGCTTTAGGAGGCCTCATGTGGGCACTGGCACAAACTCCTTGGCAGACAGGAAGCAACAAATTCAGAGTGACTCAGGGTTAGGAGGCGCTTTCTAACAACTTCAGCTCTCCAAAAAATGCAGAGGGTTGGCCGGAGAGCAGGGAGTTCACCCTATCACTAGCAGTTCACACAGGGTGGGGAAGTACCATTTGACAGGGAAGCTAGAGAGGAAACCAAGTACTGTGTGGGAAGCCGGGCAACATGAATGCTAAGCGCCCTTCCAACCAGCAGGCCTCTATGATTTGGTTAACCACAAAGTATTTACCATTCTTGTGATCAGTACACTGTAGTAATACTACAGGACGTGAAATGCGGTTCCCAAGGTAGGCACGATACTCTCTTCCATGGGGCTCAAGGGATATTTCAAAAGAATGACTTTTCCATTCCTATTTTTAACCGAATCTCTACTACCTTAATTATAGCCGTTCTTTGTGTTTCCACATAAAGTATCTGCATTCTCTTTAAAACCAAAGTACTCCTCTGCAAACATTTATAAATATTTTCATTGGGTTGCACAACCCTGCTGGGAAAAAAAAAATGGGCAAAAAGTTTTGAAACTGGCTTTTACATTTTGATGAAAACATTAATCTTAAGCACACCACTGAAAATATTTATTAAAACAATTATTTTAGAAGGCAACTTTATATTTTTATTATTATCATAGGGTACCAAGTAAAACATAGGTTCATTTAAAAAATTTTTTGATTAGAAAATACTTCCTACGCTGGCATATCTGTCATTCAGAGCATATTACTGACTCTCGTGTTGTCCTAAGCAAAAGGCAGAGACATTCTTGACATCTTAATAGATGTGAAAAAGCAAAAGTTTTTATTTAAGAAAGTTGGAATGTCAAAATATAAAACAGCTTGTGCTTCATAAATCCTTTGTTTATACTGTTTAAATGAAACCTCTCTTTGCTTCTTCAGATTGGAGGGAAGGGCATTAAGTTTCAAGTAAGTTTCCCTAAGAAATTACTCTGTGATCCTCTTGATCAGATTTCTGCTCTAGTGGAGGGGATTTAAACTCATCAGTCCCGCTGAGGGTACTTAAAAGTCAATGCACACACATCCAGCATTGGTCATTTTGCAGCTACATGCTGACAAAATGAGGCTGATACTCAAAAAAATGAGTTGGTGACAAACCAAATAACCAAGGTAGTGGGGGGGTGCCTGGGTGGCTCAGTTGGTTGAGCATCTGACTCTTGATTTAGGCTTAGGTAATGAACCTCAGGGTCCTGGGATCAAGCCCCATGTAGGGCTCCATACTTGGCGGGGAGTCTGCTTGAGATTGTCTCCCTCTCTCTGTGCCCCTCCCCCCACTCATACTCTCACTCTCTCAAATAAATAAATCTTTAAAATAAATAAATAAATAACCGAGGTACCACATGAGCTACAGAATTTGTTTTGCTATGGCTGTTTTAAATGCAGTTCCTAGAAGTTCCTTATCTCACCTGCTTTCTACAGGCAGATCATGATTGCGCCAAAACATTTCTGAAAAAAGTGAACTGATACATTTGGAAGCACCAAGAAAGGGTGGGAAAGTCATTCACTGTAACCACACTCAGCTATGGGATGATGAAAAATTAGGCATTTAGCAGTTTCTCTGCCAGAAGTTGGCTGATTTTACTTTCTGGTGATGTGCATGTGTTTTTGATCCTGCTATTTTGCTCAAAAAGGGTTGGTATGTTCAAAGACTAGGCACAAAAGGCCTGTTTTTGAGACTAGTGATGATGAGAGCAAGGATCAAAACAGTGACCTACAAGGATGGTCATTTTCATGCTTATGGTGATTTCTTGCCTCTAAGCTTTGGATACTTTTAAATTCTGCTGTATCCCGCAGATCCTCCAGGGGAAGGAATGGGCAGGCAGCAGTGCCAGAGACTTCTCTGAAACACAACTTACCCCACTGGGCCTAGAGGAGGACAACAGGAAGGGAACTGGTCTGCTTCGTTTGCTCTGACTACAAAGGCACTAACCCACTGAGCAGAGACCCCTCACGCTACGGAAGGCGGCCAGTGGCTTACATAGTAAAGACTGGCCAAGTTCCCATGAGATCGACCTATCTTCTAATGGAGCACGCAAAGAAATGGAGACTCCAGTCTTGGGGGCAGGTGAGACTAGTTGACCAGGATCCAAAAATTATTTTTTTTTTTAATTAATCAGTTCAATAGAGTGAGCTCCACAGGGCAAGATTTTTTTAACTTAGCAATCACTGACCAGAAGACTAAAACGTACCCAGTGGTTTAAACCCCTCTTTGTGTAAAATCCAGGGTGACTGCAGTGCCAGGAAAGATGCCAGCTACAGAGGCAGGGAATACAGTGTTCCCCTTGCCTCATGACCATAGAGGGAACATGGCAGTGACTACAAGTGCACTCTCTCCTTGAGGTGAGCGGGCTGATGTACTAGCTCAGGAGTCTGCAGAGCTCCCTCTTGACTCCTAATGAGGACAAAGCCAACAAGCACTGGTCCTCTTCAACCAAACTGCTCACTGCTCACACACTCTCTAGGAAAGTTCCTCAAGAAGTTCCAGAAAGTTCCTGTTTTCTCAAGAAGTTCCAGAAAGTTCCTGTTTTCTCAAGAAGTTCCAGAAAGTTCCTGCTAACCAGCTCAACAGGCTTTACAAATGAGGGGGGAGACCCTCCCTGTTGCTTTCAGAATACATTCCAAAAAGAAACACACAAACACACACACACACACACACACAGAGCAAAGCCAGAGTACGCCCTTGGTTTTGCATTGAGACAGATTTTTCATTAACACACCTCTGACTTCAACCTAAATCCATTAATCTTTCTCTATGTACAGGACCTTGCAGGAAAAGCAGGCTGGGATCTGTCACCCATGCATACACATCCCAGCCCCAAAAGGTATTCTCTGAAGTATTTATTTCATTTCCTCTAAACAGCAGGAGGTATCCTGCCTCTCCGCCATGCCTCCCCATGCCTTCGGTGCCAGAACTAGACAGCAATGTCAGGAGCAGGCTTCTCTGATGCAAACCAACTCCTCCCGGAGGAGGGGTGGGCAGGGACAGCCAGACCACTCTGTCAGCCTGACCATCCCACAGCGCGAAACTGATGCCAGCTGCCCAGTACCAGCTACACTGCTCAGGTCTCTGGAACCGGCTCCTGACAAGAATAACACACCTTCACCATCAGCTTCCAGATCATAGCAGAGGTGAAGTCTTTAGGGCCAGAAAGCAGAAAACCACCAGCTTCCCCATCACAGCTACCCTCTCTCATGGGAGGGGAAGGGGGGCATTTCAGAGGCCAGTGAGTGTCTTTTAGATAAGAGATGGATCAATTCTCTGACTGACATCCTGAAAAAGAAAAATACACATTTTTGTTTTCTTCATTTTCCTCATTTCTCCGAGTTTTACATTTGGAAACGGATGCTGTCATATTACAAGAATCAATGGCAGGTCTGGAAATGAACCAAAGCCCTTGAATCCAGTTTTGCTCTAAAATGCAAGTGTTTTTCTATCAAATGATCCAAAATATGCTAATGACCACCTGTGGCACAAATTTTCAGAGAGCTGTGCACTTACCAAAAACGTGACCAAATTTGTCTCAAAGAAAGTCTCTATGCACAAAAGTCACTCCGTATCTCAGCTTCCTTTTGTCCCACAACTCCCAGCCCCTCCTTTGTGCTCTCCGCTCTTCAGAGGCTTCATCCCCCAGGTAGGCTGCCCTGCTGGTGCCCTGTGCTGGGGCAGGGGCGTGCCACGTTACCACCCTCCACTGTGCAGCGGCAGCAGTGACCTGATCAAGTGGCCGGCAGAAGTAGGCGAGCAAACAGGGCCTTTTTTTTTTTTAAAGATTTTATTTATTTATTTGACAGAGAGAGAGACACAGCGGAGAGAGGGAACACCAGCAGGGGGAGTGGGAGAGGGAGAAGCAGGCTTCCCACCGAGCAGGGAGCCCGATGCGGGGCTCGATCCCAGGACGCTGGGGTCATGACCCGAGCCCAAGGCAGACTCTTAACTGACTGAGCCACCCAGGAGCCTCATAAAGAGAGCATTTTAGACAAAATCTCCAACACAGTAAGGGCTGGAACAGGCCAAATCAGAGTCCATGGGGTCCAATCCTCTTTCTGATACCGCACACCCGCACCTTGCTGTCCAGCCCCGTTAGCACTTAATTCTTTAAACTATCCTTAATGGATACAAATAGCATTAGAAATTGTCAGTTATACCAAACATTGCCTAAATAATACATACTAGTCCCCAAAAGGGGAGAAAGAGGCTTCTCAGATATGTGAAAGTGGCTATTCCAAAGACTCTTCTTTGATAAACAGCAACTGATCTGGAAGCTGCCATCTCATTTTAGCTAATTACAAACCTCTTTGTTTCTGGGGAAAAAAAAAGGAGAACCTGAGGCCATTTATCAGGCCTCTCACTGAGGAATGTGGTAGCTCCTGTAGGAACACGGAGGAGGGCAGTTTTTACTTGGATGAAAGGGACAGGGTGATCAATGCTTCAACCCCTCACTGGGGTCCTACTCTGTTGCTGCCTGGTCAGGCTCTCCCCAGGGCCAGGAGGCTGGGGAGCTCATCAGAGATCTAGGAATCAGAGAGACTCTGACATCCCTTCCAGAAACCAGTTATCCCATGTTCAGGTCGGTCCTAGAAGGGGCCTTGGGACAAGTGACCTTGAGGCTCAAGGCCTCAGTTTCCCCATCTGTAAAGAGAGAAGTCTGGACCGGAACAGTGGGTCCCAGACCCAGCCGCACATCTCAATCCCTTGTGATGATTCTGTGACTTAATTAGGCTCAGGTGTATTTGGGATTTAGATTTTCTTCCCTCTTGTTGCCTGAAACATGAATCTCACAATAAAATATCTTAAATGAAAATGTTGTGATTATTTAAGTCTCCAGCTAACAAACGAGGCTACGTGTCATAGTTTTCTCTTAAAATGACCAACTGCCTAAAACATTTGTTCATTCCCTCATTTTTAGCCTATTGTAGAGCACAGAAAAGTACAAAACAAATCTTAAGACATGAACAATTAACATAACAAAAAGTGAAAAGAATTATAATACCAAGATGCCAAAAATACTGATTATATTTCAATTACTATTCGCACTTTCATCTGGAAAACATATCCTTCACTGGAAAGTACCCAGTTTAACAGCTGCATTGCTTTTTCAACTTTCACAAACACTCCAAAAGTTAGCCAAAACTCGGGGTTGGCTGCCGTCCAGGGTTTTATTGTTATGTACTATTAGTTCATAGTGAGAAATGTGGGCTAAGGAAGGGAGAAGGTGAAGGAACAACAGGGCTTCATAATCATGTGCAGATGTGAACGTTCCTGAAGGTTTATCTGCCAGAGAATGCCTCCCATATTACTTCCATTACCTGTAGCCTTTGTTAGTTTAATTAGATAATTACAAATATTGTGTTTTTAGGACATCATTTAAAGACTTAACTTGAAACAATTTTTCTTATGTCAGTGGCTGACACTTTAATACTTTTCATATGTAAAGCAAACTGGTGGGTTCTCTTTCCCTCCCTCCCCTCTTTAAGCAAGCGCTGAAAGCAAATCCACAGGCAAACCACCAGTCAACCTTCCTTCGTTATGTCCACTTCTTGTCAAATCAATTATGGTTCAAAAGCCTCTCACTTTTAGTACTTCATAAATGTTGGGACATTATTTTTTTAAAAAGGTTTATGCAAACCAAATGTAGTGACATGATCCAGCACAGACTTTTCAATCTCATGAACCTGTGAAGTTAAACAAATAAACAAAAAAATGAAGGGACCAACGTGGGTTTCCAACTTTCATTTGGTTAAGGAGTAAAAATTAAAACAAACACAAAAACTACTCAATCACATTGCCACTATTTTATAAACAGGACCCCAAATAGGAGAAGGATAATCATCTGCAAATGGAAAGATCAGTCCTTTACTGCAGAGAACACAGGGTAACTCTGCACCCAGGCCTCTGAAGCCGGCAATGAGCGCCTCGCGACACACCTGGACCCACGGGTGCAGCAAGAAGCAGGAGTCAGTGGTGAGAAGACGAAAGCCGAAAGCACGACTAGCTGGCCGGGAGCTGGCACAGATGCTCCAGGTTTCCAGGTCTACACCTAACACTGACCCTACTTCTGAAGTCCCATCCTCTTCTAAAAGTTCCATATCCGGTAGATGACAAAACTCTGCCAGACTGTTATGTATTTTATTGGGATGAGGGACAGGAACAGGCAGGGGGTCTCTTTTGCCCCTCCAGTGTGTATCTCCAGCACCCAGCATTACACGTGGCACAACGTAAGTGCTCGATAAATATTTATGGAATGAATGACTTTCCTGATCTCCACAGTATTTAGAGGGTTTTAAGAAAAATGCACTGATCACTGATGCCCGGGAGCTTCTTGAAAGAAAATACTATATGAATCGGGTTTTTTAACTTTATGGAGGTATGCACATTTGCATTATTTAACGTTTACACAGGTCTCTCTATGTGCCAGGTCTAAAGCCCTTTACACACATTAACTCATTTAATCCTCAACCTTTTGTATTTTACGAGAAAATTGTGGCACAGGTCAAAGGTCAAAGAGGTAACCTTCGTGGAGTTGGGACTTGAACCCAAGTGATCCAAATGCTGAGTCTACTATGCTGTCCAGTATGGTTGCAAAGAGCCACATGTGGATATTTACATTTAAATACATTAAATAAAATTTAAAATTCAGCTCCTCAGTGTACTAGCCATATACACTACGAAGCCACATGTGGCTCGTGGCTACCATACTGCACAGCGCAGATATAGGACACTTCCATCATTGCAGGAAGCCCATTGGAAGCACTGGTCTATGCTCTTAAGATTAAAACTCTATCGCTGCCTCATGATTTGGGTTTGGCTCCAGACGTGAAGTCCCATCTCCATGCCTAACCTAACCTAATAAAACATAACACAAAGGCTTTTTCCAATGGGGACTCTAACACCTACTCTTTAAGCAAAGATATATAAAAGCAAGTTGACAGCAGCATGACCCTTGATGGATGTCCTCAACAAGAAAGCCAACAACAAAAAATTTTTTTTTCCTTTGTTATTCTCTACTCTTCTCCTGGCAGGATGTTCCCAGAAACGGTCTCTGGCTGCAAGCTCACTGGCCCACACTTGCACCTGTCCTGCTGTGAAGGACTGAAACCCTGTATTTATGGATTTTGTAAGCAGAGTTCAGCCAGAGGGTAGCCATTCCCAAAATTCAGTTCTCAAAATATTTGCAGATATTTTTCAAAATGTACAAAGCACAGCACACAAGGTTCTTTCTGTAACACAAGAAACGAAATTTTTGTTCTTGAGGCAGCCTTTAAATTCTACGTCTTGGGGAAGGATTCAGGGTGAGCTGCCATGAAGGTGGGGGGTTGGTTGGAGGGGGTTATGATTTCTGCCAATTCCCGAAAGAGTTGCACCTTTAAGAAAAAGGCGGTTGTTAAAGGTCAGTTACGTAAGAAGGGTAACACACCAAGTCACCATTCAATACAACATCTGAATCCAAAGGGCCATGAGGCAAAATGAGACCCTGGACAGGTGAATTCTGGTAAAGTCAAGTCCCAGCACCAACGGGCATGACTTTCAAGAGGTAAGGAGGAAAATTTATAGGGTAGGGCAAGTCTCAAGGGAAGAAGGAAGGATCTCAAGTGGGCTTACAGGAAGACCGGGGAAAGAAAACAAATTCACAGCTCTGCTGTGGCTGAACCTCCCAGTTGTAGAATTCTGACTCTGCATTTGTTAAATGAAGTCAATGGGAGATCTATAACACAAGATATTCATCATCCCTCTTCTAGGCCAAGCATTTCTTATGATGCTCATTTTCAGAAAACCCTAGAGGGTTCCTCACAGAAACTTCAGAGGTTCCCTGAAAGGACATGCATCCGCTGGGTCAAAAGATGACTAGTTTGTCTGGCACCGCAAAAAACAGAGGAAGCCGGTATGCTGGTTCCTGGTGGGGAGCCAAATACCCACAACGAGGAGCTGAGTGTGCACAGATGTTGGATCTTCACGTTCCACACCACACATTTATCCCTAACCACACCACACTTTTCCTCAACAGCTATTTCCATAAACATATGCCCAATCATCATTTTCAATAGCTGAGCAGTTTTCTACAGTATGGATACACTATCAACTATTTAACCAAGTCCCTACTATAAGACACAACTTCGTGGACAAGTATTCTCAATATTTTTTTATGAATATGGCAGTACCATTATAACCTTGTCCATTATTTTCTAAGGATAAATTTCTAGAAGAGAAATCTAGTGCTCTACAGAAAGGCACTTCCCACCAGCACTACAAAAGACGGTCTATTACCCCTCTACTATGAGCAGCATCAAGCATTACAGTTAAGTTCACTACAGGTCACTAAAGTAGTATCTCACAGTTATTTTAATTTGCATGTCGGTACTTAAACTAGTGACATGACACTGAATATGTTTTCATAATCTAAATGGATCACTTATTTGGATAAGCTACTAACCTCGCTGTGCTTCAGTTTATTTATCTGTAAAACAGGAAAAATAATTGAACCTCTATCTCACAGAACTATTTTGATAATTGAGTTAATGCACATAAGATATTTACAATACAAAGAATATTCAAAAATATTAACTATTATTGTTATTCATACTTTTTAACTTATTTCTGATATTTATACTGTTTAACTTATACTTTTTTTTTTTTTTAAGATTTTATTTATTTGAGAGAATGAGAGAGAGAGCATGAGGGGGGGAGGGTCCGAGGGAGAAGCAGACTCCCTGCCGAGCAGGGAGCCCGATGTGGGACTCGATCCTGGGACTCCAAGATCATGACCTGAGCCGAAGGCAGTCGCTTAACCAACTGAGCCACCCAGGCGCCCTATACTTTTTCTTTTTAAGATTTTATTTATTTATTTGACAGAGAGAGACACAGCAAGAGAGGGAACACAAGCAGGGGGAGTGGGAGAGGGAGAAGCAGGCTTTCCGCTGAGCAGGGAGCCCAATGCGGGACTTGATCCCAGGACCTGGGATCATGACCTGAGCCGAAGGCAGACGCTTACCGACTGAGCCACCCAGGCACCCCTTATTTATACTTTTTAACTTATTTCTGATAAGGAAGAAATCTTCCTTTGAAAAAACAGAGTTCACATCAGTGGTTGCTTTTTGTGAACACCACAGATGAAATAATGATCACTGAGTAACAAAGAACCACTGTATGTACCTGTGTGTAATTCTAAAAATGGACCTCCCTCCCCTTTGTTTAGTAATAACATCCAGTAGACTAAGGCTATTTTTCTATAACATAAAAAAATACATGTTTGAATAGAATTTTTACAAACTGTATATTCTTTGATTTCCTTTTTAAATAAAATCCTGATGTTCTCAGAATTTTAAAAATGTTTTAACAACAAAAAAAAACCCCCAAAGGGAGCTTGGTTAAATAAATCATGATATATATATGATATATATATATATATATGTATGTATATATACGTAATATGTAGACTCTCATGTATAAAATAAAAACAATGATATTTTATACGTATATGTCAAATATGGGACAATTCTCAGATGAAATAGCAGGTAACAAAATATGTATGTTATGATTCTATTTTTGTTTGAAATCACACATTTATCTGGAATAGTATACACCAAAATGTGAAAAGTTAGCACCGGGTGGTGGTACAAAAGGCAATTTAAATTTTCTTATTTTTCTTAAGAAAACTTTATTTTCCTTAGTTTCTACAAAGAGCCTTTAATTTTTGAAACGAGACATTTTAAGTATTTGTACAGGTGGGATTCCAATGTGGTGTGCAGTTTCCTGGACAGAGCACCGCTTGGCAAGACAGTTCCTTCTTGGATAACAAGGTTCTCTCCGGCACAAACATTCTTTGGACAGACTGGGGAGTAGCACCGCCTAAGGATCCCTTGAGTTCTAAACCTGAGACTCCTGCCTCATTTTCCCAGATATGGGTCAGGGCTCTGAGCTGATTCTGTCTTTCCCCTGCTGACCAGCCATCAGCGATGCTCCAGGGCTTTCAACACTCTCCAAACTCTAGGATAAGCACACAAGGCCCCCATTCTCCGCGTCTCATGCCCTGCCACAAACCCACACACACCCTCCCTCCAGGCAGTTCCCACACTGCTCAACACCCTCTCTCACATTCCGCTCAAGCTCACCTCCTGCAAGGGCCTTCACTGTACCCTGATGCCCGTTTCTGACACAGCACCCTGTACCCTGGACTACATTGCAGGCCCATCCTTGCCTACTTTCTTGACTTTGAGTGGGTTGGGGGGGATACAACAGAGTGGTGGAGCCAGCAGACAGGAGGATGGGGGTAGTTACTGAGGTAGAGATGACATAAAAAAAATAAATACAAATAATGGCACATATATAAATTACACAATTTGATAAGTTTTGACATATGTAGACACCTGTGAAACCATCACCACAATCAATGAGCACATCCATCACTCCAAAGAGTTCCCTCATACCCTTCTGTAGTCCATCCTCTTGTCCCACCCCCCACCCCAGACAACCACAGATCTGCTTTCTATCACTATAGATTAGTTTATTCTCTATAAATGGAATCATGTAGTATGAATTTTTTTCTGTGTGGCTTTTTTTTTTTTAAAGATTTTATTTGTTTATTTGACAGAGAGAGACACAGCGAGAGAGGGAACACAAGCAGGGGGAGTGGGAGAGGGAGAAGCAGGCTTCCCGCCGAGCAGGGAGCCCGATGCGGGGCTCGATCCCAGGACCCTGGGATCATGACCTGAGCCGAAGGCAGACGCTCAACGACTGAGCCACCCAGGTGCCCCTCTGTGTGGCTTCTTCATAATTATTTTGAGATTCAGACATGTTGTTATAGACAGCAATAGTTCATTCTTTTTTTATAGCTGAGTAGTATTCCATTGTACACATACAACACAGTTTGTTTATACATTCACCTGTGATGGACATTTGAGTTGTTCCTGGTGTGGGGCAGTATACTACAAATAAAGCTGCTATGAACATTTGTGTACAAGTGTTTCTGTGGACACATGCTTTCATTTCTCTTGGATAAACGCCCTGGAGTGGAACACCTGGGTTATATCACAGGTCATACTGTAATTTTTTAAGAAACTCCATCATGGAGTATTCTAATTTAATTGAATGGGAAAAAAAAAAAAACCAGGGGTGTCCGGGTGGCATAGTCAGTTAAGCGTCCAACTGTTGGTTTCAGCTAGGGTCGTGATCTCAGGGTTGTGAGATCAAGCCCTGCACAGGGCTCCGTGCTCAGCAAGGAGTCTGCTGGAGATTCTCTCTCCCTCTCCCTCTGCCCCTCCTGCTCATACTTTCTCTCTCTCTCTCTAAAATGAATAAAATCTTTAAAAAAGAAAACAGAAAACAAAAAACAAAAGACAATGAGCAAACAAGTACCCAAATGCACCAAGGGAATATCCTTTTAAAATAAAGATAATAAATCCTTTTATAAGGGATGAGTCACTTTATAATGTGAATAATCATTCTCTGTAACTTTTAAAATTCAGCTTCACATTTGAAGTTTTTTAACTTCAAATGAGTCATGCCATATCAATTACAGTTATATAAAAATTTGCACTGTATCCACTGCCCAATTCCCCTACATTGAACCTCATTCTTTTCAGGATTTGGATGGCACCATTTAATTGCTTCTTTCTCTGTAATTCTCTACAGTGGTGCTGTGAGAAAGAGCATGACACTGTGATTATATCAGTCTTGAAGAAGGACACTTTCTTTGTATGTGTTCCAAGAAAAGACAGTAACCCCCTCATGTGACTTTGGGGAAGTTATATTAACTTTCTGTGCCTTTGATAGCCACCCTACTAGCACCCAAAATTAGATGTGAGAGTTAAGGGCCTCTCCTTTAAAAGGCTATTCAGCAGAAAATACAACTTGAGCTAAAAATAGAAAAAGCAGTTTTACATGGAAATATTCTTAGTCTAGGACCCTCTCCCCCAACTTAAACCTATTTTAAATTCAGAACAGATAAAAGCATAGACTTTACACAATATAAAATGAAGAGTCATCTGGAACACAGAGGAAATTATAAGAAAACTGCTCTTCGGTTCTATCTAAACTTCAAAGATGGGGTTTTCTGGTAAACACTGTATTCAATATTCAGTGGATGCATTACACTGCACAACAATTTTCTAAACACAGTTTTAAAGGACTCTAAGCATAAAAGCATAATATAGCTAAACAGAGTCTGACAGCTTTTATTATTTCCATTAACTTTTCTGCTCTAGTTTACACAAACCAATAAATCTCATTCTCATTCCACATGAAAAGAAAGGAAATCTACCCAGCAGTCAATTACATTTCTACTGCAGGCTGGGAGTACCTTTGCTTGAGACCTAAGACACATGCCCATGATTCCTCAGCATGAAGACCACTACGATTTACATCAATGTTACAGAAGCAAACCTTTCAAGTAACAAAAACCAAATCCCATATAAAATTGTCACCAGTGTGCTTAAGCTTGAAGGCATCTGCCACAGAATTCAGTCAGACAACACCAGGAGAGTAAGCAGACACCTGCAAGGAGGTCACAGGAACACATAACCTTAGAACAGGTGTTAAATAAAACTCCTTAGATCCAGGAATTCCCCTCTTAGGAATCTATAGGAAAGGTGGAATCAGATAAAAATTTGAATATAATGTTAGGGGCCTGGGTGGCTCAGTCAGTTGAGCGTCTGACTTAATTTTGGCTCAGGTCATGATCTCAGGGTTGTGAGACTGTGCCACATGTTGGGTTCCTTGCTCAGCGCAGAGGCTGCTTGTCCCTCTCCCTCACCCTCTCGCACATGTGTGCACACGTACCCATGCATTCTCTCTCTCTCTGAAATAAATAAATAAATAAATAAATAAATAACAAAAAGTTTAAATGCAATGATGCCCATCACAGGGCTTCTTATAGCAGCAAAAAAGTTGAATACAACCTAAATGCCCAGTAATAGAGTGCTGTACAGGTACTTTACACAGCCATGAAAAAAAATGTTCAAAAAGATATTTTCAAGTGGATACAACTCATGATGTAACAAAGGCAGCACAATTATATAAAAACTAAAGTGCAGTATAATTATGTGAGTGTATGTGTGTGAGCAAGTACGAATTAAAGAGACCAGGAAGAAGTACCTATATCAAAATGTTAACAAGGGACAGCCTCAGGATTACAGGAAAATTCCTTTTTTTTTTACAAGATTTTTTACTATTCATTTGAGAGCCAGAGGGTGAGCGAGAGTGAGAGCACAAGCTGGGGGGAGGAACAGAGGGAGAAGCAGACTCTGCTAAGCAGGGAGCCTGATACAGGGCTGGATCCCAGGATCCCGGGATCATATCTAAGCCAAAGGCAGATGCTTAACCAACTGAGCCACCCAAGACCCTCTACAGGAACATTCTTAAATGTTTTACTTTCCTAATCAGGAGGTTTTGTTTTTTAAATTATAATGTATTCTTCAAAACAAGTATTTTATAGGGTTTTTTTTTTAAGACTCTTAAAGTACCACATTATTTCTCTGGAAACATCTAAAGAACTAACTATGATCACCAGAAATATAGAATGTCTGTTTTTAAGGGTCTATAAGCAAAGCCTAATAAGAAAATCTGGATTTAGAAAAGAGAGAAATCAAAAGTCAGTTACTTAAAAATGATTTCTCAAACCAAAGAAGTTTCAAGAAAATTAATTAATTAATTTTTTTTTTTTTAAGATTTTATTCATTTATTTGACAGAGAGAGAGAGAGAACAAGTAGGCAGAGAGGCAGGCAGAGGGAGAGGAAGAAGCAGGCCTCCCGCCGAGCAGGGAGCCCAATGCGGGGCTCAATCCCAGGACCCCGGGATCATGACCCGAGCCGAAGGCAGCGGCTTAACCGACTGAGCCACCCAGGCGCTCCTCAAGAAAATTAATTTAAATGGTGCATGGCTATAAGATACTTAAAATGTGATGTTCAAAAATTTACTTTCCATGTGACTCCTCAGGTACATATTTACTCTAAAAAATTCTTCTTACATAATGTGACCAACAATTTCCAATCAGTCCTTCACCAAGAATGTTGACCACCACCACAGTTCAAATCATAATACCTAGTAGGTAACAAATTTTTTTTCTATTTAATTGTGGAGTAATCAGAAGAGAAAATATTTGAAAATTATAAAGACCTGTTAATAATGTGGGCAGTCTTCAACCTTTGAATATGGATTCAGAGACTCTTCATAATGTATGACTATGTAGAAGAGAAGGTAAACCCTCAGAGTGACAAACTATGATGCCTTAGGGATTCAGTTCTTGCTGTCAGTCAGGTTTATTTTTAATAATTTCTCTGGACCCCCCAAAATTATGAAGTATAACCCTAACTTAGGTAAAGTCCCTCACTGTTTCTTGACTGAATTATTGACCACTCTGCATTTTGCCCTACTGAAATTTATTCTCTTCCATATTGGAGCTCAAGTGAGCTTTGAAAAATACACAAACTTGCCTATAATCTTTCAAAGCCATCCCCCTTTATATCTGAGGTAAAACTTCCTTTCAAGGTATGTAAGACCTTTCACCTTGCCTCAGCCACATTCAGCACACTCCCTCTACTCTGGCCATGACAGAACACTTCCTCCAAGCACACTACCCTTCTCCGTGGCTCTGTGCATGCTATTCCCTTGGGTTGGGACTCCTCCACACCCTGATCTCTCCAGCTAACACCACCCATTCTTTCACGGTCATCTCAGGCATCATCTTTCTTCAGAAAGCTATCCCTAGCACTTCCTATCTGTCACCTACCTGAATAAGACATGCCAATTCTGTGTCCACAGTTAAACTAATGTCGTCATTGGTTCCCTTTTCCTCCTTTTCTGGCCACTTGGCCTATGAGGGCAGAACTGCCTCATTTCTGGGCCCTGGTACCAGCACAGAGCCCAGCAAAGGGAAGTACTCAACATTCTAACTGAAGCTCCACACCCATCTAGGCTGTGGAGGCAACAGTCCAAGTTAGTCCCATAAAACACATCCACTACTGAGGGAAAATTCACATGTGGTAGATTAATCAGAGAATCCAGTTATTTTAAAGCACTTATTCCCAATCAGAAATTTCTGGAGAAAGTGCCTTGCGAAAGAACTTTCCTGTCACCATTTCTGTGATTTCAAGATTGTTCCCTTTTTTGTGGAGCTAACTGAATTACAGCACAACCAGAGAAGACCCTTTCAATATTTTTGGAAATAAAAGATCTGTCTATAAAATCTCTGAAAGTTGTTTTCTATTCTCTGCATCATCAACCTGGAAAAATTAAACAGATTCTTAGGGTGGCTCTGTGAGATCAGCATGAACGATGAATGCTGAGGTGTTTCTTATATTCTTAAAGAAACACAGTGAGAATTAAAAATATGTTAGGTTCAGGGTGCTTGAGTGGCTCAGTAGGTTAGGCATCTGACTCTTTTTTTTTTTTTAAATTTTATTTATTTATTTGGGCATCTGACTCTTGATTTCAGTTCTGGTCATGATCTCACAGTTGTGAGATCGAGCCCCATGTCAGGATCCATGCTGGGCAGGGAGCCTGCTTAAATTCTCTCTCCCTCTCCTTCTGCCCCTCTCCTGAGCTCTCTTTCAAAAAAAAAAAAGTTAGGCTCAAAGAATAGATCATAGGTCCTCTCCTTGACCCAGAAAAATCCAACTAATTCAAAACCATAGTGAAAATATCATTTCAAAGGAAAGAACATTTTCTGTAAATAATCCAGACTCAGTAATAATTTGCAAAACATGCCCAATTAAAGATTTCTGAATGCATGCTCTTCGCAAAAGCGCTTCATCATTTAAAACAGATCAGCTCTTAAGTCAGGATTACAACTGTAAAAATCAGTAACTTACATCTCTATATTGCCATGTATTTTTCAAAGTACTTTCAATTACATCATTTTATTTGATCCATTTTTGGAACTCATTTCTCAACATCAAACCCAATCACTAAAAGTTCATTTTCTTAATTTTCTATTTCTAGAAAATTGGATTGTTATTTTAGCATCTGATGCTAAAGATGTAAGACAGTAACAAATGATACAAAGATGTAAGAACAATAATACTCTCAATTTTTGCCAATGGAATATTGTATACAAGTGTGTTTGTTCATGATTAGTCTCTTTTACGAATGAGTCCTCTGTAAGATTAATAACTTCATTAAAATTGAAAGTAGGAAAATAATTCACGGAAAAGTGTGAAAAATTCTGTTTTTTCCTATACAAAATGTACCATCTGGAGTTATTCTGCAGCCAAAAATATAACAACAGATAGGCCTTTTTTTTTTTAATGGTGAAGGGTAGGAGGAAACTATAAATCACAAAGAAGCCACTAGGATGAGATAATGCAGAACACTGAAATCTGAGGAAAAGGGTCCAAGAGATCACCCTTGATGCTCACACCCAGCTTGTGTGACCACGCAGGACATGTGACATGCCACCCTTTATCCTGAAGCAAGAAACAGCGCTCTGGGAATGGAAGAGGAACAGAATTCAACACACTGCCAAAAATAAAAATAAAATGAAAAGAAGTAGGTTTCAGAAAGAAAACAGATTCTAGAAAAAGGGTTTGCCTGAGGAAAGCATCACTTAGAAAATATACATCCTTCAGCATATTTCATTTTTCCCCTACCGGTTTCTCTTTTTCTTAACCCTACCCTACCTGGATTCATGTGCTATGTCTAAATAAAAATGATCTAGTTTGATCCCATTCTCTCAACCCCCATCTGCCCACCTGCCCCCCCTCCCGAGAACACAGGAACCCACAATGGAAAGTTCCCTGGAAATATGAGCTAGCACCACCCTTCTCTCCCACACACGAAAGATGAGCCAAGAGGGCAAACAACGGGGGAAGGTATTTCTTCAACAGAAGGGATTTTTCCCCTCTCACCTAGTTTTACCCCAAATTCTCATGCTTCGGTCCCTTTAAGGGCATTCCTCGGCTCTGCAGGAATAAAGCTTAATTCTCTCCTTCCTTGGTGGCATTCACATTTTTCCTGCCCTCCACCCTTACCACACCCCTTCAGGGCTGCCCGTTTGAAATAGGGCCTTTCAGCAAGATGCCGCACATAATCCATCGCACCAACTGCTGCAGGGCTTCTGGTGCCAAAGGCCATTGAGAAAAAGGCTGCTAAAAACGTTATGTGGTAATTCAGTATCGGCAGGTTCTGTAGGATTAGCTCTATTCCAAGCCTGTCTTTCCTGTGTCAGACCTCTCAAATGTTTCACTCTGTTTTGCTGACACCCTACGGAGAGCCTAAATCTACCTTTCTGCCGTGATGGAAACATTCTCTATCTTCATTGTCCAAAACACTAGCCATGAGCCTTATGTGGCTACCGAGCACTTGAAATGTGGCTCGTGTGACTGAGGAACTGAATTTTTAGTTTCAGTTACCTTTAATGAGTGTAAATATAAGTAGCCGCATGACGTTCACGGCTACCCTACTGGCCAGCATAGGCTAGAGCCGTGATTCTGAGAGCAGACCAAAGGATAGTATGCAAACTCGGCTGTGTGTTAGAATCACCTGGGGAGCGCTTCCAAGTCCCACTGCCCATTTTGTACCCCCAAATTTTCTGGGGGTGGGACCCAGACATCTGCATTTTTAAAGGCTTCTCAGGTGATGCCAATGTGCTGCCAAGACGGAGAATCACTGTTCTAAAGTGTGACCATTTCTACCATTAATAGCCAATCCTCATCCAACAAGATGCCTACAAACACTAAGCTATGTAAGCAATTAGGCCAAATATTCCACTCGTCACGCAAATCAATCCTATGAGACCACGACAAATTTTTTTTTTTTTTTAAGATTTTATTTATTTACTTGACAGAGAGAGAGAGCACAAGTAGGCAGAGAGGCAGGCAGAGGGAGAGGGAGAAGCAGGCTCTCCACTGAGCAGGGAGCCCGACGTGGGGCTCGATCCCAGGACTCTGGGATCATGACCTGAGCCGACGGCAGCTGCTTAACCGACTGAGCCACCCAGGTGCCCCAGATCACGACAAATTTACAAGAATTTCTTCAAGAGCAAATCCACATCCAAAAGGAATGGGCCACTAAAGAAAGCAATGAGTAGAAAAGAAGACAGCTCAAAAAGGAAAGTAGAACAGGAAGGAAAAGAGTTTTTCAAAATAACCATCGGCATCCAAAGCCTGGCTAGCCTAAGTCTTTGCATACAAATAATTTATTTTCTGGAAAGCCACCAGTTAACAACAAAATACACCTCCAAATCTGGTTCTTTGCACAAAACAGCTCTAATTGGATTATTTTCCCTTGGCTAACCCACCCACATACTATCTGTGTCTGACAGTAAGCTCTTGCCACTGTTCATTTTTTTCAACTGAAACTTGTACCTTTTCACTGAGTACATTAAACTTTTTAAATGGCAGCAATTAAAAAGCCAGTATTGGTCCAAAACCCATGTGTTGTGGCTCACTCTTCTCCGGTAGGGCACAATCCCAACCTTCTCTCACCATTACTAATTTCACCAAGTGTAACATTAACCTGGTGAAGCTTTTTCTCTGAGACTTAACAGAGGTATTATACCCAGAGTGTAAAAAAAAAAAAAAAAAAGCAAATAGATACTCAGGTTCCCGCAGCCTCTAATCTTCTAATCAGCATTTCCCAGAGGCACACAGTGCCCTTCAGGTTTAATGCTGACAGAGTTCCAAGGCTGATGCAAAAAATTCACCAGCATTTTCTAGGCAATAGCACTGAAAGTCAAAAATAGGAAGAGGAGATTTTATTTATTTATTTATTTATTTTTTTAAAGATTTTATTTATTTGAGAGAGAGAGAGAGAGAAACAGCATGAGAGGGGAGAGGGTCAGAGGGAGAAGCAGGCTCCCCGCTGAGCTGGGAGCCCGATGCGGAACTCGATCCCAGGACTCCGGGATCATGACCTGAGCAAAGGCAGTCGCTTAACCAACTGAGCCACCCAGGCGCCCTAGGAAGAGGAGATTTTAATGGGAAGAGTATTTGAAGGTCAATCTTCATGACAATAAAAGTTGTTCCCTCTATCTGAGAAGTGAAATATAAATGATCCAAAATACACCCCCGCCCACTATCCCAGATTATTACTAATGTAATTCTGTCACAAAACTGAGAACTCCTTGAGTTG
This sequence comes from Leptonychotes weddellii, assembly GCF_054177405.1. Taxonomy (NCBI): domain Eukaryota; kingdom Metazoa; phylum Chordata; class Mammalia; order Carnivora; family Phocidae; genus Leptonychotes; species Leptonychotes weddellii. The sequence goes on along the minus strand of NC_138378.1, from coordinate 63,066,968 downwards.
ACCAAGGCTTCAACAACCCACTTTAACCAAATAACTTCCCTTCAAGGAGAAAGGGCTGGCTTAAGTCCATCCATACTCATAGCCAAGAAGTTCTCAGAGAGCAAATGTAATCCTTGCTGCTGTGGCAAACCAGACTATATTCCTTTTCATCTTGGCCTTGGTGGATACCCAGCAGCAGCTCCTCATAACAACTTCTCAACTGTCCATTCCAATGAGAGTAAAACACAAAGACGTTTTTAGAGTTCACACAAAATTTACAATAGAAACTGGACTATATACTTTTGTCTATCTATCTAAATGTGGGTTAGACTGAAAAGGGTAAAAAGTCTCTTTAGACTATATAACTAGATTGCCAGATAAATACAGAATCCAAATTGAAGATGACCTTCAGATAAACAAGGAATTTTTAGTGTAAGTATGCCTCAAATATTGCACGAGACATACTTATACTAAAAAGAAGTGCTGTCTAGAATTCAATTTTAACTGGGCATTGTGGTTTCTTTGTTTTTCCTAAATCTGGCAATCCTACATATCACTGTGCTGGGAAAATCCAACTTGAGAGAGGCAAGAAAGAGACCTAGTTTTGGTATCCTCCCCCACTCAACCACCCAACCATTCCTATATCTTGGAGCCAACTATAAAAACTGTGTCTCTAGTATGAATACTAATTTGCTACCACCTGATAAACAAGTGCCCCAATGTCCTTCCTTCTCTGGTCCACAGATGCTAATTACACATAACTAAGTGGCAGATACCTGGGTACCTGACACAGTAACAGTAAATTTTACTTTCAGGGCCTTTATCAGAGTAAAGGGCTCAGATAAAGCAAGAAAATTAAGTCTGAGCAGGTGCCATAAATGGAAGAAATCATTAGTAAATGTGATTATTCAATCAGTAAAATTAAGAACATTTGCCATGGAGAAATAATATGAAGACAGCAGAAAGTAAACTGAATATATAAGTGGTTATTATGTGAATTAAATATCCTAAGTAATAGTCTGTTTTTAATAGCTGACTCTACTGAACAGTTATTATGTGCCAAGCAACATTCCAAACACTTTACACATTCTATTGCACTTAATCTGAATCCCCTAAGAAGGGAGTCTTATCATCACACCCATTTTACAACGTGAAGGAACTGAGACACAGAGATGGAGTAATTTGATAAGACTAGGGTGACCATATTTCCTGTTTGCCTCAGATAGTCCCAGTTTATGGCAGTTGTTCTGGTACAATTGTTAAAAGCACCGCCCCCCCCCCGCCCCACCCCTTTCACTCTCACAAACTACCCAGGTTGGACAATAAATTATATGTTTACTTACCAAAGACCCACACTCAGTAACCAGCACAGGCAGGGTTCCAACAGGTAATATGGTCCAGAAACAGAACACAACCACTGTAAGATACTCTCCCAAGTCTTACCTTCCATAGAAGAAGACTGGGACAATAGGATTCATTCTTTTTACTTTTACCTGTCATACCCTAGATTTCCTGCATGCATACAAATCCATGTGGGGTAGAGGGGATGGGGGGCTGGTAAGGGTCATGTTTTTCAGAACTGTCCTTTATCCCCCTTTAAATCATAGTACAAACCATCTGTGGACACAGAGAATTCCTCAGTCAGCCTCTATCCACATCCCTGGGCCTGGACATTTTTAAACATATTCAACTTATCAAAGTAATATTTAACCAGATCCCTTTCTACTTTGGAATGACCTTCACCTTCCTCCAGCCTAGCCGAGGCAGCCAGGGCACAGGTGTTTGCTATTTCTATTAAGATGAAGATGGGGCACGTGATGTAATGAGCACTGGGTGTTATAGAAGACTGATGAATCACTGACCTCTACGTCTGAAACTAATAATACATTATATGTTAATTAATTGAATTTAAATTTTAAAAATTAAAAAAAGAGACAAAGGTGGATATACTGTATGTGCCATCTTTTAGTTCCATACACAATGGGCTTTTCTTCTTTCCCTAAATCAAAAACAAACAACTCTTATATTTTTAATCTATGGGAAAACAGTTTTCCCAATAAATATTTCCCAATAAACATTAATGCTAGTTTGACAGCGTGAAAACAGAGAACATGAGCATTAAACTTGTAGCTTCACCTCATGTGTCTAATTTTAAAACACATCACAAATGGCCCAAATAAGCAGAGGTGTAATTTCAGCCCTTACCACCAGGCTGTGTGGCTTCACCTGGCCTCTCTGAGCTTGTGGATGTAGTGAGATCCACAGGGTCCCGCCCAGCTCTAAAGCTTCTAATTCTATGTATTCTCTACAATCTTTCTGACCATGAGCTGCAGCCTGCAATGTGAAAACATTACTCTGCCACAAAACCTTCTAACAGCTGGTCCTCAAACGCCTGAAAGACCTGCCACAGGCAAGGGTCCTGGGAGTAGGCTCGGGAACAGCCCTGTGGTGAACAGCGATGGCTCTCATGTTTGTAATACTCCTTGATATATTAAATTTGACTTCTGTCAGCTCCAGGCCACGTGAAAAATGCTTTTTAATGTTTGTTTTTGTGATGGGTCATGAATGCTTTCTCTACAATGAGACTAAAGTCAACAAAAAGGACAAGACTGGGAACCGTGGCTCTAAAGATTTTTCCTGCCTCAAACCCTAGCAAGTCACCTTCAAAAGGCAGGTTTGAACTGGTCAGGTCTGACTATAACGGCAGTGGGAAAAGGGCCGGATAGGGGGGTGCTACTGAATTAGCGGACAGATTTAAAAGTGTCTTTCCTATCAGGAAATAATTGCCCTCTGCACCTTTTCATTCACAAAAGAAAAGACAAAATGAAAACTGAATTCTCAGCCTGGATTTCATAATTTCTAATAGAAACTGAATTCAGGGCGCCAGGGTGGCTCAGTCGTTAAGCGTCTGCCTTCGGCTCAGGTCATGATCCCGGGGTCCTGGGATCGAGTTCCACATCAGGCTCCCTGCTCGGCAGGAAGCCTGTTTCTCCCTCTCCCACTCCCTGTGCTTGTGTTCCTGCTCTCGCTATCTCTGTCTCTGTCAAATAAATAAATAAAATCTTTAAAAAAAAAAAACTGAATTCATCACTAAAAAGAAAAAAGAAAAGCCATAAACTCAAAGGTCTGGGGAGTTGGTCATATATAATTAAGTTTTACTTGTGCATAGTTATGAAACAGGAAGAGCTCCTTCTTACCTAAAGGTTTATTGCATGAAGTTTACAGCCATATTTAAGTGAAAACTTCCATACTGAGATTTGTTACATATGCAGGCATAAAATCCCTGGCATCGAATACCGTGTTTAAATCCAAAGCCTTCTGGTAGAGAAATATGTAATACCTCTTGACAAAAGTTGTCTTTCTGCTTCTTATCAGAGCCCTCATTTCAGTAGTGTCAAAACTTCTAGAAAATTTGTTATGGAAAGTCAGAGGGAACCAAGAAAAAATGTTGAAGCCAATAAAAAATTATGTGTTTGGGTCATCTGTTCAAACCAATTTAATCTTTTCTAACAACTAAGATGTGTGGTCGTGGTTTGTTTACCTTCCTCTTTTCAATGGTAAGTTTAAAACACAAAAGCAACTAAATGAAGAAAAAAATCCTATGGATTCAACACAGGCATGTAACCAATAATAACTAAAAAAAATTCATTTGATTCATAATAGTAGAAATAAGACTTCAAATAATCAACTCTAGTAACAATAAAAACAAAGCTTCTTCCTAATGTATGTAATAATTAAAATGAATCTCTAGTATTTTTGCTCTGTATGAGAACAGACTAGTGTACTCCAAAGCATATTCTATGAACCCCAGGCCTAAGAGAGGCTTTGGAAAAAAAAAAAGAATTCCAAATTAATGTAAGTTTGGGAAACACCATATATTTATTTCTCTTCCTGCTAGAAAGCCTATTAGCTTATGAAAGCTCTGAGAAGTGCTTCACTAAAGAAACCTATTACATTTTACTTAGCCCAGCATTCTTTTTAAATAACACATGTTAACATACTGCAAAGCTAGTGCTTCAAAGAACTTGATGGGAAATGTAAAGTGAGACTACAGCAACTACACCATTATCTATGTTTGGTCAGAAACTTCTAATGATGACACATACCCAGTCTCCTCTCTTTCTGGTCATATGGGTGGATTACACTTGCCTGCTCCCCTTGCAGCTGGGCAAGGTCATGTGACTAGTTCTGGCCAATGGCTTCTGTATGACCCATCAGCCAGGGTTCCCAAGCTCGAAAAATGTGAGGCAGAGCCCCCTGCCATCCTATGATGGACATATCACATGAATGAGAAATACACATCTACGGCTTTGAGCCACTGAGATTTTGGAGATGCTTGTTCCTGTCGCACTAAGCCTAAACTGCCTGATACACTATGGAAGGGAACACTCTTAAATAGAGCTATGTAAACTGGCTGGAAGTGGCAAAATAAACACAGATGGAAATATGTGAAGAATGGGGAGGCAGACGGTAGAATAAGCTTGTAAGGATGAATCTTTAAGAAAGCCACATTGGTCTACGGAGTCTTAAATTAAGCACTAAGGATCAGTGAGTTAAAACTAAACACCATTGTATGGATTAATGTGAAGTGACCAAACTGAATTTGTTTGTTGGCAAGAGTGGGTAGTGAGGACGGGCAGTGAGGGAATTAGCATCACTTACCGAGTGCCTGTAATATGCCAGAAGTGATGAGTATGTATTACTGCATTTAGTCCTGGTGCTGTGATACTTAGTAGATGGTAATTGTTGGCCTCATCTCCCCTTTGTATGAGAAAACCAAAACTTTCTTACACAATTTGTCCAAGATCATATCACCAGTAAATGGCACTTACGTAGCGACAGGTGTCTATGTTGTTTTTAATACATCATTAATCTGAATTAGTAGAAAAATCTAAGTCATGAAATTAAAAAGTTTAGAGTTTCGTTACTCTGAGGCACTTTTGTAAGAATGTGAAAATATTGTACAATCAGAAGGAGGCAAACTTTGGCCAAATGGTAGCTCCGGGCTTTCAAAGAATAAACAGGATGTTCTTAAGATTAACATACTGTTTGCAAGGGGTGACATGGACTTTTCAAAAAAAGCTTATTTTTTTCAAATTATACAAGTAAGACATGATTATTGGTGAACACTGGAAAATACAGAAAAGCACTTACAGGAAAACAAAAGTCACAATACTACCACACTCTACAAAAAATTAAGATTTGGAATATTTCCCCTTCTTTTGTGTGTGTGTTTATTTCCCCACAGAGTGGAGATCATACCATTTAAATAACCTTGTGTTCTGCTTTTATTCCTTTATATTAAGAAGCTCCCTATGTTATTAGAATGTTTTCAAGAATAATATTTTTATCAATATAATAACTAATATTTGCCACGCATTAGACTGTCACATTACTTCTATCAACTTACTAATCCTCATAAGAACCCTCTAACATCTGTATTATCACTGCCCCCATCTTACAGGTGAAGAAAGTGAGATAGAGTAGGGTTAATGACGTGCCCAATGTCCCAAAGTGAGTCCAAGGTAGACTTGGGATTCAGACCCAGGCAGCCCCTAGGTCAGCACATGTAACCACTACATCGTACTGCCTCCATAATATTTCCTCCTCTAACTTACCAATGATGGGCATTTGGTTTATTACCATTTTTTTCCTTTACAATAATATTATAATAGACCATGTTATGGGCACCTGAAGCACTATTTTATCTAAGCCTATTCAGATGGCAAAACTCTTACCATTCCAACAAGTTGAATTTATTTTCAGCTAGCTGACAACAGCTGTAGAAACATGTCAGATGGCTAGCATTTCATAAACCAACTCAGTACTCCATCTACCCCTGATATGAACTTCCATGTGGTCCTCACCTGTCTCTTTCATTGCCATCTGCAGCAGATTTCTGTAATGTTTCCATCTGCTTTCACACTGCACAAAGAGCCAGCTAAAACCCTGGGTCTGTTCTGTACATCCCCTAACATTTATAAGCAAATTCCGTAAATTCTTATGTCTGGAATATCTTAAATGCTAAATATTTGTTCCCAGTCTGATGAGCCGATATAAGGCATACACAGAGAGATGACATCCAATATGCAGGTATAGAATTAAGATGAATAATTTTTTAATTCAGACAATAACCCAAGAAAAGGATATTCAAGTATTCTACCTTTTGCTTTTTTATCTTAGAGTGAATGACTGAAATCTCTTGCAAGATTAAAGGAATACATACTGCAATTCAATGGATGATCTGAGGTGAAAACTATCCAAAATAGAGTTTCACAAGCAGATCAGATAATGGAGTGTTAAGTAAAAAAACTCGTGGCTCTAGCTTATAGTTCACATCTTCTGAACTCAGTTTACCAATCTGGCTATCCAAGAGTGTGTTTAAAAATCAGGAATGTGTAAAAGAAGGGAAAGACAAAAACAAAAAAATTTAGAAATCATGGGCTCAATAAAGAAATTTTCCGAACTGTCAACAATACCATATAGAGAATTCATTTGCCATGTAAGAATGAAAAGATCAATATATCTAAAGAAGCTAAGTATCCCCCCTGAAATATGTTTAAGATACTGAAAGTGACAAAGCAAAATTCAGAACTTATAAATCTAATGACAGCAATATATAAGAAACAAAGCCATTTTGCAGGGTACTCTAAAAAGCTATAAGATTATTGCAATTAGTCTAAGTCCAAATTTCTAACGGACTTTAGAGGATAATTAAGATATCTGTTAATACCATCTTTCAAGAAATTCTTAATAGAAATTTGGTTTGTATTTAAGCCCTCCTAGAGGAAGTTCACTCACTGTTTTCATATTATGTTTAACATCTAAGTCCTCTCTGTTCTTATTTTATTTCCATTCAGTAATCTAAGTATTACTTTTTTAAAAATTTCATCTTCACAGCACCTAAGCTAATAAATAAGTTGACTGGATTATCCCCTCAGGCAGCCTCCTCCTCTACCTAGCCATCCCTCACCCTCTGCAGATGCTGATCATGTTACTATCAGGCTCAAACCTATACAGGACCCCTCCTAAAGGCTGTACACCCCCACTTCTACTTTTTCATCGTCCTGACTTCAAAAAACAAGCCCATTTTTCTTTTAAATGGAGAGACCAGAATTAGAAAGTAAATCAATTACAAACAAGAATCAAGTACCGCAATAAACTGCAAAAAACTTAATACGGAGTCAAAAAAGGAATAAGAAAGAAAAAAAAAGATTCTGCAGGACAGTAACCAATGCCCTTTACTATGCTTCTACAAGGTTCTAACGTTCAAACATCAATAATTCATATCCACATGACTCTCAGACATATAAAATATGGGGCTTTTTTTTTTTTTAGCCTTCAGGGCCCAAATTTCTATTCAAACCGCAATTAGCGAGTGGGGTGAGTGGGGCAGGGGAACCTCAATGTGAAGTCTGGGATAATGCATCACTAATTAGTCCAGATAAAACTATGCAAGATAATATGTGACACAGAAATATATTCCTACATACAGGTGCAAAAGATTTTAAGACTGCTGGAACAAAAAGATAAACAAAAATAAACCTTACTAAAGAGGATAGCTACCATTTCTATTTCTTGGTAATACATTTAGAGGAGTGATTTTGCTCAAGTGAAATGACAAGTTTCAAGCTATTCTGCTGAACTGTAGCTATTTTAAGGCAGGCCAAGGCTGCCTTAGTGCTTGTCATACAGCTTGCTCCCAATCTCTTGGCAGTTCTCCAAGGCATTCCAACTTCTTATGCACAGCCTTGCTGGAATCAGATCCCACTTATCTCTAAAGACACACTAAGTAAGATGTTGCCACATTACACAACCAACCTGCCATTTATTCCCATCAGATCACTTTGCACAACGTCTGACTAAAAAAAAAAAAAAAAATCAGACCACCATCTGTGTGGATACAGTTTAATCCAAATAATCCAATTTACCTTGGTCCCCAAAACAAGTATCAGAACACTGCTCAAACTTGGGGAAAATGCTATACTCCACTGCCCAAAAAAAGGTTGAGTACTCACCAACTAAGTAAGGAGAACTGACATGGACGGGAAAAAAGCAAGGTCACATCTTAAAAAAGAAATGCCTTAACTACAGATGTTAAGCCCTAATCATGTTCCCACTGCCTACATCTTGAAGCAGATTATTAATCAGTGTATATTTTAAAGGATCATCAGTATTTAATGAGTCCCATTACTTCCTTTAAAAAAATAATTTAACCTAGCAATACATCCTCTAAGTCAATGTACTCTCTAACTGTTAATATTTGGCCAAAAAAAGTCCTCTTCAAAAACAACCTGGAATGGTTAACCACATGCTGCTACATTCCATTCTCGCTAAAAAAAATCTATTTAATTAGCACATTTGAGCCTCATGCTCTGCACAGCTGCACAACATTCCAGTGATAGGCCAGCTATCAATATACACTTTACATTAACATTACATTGAGGCCAGTTCTCAAATACGATCCACTAAAGATTTATTTCACATGAACAAAAGTTTCCTTTAACAAGAGCGTAGTCCAACGAAAATACATACTATAATTAGGAATAAAACATTCATGCAACATACACTAACAAAGTAATTCTTCAGAGCTGGAAATATATATATTATATATATATATTTTATATATATAATACTCAACTGACAGGTAAGAGTAGTCTTCCTCAGGAATAAGACAATAAATTAACCTGCTCCCTAATTAAACTTTCCCCCCTTATGAATCAAATGAGATTTTAAGAGCTAGGATGAAAACTGGTGTTCTTAAAGTCAGGAACACGCACTTCAAAAGCAAAATAAGCATTTCAAAATGAAAAATCATCCTGATTATCAAGGAAACTCAGAAATTCCTTTAGCAGGGGGTGTTGATTTAAAAACAAGCAAACAGGCAAAAAGCAAAACAAAAACAAAAACAAAAAACCACCTACCTTTAAAACAAAGAATACAACACAAGGTGTGCGCTGGCTTCCTTCCCGCTCAAAGGGCACGTGAATGTCTGTGCTCCAGGATCCTGGTCATCCTTGACTCCAGCCCAGGAGATAAGCTGGGTATTTACGGACAGCCGGCAGCACAGAGTTGTCAGCCTCGCTGTGAGAAGGACCAGGCCCCTCTCAGAGAAGTTACCCGAGGGATACCTCTGACCCCACTCACTTCCTAAAAAAAGTGACAGGTGTACTCATCCATTCAGAGGTCCGGATAAGGCCACATTCCAGCCCCCTGCTCCCCCCACCACCCTGGGGTGCAGGGACCACTGTGAGACCACTGTCTCACCTCAATACCTCCCCAAGTGCTAGACCCAATGTGTGCAGCTGCCTGGAGGTTCAGCTGAGATCCCTACTGCAGGCTTCAGACAGGCCAGGCACATTAACCATCAAAGCATTTCCCTTGATGAGCTGTGACTGTCCTCAAAAAGAATGAGTCCCATCAGGTCGGGAGCTTCTGATGAATCCCTTATTTGGAGAGAGGAAGTCCATGTACTGCAGCTGAGCTCCAACCCCCAACCCCGATCCATCCATCAGCCAACCCAGCTGAGTTTCCCTCTAAACTGTAAAAGGAGGATGCCTGGATGGCTCAGTTGGTTAAGCAGCTGCCTTCGGCTCAGGTTATGATCCCGGGGCCATGGGATCAAGTTCTGCATCGGGCTCCCCCTGCTCTGCGGGGAGCCTGCTTCTCCCTCTCCCTCTGCTTGTACTCTCTTTCTGTCAAATAAATAAATAAAATCTTAAAAAAAATTTTTAAAAATAAACTGTAAAAGGAACTGTAAAAAATAAACTGTAAAAGGTAGTTCCTTACCACAGGCCTTCAGTGTTTAAACCTGGGAAGAAGGACATTTGCCACGTTTCCTCCAGGCCCACCACTCCAGACAAGACCAGTAATAATCACAAAGTACCTACTAGAAACTGCTAGAAAGGGCTTTCTTTCTCTTCCAGTGAAAGGGTGTTTCTCCCCTGTTCCCACTCCTTTCCCTAAGCACATGAAAAAACCCTTTAGCACCTTCTTCAGGAAAAGGCCAAATACTAGAATTAAGGCAGCAAAGAGGTGCTAGCAAGTCACCTCCATCCATCCAATGTCCCAAGGCTTAAACAGCTGGCTTGCATAATCAAGTAAGTATATTGCTTTTTCTCCTTGAAACAGATCCTAGATCCAAAGATAGAATTTTAAAGAATTCAGCCAATACAAGGATCCTAAGAAAGTTGAGCTCTTAGTGTGTGTTTTCAACAGTTACAACCAAAACCAGCCCAGTAAAATTTAATACCTTTAAAACCCAGATTCTAATAACCACATCCATTCCATTTGTAACACTGTTACGGGGTAGCTGTTTTAAAGAATCTCTGAAATCTGAAGATAAAAGTAAAATCAGATGTTGTCCAAAGGATATGGAGATGTCCCTCAAGGGAATTAATGCAACCCTGATGAGAATTTTTCCAAAACAAAACAGAAAGCACACATTATCTAATGAGAACTTAATTTCTGATATTTTTCCACTATAAAAATTTTTTGTCAAAGAAGAAAAGTGTAATAAAATTTGGATTTCTATTTCTTTACCATTTTTCTTTAGCACCCCTACCACTAAAAACTGCTCACCCCTACCACTAAAAACAGCTCAGGGCAAAAGTGTCCATGCCATAGCTTTAAATAAGACCAGTAATAGGATTTTATGTTTTGTCATGCTACATGTATTGACAGGAAGAGTAATAAACATCATCAAGTGATTATTTAGACTGTCAAAACTTGACATCTTTAACCTAAGAGCTGAGAATGTGGCCCTTATTTGTGAGATGAGTATGTGCACAGGGAAAAAGGTTTAAAGAATAAAGACCAAAATGTTTAACTGCATGCTGCTGGAATCACTAAATATCTGGTAATTTCAATTTTCTTCTTTGTATTCACTTTTATTTTCCATATGATCTATAATAAACATTTATTATTTTGGTAATCAAATATTTAAAAATTTTTATGTTAGATGATTTTATGCTAATTTATAACCTCAGGAAAGTATACATTCTTCATAAGCCATTCAGAAAAAAAACTATGCAAACTGTATTGAGTAGCAGACACTGTCAAATATTCAGGGATTATAAGAAGGTAAAAAAGAATGAATATTTTAACTTTTAAGACTATTGTACTCACTATAAAAACACTCCCATGCTACAGATTTAAAAATATAATGGAAAATGTTTAAACATCACAGAACAAAATAAATAAGCTTTGTTTTAGGGAAGCATCTAGGTTTTCCTTCCCTTTTAAATAAGTAAGATAAAAGGGCTAAAAGGGGGAGGGGGAGTAAACCACAATAAGAACATGCATTATCCCACCCCAAAGACTGAACAGCTGGTGAAGAACATTCCAGAAAAATGTACAGCCCTTGAATGTTTAGATTTAGCCTTGAAGCAAACACACTAGGACAACAATTATCCCCGTACCTGCTCTCCAAGAGGGTAAGGAAACAACAAGAAACCCCACTCAGAGCCAGAGGCAATAGCCATAGAGGCTGATCTCCTGGAGATGTTTTTTACCCTGCTCCCTTGTGGCCCAGTTCCTACATCTTTTCCCACACTCCACGGAAGTAATAAAATACCAAGGCTCTAACAAATTGCATATTTAAATAAGGAATGGAAACATCTTTTCAAAATTTCAGTGCTCTTTATGCTTTTAGTATTAAGACTGGTTTTCTGTAAGTTCTGGCAGAAAAAAAAATTGAATAGCAAAGGGTATATTTAGCTGATTAATCATTTTATTTATTAGTTTTTATCCATCTAAAATGAGGCTTATTGTGGTGTTAGGATATTTTTGATAAAGAGCAAGAGTTTATTGTTAAGTACTTCCAAAAATTTGGGAAATGTGGAGAGATGAAATTAGAGCTCTTCCACAATCCACATCACCAAGTGATAACCACTTTCTAAGCATAGACATATTTAATTATACATATACACTGCCAAAGAGTAAATTCTGCTTATTTATATGTCATTCTGCATTTCACCCTAGTTCATCTGTTGGGTAAAAATCTGTAATTATGTTTTAATACAGATTTTACTGCCCAACCAATGGCTTCAAGTTTATGTTAAAGATCAGAAATAGAAGGATGCTCTAGATTCTAGATCAGAGATGTCAAATGGCTCTAAAAATCATTCAGATGTTTACTCTCATAGTTTAGAGTTTATAAAGAATGGAATTACGACACCAATAAACAAGGGTCAACTTTAAAGCAATCTTGAAATTATAACATCTTACTTTCAGATCTCAAAGCACACTTAACCTAAAATCCTCCTCAATCAATCACTTAAAATTGACAGCAGAAAAAACCCACAAAATTCATGGAAGTAAATAGTTCATTTCTACAAGCTACATTTTACAAAGTACCAACACAGTTGGGAATCTGGGCTGTAAAACAGAACTATTTCCTCCCAAAGATGAAGGGCAATGTGATTCATTCCTGACATTCACTTTCAAAATGTTATCTCTACAAAATTCCCCACTTTAAAAGTCTTAAAATAGCCCTCTGCCTCTGTTCATGGTAGAGATTACTCAATCATACATACATCCCTCTGTCTCACCTACGTGATAGAGGCAATAAATATCATATACATACATACATAAGAATTTCATTTCATACAAAGAAGGAAGGATATTATTAAAATTCAGTCCTCTCACCCTTAGCCTATAATATTCCCAAATGGTGAGAAACCATTAATCAGAAGTAATATAAATCTGGAGTTATTTTTATTTTAAAATTTTCACTCAGAATTTCATCTACTTTTCTGACCAATTTCAAAGAAACATGATGGTCTAATGGTTACAAAATTAGCTTCAGCAGCTGTGTTTGAGTTTCCACAAGTGAGAACAAGTATGTCACCGAAGTCTACTGCCCTCTCTGTGTAAGTATGCGGTTTGGAAATACTAAAGAATCCTGGTCTTCCCCACCTTCTCAGCTGACCCAGGTCAGTGTAGAGTCAAGTTAGCATTCCATCACATCTAAATGCTCTACTTTTCTCTGAGACCTATACCCTGAAGATGCTAACTTACTCATTTTTCCTCTGCTCTTAGAGTGTACAGAAGGACAGATAAGACAATTCTTTAGAAATTTAAACTATTCCTTAATAATGACCTATAAGTGGCCAGACTTGCTTTTTTCTTTCCTTTTTTTTTTTTAACAATTAACATAGTGTTGCTTGCTTTTTTGATTATTAAAAAAATGGTCCTCGTGGTAGTCTATTAGATTTACTGTACTCTTCTCTATTTATAAAATTTTTCAAAACTCAAAATGAGAAACTTTTAAGTCATAAGAATTTCCTTTCTTACAAGAAAGGAAATCAGCCATCAACCCACCATCTAAAGCATTAACATTTTAATATATTTCCTTCTAGTCTTTTATTTACTATAACAAAACTGGACTTATACCCTATTATATAGCATTGCATAAAGGTATTTCCACTGAATACTATACTGTTAGCATTTTCTCATTTCAGTAATATTCTAACCATTATTATTTTAAGCACTATACTGAATTCCATCCTGTCCCTGTGCCATAATTTGAGTATGTCCCAACTTTTTCACTATAAATAACGGTAAGAAGATCCTTGTTTAAAAACTTCTGTCCTTATTTTTACTTATTTCTTTTAGGTTACAGAACTACAAGTGGGATTTCACTCCAAAAAATATAAACATTTAAGGTTTCTATTATATAAATATATAACCCAGTTTTTTCTACTACATTTGTATTAATCCAAATATTCTCCCAACAGATAATGCAGAGCTCCTATTTTATAGCATCCCAGAGAGCATTCTTTACCCACCAATTAAAGTGGAAAAATTAATCTAATTGTTTTGTGTTTCAAATTACTGGTGAGTTTGAACAATTTAATATAGTTACAGTTATTGTCTTCCTTGATTTCTTCTTTTATAAACTATCTGTTCATACCCTTTCCCCCAATAGTAGGATTTTATGTTTCCTTATTTGTTAAAAATAGGCTTTAGTTAGGTTTGCCTTTCCTATAATTTAGACATGGTACATAAGGACAAGTTTAATGTAGACTGAACTTAGCATTATTTATCTGAATGATGGTATGTTTGCTGGAATGTATCTTTTCTGAATAAATCAAAATATTTATTTGAAAGAAAGCATAAAATTAAGACTAAGCAAACCGTCCATGTCTCATGGTAATTAAAATGTATTGTGATAGTGGATTATCTTACTTAGCTTTAATAATCCTTTGTGATAGTTACCACCATGCAGATGGAGATACTGAGGCACACAGAAAGGTCAAGGTAGTTTGCCCAAGGTCACTTAGTCTGTACATGGAGTCACCAGGTTGTGCAACTCCAGAGCCTAAAGCTCAGGAGCCTTGCATCCAACAGCCTCCCATCAGCCACACTGGCCCTGACCTCTCAACTCCTCCAACATTATCTCCACTAAGGGTTTCTGCTGGAATCTCAAATTTAACAAGTTCAAAGACAAAACTGATTCTCTTCCCAACCAGATTTCCATTCTTCACGGTGTCTATTTCTGTCATCATCCAAATTTGAAACCCAGGTCACCTTAGCTCCTCATCCACTTAGGTCTACCTCCCATCCATTCACTCTGCGAGCAGTTGGCACAGGGTTGGGCCATCACAGCCCTTCTCCCATCTCTCCCCTCCTTCTCATTCCCTTGGCTACCACCATAACCTGCTCCCTTAACCTCCGGAACCCCCCCATCCGCAATCACCTATTTCCTGTCTCCCTGCTTTTGATTTCCTCCTGTTCCACTGTATTTTGAACTCTGCCAGAGTGCTGTGTTACTCAAATATCTTACCATCACAGAATTTTAGGGATATACAGGATCTTAAAAATTAAGCATGAGATCCAATCAACTGGTAGTTACTGCCTAGAACACTATATTGAGAATGTTACTGAGGCTCTACCTCAACTCTGTGGAAAAAAGAGTGTCATGGCTGATTTTCTGATCTGCCAGGGAGGGAGGGAATGGTGCCCATGTGCCAGGCTTTAACCCCCACTATAATTTCATCTACATCCTTCATTTTATAAATTTAAAACTGAGACCAGAAGGGTAAATGGTTTGCCAAAGTCACACACCGGGTCAATAAGAGGTCTTTTATCTGCTGGGGACATACACAGAATATATTCTATAGAGTATATAGTCCTTAGATTCAGGAACTAAATCTTATTCACCATTAGACCAGCCCACACCACCATCACTCTAACCCAATTTCAAGCCCTGGCAAGAGAAGGTATCCAATAATTTGTTTACTGCATCAAAAACAATACTGCAGGGTAATCTTCGAGTAGCAGCAAAGGGAAAACAGTAGTCTAAATGCTTCCTGGTAAAAAGAACTATAATTACACTATTTTCAAGAACAGGAACCTGAGCTGACAAAGGGTTCCCAGTAAGTGGTCTTGTACAGCCTGTGCTGATTAATATAAAAATTCCACCCGTAACACAGCCTTCTAAAAAAATAAAAGAATAAGCCATTTATTAGCTCTTTTGACATAAAAATATGAAGGCAGTTTTGGGAAAGCATTTAGAAGAGGTCAGTGGCTCATACAGCTTAGGTAGTTTGAAGAGAAAGTAATGGAACTGTTATTAACTGAACACCTACTATGTACCTAGCACTGTACCCTGCTGTCTCACAACTGTATCACAAAGTATTATCATTTCAAGTTTACTAATAAGGAAACTGTGGTTTCAAGAGGAATGAACTATCCCAAGGCCAAAACCTAGCTGTGGCCACATGGCTAGTATACAAAAGCCTTAGGATCTGAGCCCAGATCAGTTTGACTCCAAAACTAATGCTCTTTCCCAACTGAAAAAAAAATTTTCCTGCAATAACAAAATCGTCCTCACAAACCTTAAAGGACAAAAACTGATTATGACTCTACTGAAATTACAAATGACTGTTCATCAAAAGAAACCACAAAGAGTTTTTAAAAACAAACACTAACTGGGAGGTAATTTTTACAACACGTATAACCCATGGGGATTAGCAGGCAATCTACACAAAGAACTCCTACAAATCAATAAGAAACAAATCTAAAAGATAAATAGGCAAAAGCTTAATGAGGACTTCACAAAAGAAGAAACCCAAATGGCCAATAATATACTTAACATCAATAGTCAGGGAAGTGGCAAATAAAAAGCATGATGAGATAACATTTCATAAATATCAACTGGACAACATTTTAAAGTCTGGTAAATGAAGTAGTGGCAAAGTTGTGGAATTATTATAACATGTACACTCTACTAGTAGGAACACAAGTAGTACAATCACTTGGGAAAAGCCATTTGGCATATCTAGTAAGGCTGATGATACACATACCCAATTATCCAGCAAATTTCATTCGTGAGAGAAAGAGACCGACAGATAATGTGTGTTTGTATCTATCTCCACATATGTATTAAAAGACACGTAGAAGACATATTCACAGTAGCCTTTGTATAAGAGCAAAAAAATGGAATCAATCCAAATCTCTATCCACAGCAGAAGGAATAATAAGCTGTAGTGGAATACTACACAGCAGTAAAAATGAATGAACCACAGCCACAAAATGAATGAATCTCAGGAATATAATGTTAATCTAAAAGTGCAAGTCACAGAAAAATACATAAAGTGTAATTTCTTTTATATAAAATAAGAAGTTTTAAAAGGATAACCCATAAAGAAGAGCAAGGGAATGATAAGCATAAAACTCAAGACAGTGGCTGCTTCAGATGGGATCACAGAGGATCACACAGGGAACTATGAATACACGATGACAAGGTTCTTCTTCCCGAACTAGGTGATGGGTGCCTGAGTGCCCACTGATTTATGATTCTGTCACAGATCTTTTATGAGCATTATTTTGTATGTACAAATCACTTAATAAAGAACTTTAAGAAGGCAATGGACCAGAAGGGCAGGACACTGAATATACCAGGAGAAGTAACTGATGACAAAGAGATCAGAGAAGAGCAAAGGGAGCAGAGGGGGCCCTTGCACTCAGGGGCTTAGCTTCCTGGACTCTAGTTCTGCTATCTCAAAGCCAATGCCTTTTTGTCTAGGCAGAGAGGGGAGACTGTTTTTCAACTTTAGAGGTGTTCTAGAAAAGAACTAAAAAACCTGACTAGTCTAAATAAACTATAAAAAAAAAAAAATAAGGCTCCATTTAAAAATTAAAGAACTTTACAAAGTATTTCTGTATTAAATGATTTACAGCCAGTGTATCCCTTTCTTCCACACCACTTAGTGACCCAAGGGAAAAAAATGTGCCGACATTTCAGCAAAAGTAAAAACAAAAGAAAGATACTAGAAGGATATGGAGGTCCCTTGCTGAAGGAGTAGAGCAGTTTCTCCATTTAAGATGCATGCAAGTCACTTAGGGGTCTTGTTAAAATGCAAATTCTGATTGGATAGGTCTGGGATGAGACCTCTAAGAATCCGCATTTATAACAAGCTCCTGATATTGCTGTTGCACAAACCTCACTACTGTAGCAAGAGACATTATGAAAACACCTTCTCTAGCAACGTCTAAAAACAGAAGTGTGGGTGTCTCTAATTGGGGTAGTTTCATTTTACCCACCAAGATAAAGAAATTGATGATACTATTCCTACACTATATAAACTTGGATACAGGATAACTGTTATCAGAAAAATCAAGAATACTAAACTAGGTCTTTTGCGAAAAAAAGATGCTCTGAGAGACAGCAAAGACTGAAAACTTAAAAGAGAAATCCATGAGAACTTTTACTCACTTCGACAAACCTACAGAAGTAGCCTTTCCAGAAGGGATATTAGCCCTTTCCTTATGAAAGAATGGTTTCCCAGTAGTATTAAACCAGGACTACCAAAAGGAAATCCACAGAACAGTAATTAAAGACTGATTATAATGCAGATGTTGGTCATGGCCCAACATAATTAAAGGAGTATTATCACTCTTTATATTACATATATACATGTGTGTGAACAGCTCTAGAATTCTAAGAATATGCTCTAAAAACGAAAGGCTTATTATTTTAACGAAAACCACATCAAATAATTTCCACTCATCATGTCTGTTTAGTAGTAGTAAAATACTTCCACCTCAAAATAGTGTTCTGCATGTAGAGTCATGCTTTCATACAGCACTCAATAACCACTCAAACTCTTCTAAGAAAATGCCAATGCCAAGTCTCTGCTAAGGATGTGTCACAAGTAGAGAGTGAGGTCTTCTCACTTGCTCCTACAACATCACAGGCTGTTGTTACTAATCTCACCCTAAGAGATGCTCTGCACAGCAAGCCTGCACAGCAGTTTCCTCACTGTCCTAATACTTACTCTCAGATGAAGGGTTTGGTTAATCCAGAGAGGATAGTTACAAAGAGTAGCCTAACAGAATTCTGCACCTGGTGTGTAAGTCAGAACAGCTAAACCCCCTGCGCCATCAACACAGGATATTTTTTACAACATAATAAATCCAAAATGTCTGGATAATCCATGGAAACAATACTCCCAAACATCTTTATGCATCACAGTTTTATACAAACAAAGCAACGATGAAATCCAAATTCAAAAATATTCTACATTTTAATGGCCCTCTATTAGAGAAACTCAAAATAATGCACATAAACCACACAACTTACATTCAGTTCTGTTCAGCACAGCCACATAAAATCAAATGCTGGATTCATTATTAGAGATTTTTAAAAAATAAAAGTAGATATGCCCTTGCATTGAAACACTGACCTTCCCTTCCAGTTAGCATACTGAAATGCCTTTTTTCAGGTATACATTTTAGAAGAGGTGACATTTAGATGTGTCCCCTTTGCCATCCCACATTGAATAAATGAATTGTAGAAGTGGCATTTAGAAGAGAAATTCCCGGTGTTCCCAGACTAAACAGATGGGGACACTGGGCATCATCTCCTTCTAACCAGATACCAGCCAGAGGCCTTGGTGGTCTGCGTTTCTCCACCCCCCTCCCCAGCCACATCTGCAAAAAATATGTACACAAAAAATACATATAAACAAACACAAATGCAGTCAGTTACCATGATAATCCCATTAGTCATGACTGGATACTTAACTGGGGCTACCTAAATCAATCTGAATACCAATTTACCAACAATCATGACACTTACCGAATAATCCTTAATAAAGAATCCAAATCTCTAACTGTGCTTGAAAAAGCAAATGATAAAAATAAAGCAAATACGGGTTAAAGAAACAGTTTACTATCCACCAAAAAATATGCTCCTTTTAAAACAACTTACTGAATGTTAATATTTTTAAAAATGTCTCAGAGCCATAAGAACTAAAACACACCAATCCTTTTATTTCAAAAAATGTTTTCCTACGGGAAAAATTCATATCCTTAGTATTTACCAAAGACAGAGGTACTGTAATGTTACCACCGTAAAGCTTCAATTAATCAACTTTTCACCTATGAAGAAATCGATGGATAGTTGGGTTGTAGTCACAGATTATGGGCAATGCACAGAAAAACACTGCGACTCCCAATACTGACTGCACCACTGCCTCCGCACACCACCGGGCCTGTCCTCCCTGCAGCCCCTCCCTAGGGCTCAGGTCCCTCGGTCGGAGATCAGATTTCGGTCCGCAGCCGCAGGCCGGCTCCCTTAGCGCTGCAGGACGCCCCTTCGTCCGAGCACTGCCGCGACCGGTGGGGCGGGAGGGGTCACCCCAAACCGGTCCCCCCCCCCCCACTTCACGGCTAGGTGACCTGGTCCTCCTGACGCCACATCCAGCTGAAGCAGCATGACAAGGTAGAAGCAGCTCCCGGCCCCGGCCAAGGGCAGCCCCGGGCCTGGGTGGGGCCGGGCGGGGGCCGCAGGCGCCGAGTGGCCTTGCCAAGCCCCGGCAGCGAGAACCAGGGGAGGCTGCGATACTGCTGCATTGTGCTGCATCACGGCGAGGGCACTGGGAGCCATCCATCTTGCCAAAAAAGCATATCCCCGCCCAAATAAACCCACCGAATCCATTTTTCTCCTCTGCTGAAGCACCCCCACACTCACCCTCTCCTCGCTCTGTGGCCCGGCTTTTGATTGGAAAAATAATGGACTTGGTTTGTATACTGACATCGACAACACTCCCCTCCCCATCTGACGGCAGACACTTGGCATCTTTCCTCTCACAAAAACAAAGGGAAGACTCCCCCGGAAAAAAAGAGGGCCGCGGGCGTGGTGTGAGGGATGAGGACGAGAGGGGCTTCCAGCCCACCGCCCCCCAAAGGCCGGCCCGGAGGGTCCCCGCGCTAGTACAAACCTGTTGAAGAGCGGGTGGCTAGAGCTGAAGGGCGGGCGCCGCCGCGGCTCCGCGCCCCTAGGCGGCTCACGCCCAGCCCTGGGAGAGTGGGGACGGCGGTGAGGGCGGGGGGCGGGCGCGATGATGGGCGGGGGGGCGCCGGGCCGCCGCCTCCGGCTCAGCTGCAGCGCTGCGCAGCGGGGACCACGCCTGGCCGCATCCCCCGTACCGTTACGCGCAGAGTCGGGCCTTGTCAACGCCGCCCCCGCTCCCCACCAGCCCCGGCCGTAGGGAGGGCACCCGAGAATACAACCTCCCTGCTGCCCACTCCGCACCCACCCCCGCGCCAGGGACCGCTGCGCCCTGCAGGAGGGAGGAGGCGGTGGAGGCAAGGAGAAGGAATCGGCGCCGCTGCGCGCGATGGGGCTGGGCGGCCGCGGTGCGCACAGGGGAGCTGCGTTCGCCTCACTGCGGAGCCTGCCGCCCCTGCCCGCAAAGCCCGCGTACTAATAAGCACAGGCGACCCAGGCTTCCCGCGCCGCCCCCGCCCGGGCTCTGCAGCCTCCCCGCCCCCACGCCACTCTCAGGGCGCAGGGCAGCGGTGGGGCAGCGGCGTCCTCCCGGCCTGGGCCCGCGCCCCTCCTCCTGCCCTCCCGCCGCCCAGGAGCCCGCCCGGGAGGCAGCCCCAGTGAGTTGGCATCTTCCTGCCTAGGCCCCTCACCTACCTCCCGCGGATAAGGGGGTGGGGGCGCCGGGGTCCCGTCCTCCTCCCGCTCCTCGGCGGCCGGGCGGGTGGGCCGGGAGGCGACTCCGCGGGGCTGTCCGCGGCTGGGGCCGGGGCTCACAGGACGGGACCAGTGGGCGCTGCTGCGCGGGGCTGCGCGCTCGCTCCGGGCGGAGAGGCGGCCGAGGGAGGAACTGGAGGAATCCGCAGCCTGCACGGCAACAGCTGCACTGATTCCGGGGGCTGGGCGGGAGCGCGGGGCGGGGGGGGAGAAGGGGAGGGAGCAGGCAGGGAGGGGGCGAGGGGCGGGGAGAGGGAGCGCGCGGGCGCCAGGAGCGCGCATACACGCGCGCGCGCACACGCTCTCTCCCGCACACCCTCCACACTCGGCTCCGCTCGCCGCTCCTCCCTCCCTCGGTTCCTCCCTCGCCTGCCCTCGGCGCCTGCCCGGAGCCCCGCAGCCGCCCACCCAGCGCCTGCTGCGCGCGCTAGCCGAACCTCGGGCGCGTCCACGCACTCCCCAGCCCAGGCTCTGCCCCAGCCCGCCGCCGACCTCGTCCTCTGCCGCGGGGACCCACCAGGGCTGGCCTAGGCAGGGTGGGCACCGCCGCCGCCGCCGCTACCCGGGCAAAGGGACAATGGGGGCTTTGTCCCCACAGCCGGCGAGGGCCAATTTCACGTTTAATTTGAGGCTAATTTGATTATCGCCTTGGAAAGGGGCAGCCTAATTTTCTACGTGATTTGTGCAGCCTCTTTTCGCCCGCGATGTTTGCGTTTGGAACGCGACGGAGAGTGTTGAGGGAGGTTTTAGAACGTGGTTTGGTTGGTTTGATTTTAGAATTTAGGTGGTGATGCCGTATAGGTTCCGCCCAGCCTGATGAAGAGCGACAGGGACCTCTCCGTGGGAAACCTTGGGCGATGGGGGCAGGGAGTTGTTACTCGGTGAAGTCAAGCTCTTCCTCCCCCCACCCCCTTGTGAGTGCTTCTTCACCCTGTCCCTCCCGGTAGCTGCGAACAGACCCTACAAGTGGTTTGTCCAACTCCTGCCTCTGGGCGTTCTGGCTCACTTTAACCTAAAACCGGGCGCTCTTCCCGAGCGACCCTTGCGTAGTGGGGTCCTTCAAGCTTCAGTACAAGCCCCCTGATGACTTGAGGGTTTCATTTCTCCCCCTACGCGCAAACCCTGAGATGGACACCGGACGCTTAGTCGAGTTTCTGTCAAGTGCCAACGCCCCTTCTCAACCAGCTTGCCCACCCAATCCCACAGATCTGTAGAAATTCTGGAACCGCCACTGCCAGGGAGAAAAGATGGTGTCATCACCGTGTCCACGAATAGAAACGCTCTTTAGAGAGCGGAGTCTAGGGAAACTGACGTTCTGCCTGCTATGTAGGTGCCCAGCGGCGGCACTGTAAGCTTTCAGAGGGAGGAGGGGCCCTTCTGGATTGAAAAAGCCCAAAGGCTTTTCTCCCTAAAGATCTGACCCTCAACCCCTGAACTGAAAAACAAAACAAAACAGAAATAAAAGATAAATAGTTCAGATCATGCTTATATCTGAAATCAATAGACCCGAGGGCTGATGAGTTTGTATTTTTTACATGTATTTTTATATGAATATTTTTATGAGACAACTCAGGACCTTAAATGAATATTTTTAAATAAATCTAAATGAAATTGTTCAAGCAAAGTGAAGATGATTCTTCCTTTTAGTGCTTCGCCATCAGTTTGAATGTTTGTACAAATGTTTGCTTTTGATATATATGAAAAAATATTGAGAAAGGCAAATAATTTAGCATTTTTCTCAAAGGGTTGATCAACACCTCCAGAAAGTGAACTCTCCAAGGACAGGGTTCTTTTGTCTGTTTTTTCGCTGTTTGTACATAGCAGGCACTTAGGAGGTGCTCGAAAAATATTTGTTGAATTGAATTGTAGAGAATCAACATGTAAGTGGCTGCCCTCATTAGGTAATACAGGAAATCCACCAGGAATCAAAGTTGTTTCCCTTTCATTTATTTTGCTCCATAGCCCTCAGCACCTCCCCACCCACAATGTTAATGAAATACCAAAGAAAACAATGGAAATTCGGGAAAATGCTTGTTTAAATTCTTCCAGTATTATTCTGAAATGGTGACTCTTAACAGCTTCCTTTATCGCAGATAATAGTACTTGACTAACTCTACATTTGCTGGATGAGTCACCTCCCTTAATTTTTAAAAATTTCTTTCAAAAAGGGAAGAAATTTCAACCTTAGCAAGGTACTCTAGTAAAGTGCCAATAAGTATTCCAAAAATGTAAAAGGCAAGGATTCAGAGTTTCACTATAAATACCTGAGTTTTCACCAGACTTTCACTATAAATACACTATAAATACCTCACAATTTTGAATTCTTACCCTTTGTTGGAAAAAAAAAATCATCAACTAGGAGAGTCCAGGGTACTATGACCCCCTCCAAAAAAAGTAACAGGTCAAAGAAAAGACAGTCTAAATATGGAGAGATTATTGGAGAAGGCATATATTTCTGTGACAGGCAAGAATCTAGAAAAAGATGAAAAGTCTTAGTAATTATGATAACTCAAAAGGATTATTCTCAAATATCTCAGAAGCAGCTTTGTTGAAGTTCTTCCTCACATCGCAAGATGATTTAAAGGAATCTAGAACTATTGACACCATGTCTAATACTACTCTCCATTTTTAAAACCATGTGATTATATATGGCTTTGTCTCCATAGAAATAGTACTTCATTACAAAATTTTTTGAGATATAAATTATTATTTTAACTTTCCATTCAAAATGTAGGGGAAAATACTGTCAATATATATATTAGTCACTATAGACTGACTAGGTTATGATGTTATAATACACAATTCCTAAATCTCAGTATAATACATAAGTTCCAAATCAGCGAAAATTAAATTATTTCTTATATAAAATCAACTGTGGTTCCAAGAGACTCTCTGGGGAAGCTGTCTTCTATGTGTCAGTTCAGTGTTCCCGAATACTTTAATATTAAGGTTCTCCCATGTCAGTAGGTACTTCTACAATCTCAAATGTAAGGGAAGAGTATGATGGAGGGCTAAGTACCAGCAACTAAATACTTCCACCCAGAAATGACACAAGGTTACCTCCACTCACATTTTATTTGCCAGAGCAAGTCACATAGCTACACTTGAAACCAGATAATAGTATTGTCTGCCTGTTTATTTAGAAAAGAGAGAATGACAAAGTATTTCCTTGGTTACATTAAATTAACCCAATTAAAACCCATCTTTTATTTTATTGATAATAACCTAAAATTTTAAATTCAGAACACATTTTGAAAATTTGAATAATTTTTTTTTTCCATCTCTGTTCACTCCTAAACTTGACTTCCTTTCAACTCTGAACTAGTCTGGGAAGTTTCCTCATAGTAGAAATGTTCTATTTGGAGCTTCACACATATTAATTTTGCACTGGGAAAGCCTAAAGACTTACATGTTTGAGGGGTCAATATTATGAATGAATAGTTTTTAAGCACTAGTAACACATTTACTGCTGTATAAAATAATTCATTCTTTCATTTATTCAAGAAATATATATGCCTTAATCTGTTCTAGGCTTTGAAATAGAGCAATGGGCAAAACAGTAAAAAAATCACTGCCCTCATGGATCTTCCATTCTAGTAGGATGGAAGTCAATCAGTCAATCAATAAACAAGTAAACAAGTAAAATATATGTATGATGATAAATCTGAATAACCTAAATATGTAGAAATAATATTTATAAAATGATAAGTAGCTTCAGCTTTCTAGGAAAGAATCCTCAAATTTTCTATTAATAAAAATAACCGTAAGTAGCAATTGTAAAATGCTTTCTAGTTTTTAAAGCGCTTTAGCAGACATATTTTTTGTCTTTTTTGTTAGTTCTGCAGGATAGATATTAACCCCATTTTATAGGTTAGAAAACTGAAGACACCAGTAGGTTAAATGAGTTGCCCAAATTCACACTGCTACTAAATGCCACTGGTATCTGCTTAGAAGATAGCATATCAGAGCTGTGTGCTTGGCATTGCATATTATTAAAAAGTAATTAGGTTTGCAAGATGAAAAAGTTCTTTATGGGGCACCTGGGTGGCTCAGTCAGTTAAGCGTCTGCCTTCAGCTCAGGTCATGATCCCAGGGACCTGGGATGGAGCCCTGCACTGGGCTCCCTGCTTGGCGGAGAGCCTGCTTCTCCCTCTCTCTGTGTTGCTCCCCCTGCTTGTGTGCACTCTCTCTCTCTCTCTCTCTGTCAAATAAATAAATAAAATCATTTTAAAAAAAGAAAAAGTTCTTTGAGATGAATGGCGGTAATATTTGCACAGCTATGTGAATGTACTTAAAGCCATTGAACTGTACACTTAAAAGGGTAAAAAATGGTTAATTTAATGTTATGTATGTTACCACAAGTTTTAAAAAATGTTCTCAAAAAATAAAAATAAAAATGTTTTAAATAATTCTAAATCGAGACCTCTAGAATAATAGAGTAAATGCTTTCTCACCTCTTCTTCAGTTAACACACTTGTTGGATTACACTGTTCATTCCCTCTGTATTGTGAGCATATTGATGGATGTCCATGGCACACCAAGCACATTCTGACAGTAGGGTATCCTCTGCTACACCTGTATTTTTCAGGTCCCACCATTATGCTATATATTTACCAAGTCATTTGGGTTTATTCCCAAATTTATTTATGCCAGTTATGACAATTGAACCTATTTTACTTAATAATTATAATTAAACAATACATCAATCAATTAAATATGAGTGTGCAGAGAGACTCCTTTCAGTGATAAGTAAGTTGCATATTTTTAAACATCTGATTAAAGCCTAAAAATATTGCCATCAAATTATAGGTGGGCAGGATAACAATAAAATTTAGGGAGGAATGGAAATCATAAAAACCTTGAAATATCCAGAGTCAAGTTGCTTTGCTAGTGTCTTTAAGTTCTTAGTCAACTTAAAAGAAATCAGAGTGTATCAGATAGCTGTGGCTTATGCAAAGACAAAGTGGTCTTTCACTCCATAAACATGTTGGAAGAAACCCTTTGACCATCAAGAGATTAGCAGGGGAACATACATTTATAAGTTTCAAGTAAAGTAAAATTTTATGTCTCTTTCCAGATATAAATCTATTGTTTTTTTCAAAATGTGTCTCAAGGATTAGGCAACAAATTATTAGATATGGCGCCAAAACCATGAGCAACAATGATAAAAATAGACAAACTGGACTTCATCAAAATTTAAAACTTTTGTGCATCGAAAAACATAATTAAGAAAGTGAAAAAGCAATCTAGAGAATAAGAGAAAAATATTTGCAAATTACACATCTGTTAAGGGTCTACTATCCGTAATATATAAAGAACTCTTACAACTCAACAACAAAGAAACAACCTAATTCAACAATGTGCAAAGAACTTAAATAGAATTTTCTCCAAAGAAGATATACAAATGGTCTTTGAGCACATGAAAATATGTTCAACATCAGTAGTCATTAGAGGAACGCAAATCAAAACCACTCTGAAATACCATTTCATACCCACTAGGTTGGCTTTAATTTTTTTAAAAAAAGAAAGAAAATAACAAGTATCAGCAAGAATGTGGAGGAATAGAAGCCTCATATATTGGTGGTGGAAATGTAAAATGGTGCAGATGTTATGGAAAATAGTTTGGCAGTCCCTCAAAAAGTTAAATGGGATTACCATGTTACCCAGCAATTCCATTCCTAGGTATATGCCCAAAAGAACTGAAAACAGGTACTCACACAGTTGTACACAAATATTCATAATAGCACTATTTACAATAGTCAAAAGGTGGAAACAACCCAAATGTCCATTAATGCATGAATCAAAATATGGTATATACATACAATGGAATAGTATTTAGCCATAAAAGGAATGAAGCAATGATGTAATGTTACAATGTGGGAAAAAAAATAAGACACAAAATGTCACTTATTATTTGATTCCGTTTATATGAAATATCCAGAATAGTTAAATCCGTAGAGATAGAACATAGATTGATGGTTGCCAGGGAATGGGGGAGGAGCAGGAAAGAGGATGGGGTATAACCACTTAATTGGTATGGAATTTCATTTGGGGGTGATGAAAGTGTTTTACAACTACATAGAGGTGGTAGTTATACAACATGATGAAGATACTAAATGCCACTGAAATGTTTGCTTTAAAATAGTTTTATGTTATCTGGATTTCACTTCAATTAAAAAAATATAATTCAAAAGTGAAAGTCTTTTTTATTCCTCATTTAACATCATTTTTCAATAACCAACCAACCACTTGTCACATCAGGGAAATGGGCTTCTGCATGTTCATTTTTTGTTTTTTTAAGATTTTATTTATTTATTTATTTATTTATTTATTTATTTATTTATTTATTTATTTATCAGAGAGAGAGAGATTGAGAGCAAAGCAGGGGAGGCAGTGAGTGCCAGGCAGAGCAGGCAGAGGGAGAAGCAAGCTCCCCAAGGAGCAAGGAGCCCGATGCAGGACCCCTGGGATCATGACCTGAGCCGAACGCAGCCACTTAACCAACTGAGCCACCCAGACGTCCTTGCATGTTCTTTAAAACTTTCCTATATGCTCCTCTTGAAAAAGGGTTTGTCACAATTTACCTCTCATATACAAGCTGATTGTTCTACTTGTCTATTTTCAGACAGCTTGATTCTAATTATCCCACCACAGAAATATAAAAGTGATTCTGAGTCTTTATTGTTGGGAACAAACAAGAAATTGGGGGGAAAAAAAAAAGCTGCTGGAACCTCCCTTTGTCATGTACCAACTGAGAATGAGGAGGGGAAGAGCCCTGAGTGTGATGGCCCTCCGTAAAACATAGCACACTCTTTCTTCATCTTCTCAGCCTGCACTGTCCCATACAGTAGCCTCTAGAAATATAGCTGGAGTGACAGGGAAACTGAATTTCTAATTCTACTTAATTTTAATGAACTGAGATTTAAATTTAAAAACTGGCTCTTGGTTTCAGCTATTAGAAAATTTTTAACTATGTTTGGAACAACTTGCATATTTGAATCTACTTGCTTTAACTGTAAATTTTGTGAAATCTACATACACACCAGATTCAAAGACTTGGTAAAAAAAAATGTAAAATATCTCAATTTTTAAAATATCTATTATATGTTGCAATGATATTATTTTGGATATAATGGGTTAAATAAAACCTATTTTTAAAATTAATTTCACCATTTCTTTTTATTTGTTCAAATAAGGCTATTGCAAAAGTATTAAATTACATACATGGCTCACATTCTATTTCTGTTTGACAACTTTGTTCCAGACATTGTCAATGGGGACTCCAGTAATTGGAATCCTCACTATTTAGACTCAGGAAAACTGACGAAAAGCAACTAGAATTTGGAATACGCTACCAAGTGAGAATCCAAAGTGGAGTCAAGTTTCCAACTTCCAGGCTTTCTGTAGTGCTTCTTTCAGCCTTGGTATCTGTGGGTAGCAAGCCATGGTGCTCTTTGTGAGCAGAAGGTAGACATGGCTAATATTTTCATGACTGGTGTCATTCTTTTGGAAGTCCAAAGATGACCTTGGCAATAATAGAGGACCATTGCCTCAAGATAACCCCACCCCACCAATGTGACATAGTTTGCGGTAAAGGATTCCAGAGGTAGGCTAGATTCATGCCTAGAATTCATTCAAGAAATTGCAGAAATTCATAGGCTGATGGGTGAAGAAGAAAGAGAAAAAGAAAAATCCCTTCCCCACAGATGTCAGAAAAGTTTGACATGCCACTGGTTTGAGGAGAAACTATTCTGTCTGGATTGAGTGATTAGATCTTGTCCACTTTGCCCGCAATTATATTTCCGATGTTGGAGTATCCTCAGTGGATTCTCAGTGGGTGGGGATGCCCAGTCACAGCATAAATGCTATGTCTCATTCTCAGGGCATGACAATGAAACACTAAAACTATCCAAACATCTGCTGTGGAGGCAATGAAATTCTCTCCTTGCTTGCTTCTCATGGTTGGTATGCTGGTTTCTCCTCTAGGGTTTTTTCTTTTATACACAGGCTAGACCACACAAGAGTTCAATTTTAATGATAAGCATTTATTTAAGACTGAAATTGGAACCTCAAAGAATCACAAAAAAGAGAAAATACTGTATTTGCTCAATTTCAGTTAGTAAGCATTCCCCCCCCAGATGAGATATGAAGTATAATAAAAAAATTTTTTTAAGTAGGCTCCAAGCCCAGCACGGAGCCCAATGCAGGGCCTGAACTCACCACCCTGAGATCAAGACCTTAGAGATCAAGAGTCGGTCGCTTAACCAACTGAGCCACAAGGATGCCCCGAAGCATAATTTTTTGTTACTGTTTTAGCACTGTTATTTTTGTCACTCATGTATATCTCTAGGCACTTTGATAAGTACATGTCCTCATTTTATTATTACTTATATCTGTTTGTTTATTACAGGTACTCATACTATTTTACACCATTTTACCAATGAGGAAATTGAGGCTACAAATCAATTGGATTAGTTGTCTGAGGTCTTATAGCTAGTAAGTGATGAAAACAATTCAAACCCAGATCTGACACCAAGTTTCTAAGTTTGTTTCTAAGTCTGAAAAAGGGAAATAGGATCTTTTTAAAAATAGTGCCTGGAAAGTATTCAGCACTTTTTTATTTTAATTTATTTATTTGAGAGAGAGAGAGAGCGAGAGAGTGCATGCACGAGCAGGGGGGAGGGGTAGAGGGAGAAGCAGACTCTCCACTGAGCAGGGAGCCCGACGCGAGACTTGATCCCAGGACCCCGGGATCATGACCTGAGCCGAACGCAGACGCTTAACCGACCGAGCCACCCAGGTGCCCAGGAAATAGGATCTTAAGATACTTTTCTTACTAGCTTTAAAAGCAAACATAATGACTCAAAATATGGGGTTAAAGGTACTCTTTTTTTAACCGAAATAATTTTAATAAAACTTTAAAGAGACTTTTTTAGGTGAAGCCTGTAAGGATGTATCTAAGTCTGAGGAAGTTTTAAGCACCTGGATTCTTATGTGCTTATGTTTCAAAGTTCATTCAACTTGAAAGTCATCGGTTTCTTAACAAGTGCTGCCAATATGAAATAAGAAAAAATACTTGAAACAGAAAATCCCCCTGTGTTTGTTGAACAGAGCGGTATTGTGGTTTGTTTTTTGAAGGGGACAGGAGATGGGGCTACGTAGTGGTGGGGGTGTTTGTTTTTATGAGGTCTGCTTTGAAAAGCTCTCCTGAAGCCTTCCCAGGAGCAGCCAAGCGGGAGTGCTGGGGTTGATGCCATATATGCTAAGTGTGGGCCTACCTCAGCTGCAAGTAATTTAATCTCAGGATTCTTTCCCAACGGGACCTTGGACCAAAGCAAGCTGAGAATGCCATACATTGGATTTCTCATTGCTGTGAGACCTTGTGGTAGAAACAAAAAATATTTACAGGTCCAAGTTTCTTAAGGTGGTGGGCTACCTAAATTTGAGAAGAACGTGGGATTTCACCTATTGGGAGGAAGGTTTATGCTCTCCGAGGGGTAGATTCTGTGGGCAAGCTGGAAAAGTTATCCGGAAGTATTCCCTGAACTGTGTCTTAGCTGTTGGAGTGTAGATGCTACCTATCATCTTTAACCATCCTTAAAAAGAGAATCAGAGCCTTCTCTGATTCCTCTGTTCCTCTGTTTATTTGCCTTCCAAGAGGATTTGAGAATTTGCTAGGCTGCCCCCTCCCTTCCTCCTCAACAGAATTCTCCAGATCCTCCAGAAAGAACACCCCAAGACCTTTCACATGACCTCCGGCTCCATCCCAGTTGAGTAGAAACCTCTGGTTGCTGAGCATCTGCATCAGGTGGCATGAACTGGGGAATCAAGATGGCCAGCTTGAGAAGAAAACTCCAAGAATACCCAAACGGCCAAAGTTTCACCTTTCCAATGACAAGTATGCCATAGGGATATTCCAGTACAAAGCAGCAACAATAAATTAGTACATCATTCCTTAGTTCAGCATGAGCCTCAGTAAAAACTGCAGATAAACAAATAAGATAAATATCTGTTTTTTGCTAAAAATCATTGTCACGGTTTCTCTTTTAATTTTTTCTTTCACAAGCAATACATTCACATAATTAAAAAATCAAAATGGTAAGGATGCCTGGCTGGGCTCAGTCAGAAGAGCAAGTGACTCTTGATCTCAGGGTCATGAGCTGGAGCCCCACATTGGGTGTAGGGATTAATAAATAAATGAATAAATAAATAAATAAATACTCAAAATGGTATTAAAAGGAATGCATTGAAATTCTCACTGTCACCCAGGCCCCACCCACCCCATACCCCACCCCATTTCCTATAGGTAACCATTTTAAAATTTTCTGCTGTCCTCTTCCAGGGCACCTGCCCAGTGTCTGTTTCAAGGCATATATAAACAAAATCAAATATATATTCTTATAATTTCTCTCTTTTTATCATACAACAGGGAGGATTCTACAAACACTGTTCTGCACCTTGCTTTTTTTCACTTAATGCATCCTAGAGATCATTCCTCATCAGCTTTCCTTATTTTTTGTTGTTGTTGTTACAGCTGCATAATATTTCATGATACACCACACTTTATTTATTTGGGTTGTTTCAGTCTTTTGCTTTTATAAACAGTGCAGCAGGTGTTTCTGATCAGACATTTCTGGCTCAAACTTTGTTCCTTCTATTTTCCTGATGTTCCACAGGCTTCTAGATGGCTGCCCAAGGGGTGTGTACTAGACTTACAGAAGGGTAGAGATAGAAGAGGCTTTAGAGCTGGCTTAATCCAACCGACTGTTTTAAGAAAGGGGAAACCAAAGCTCCTGCAAAGCGACTTGCCCAGGGTTACAGAGTGGTTGGTCTGGGACCAGAGTCCATGTTTACTGATGCTCAGCCTGAAGTTGTACCTGCTAGATCACACTTCTGGGTGCTGGGTACTGAGTGTGTGTGTGTGTGTGTGTGTGTGTGTGTTGCTCCTCCAGGAATATAAAACTCATTGAATGCAAAGTCAAACATGGTCAGAGCCAGGAGGAGACCACAAAGCCCCTTGGAGCCGGGGTACTCTGCAGCAGGAAGTCATGTGGTTAGGCTTCACCAAGGAGGTAGCATTCATGGCAGGCCTGGAAGGATGGATAAGATTTCACCAGGAAGAAAAGATGCAGAAAGGCAAGAGCACAGATGTGGATATGGGAAAACATCAGGTATCTTTGGGTAGAAGGAGCCTAGTATGGCTGAAGCATAGTGTATGATTAGAAAGTGAGACTACCGGGGCGCCTGGGTGGCTCAGCCAGTTAAGCGGCTGCCTTGGGCTCAGGTTGTGATCCCAGGGTCCTGGGATCGAGCCCCGCATTGGGCTCCCTGCTCAGCGGGAAGCCTGCTTCTCCCTCTGCCTGCCACTTCCCCTGCTTGTGCTCTCTCTCTCTCTCTGTCAAATAAATAAATAAAATATTTTTTTAAAAAAAGAAAATGAGACTACTAGTAGCTTTATTTATTTTTTTAAAGATTTTATTTATTTATTTATTTGAGACACACACACACATACAACAAGTGGGGGGAGGGGCAAAGGGAGAAGCAGACTCCCCACGGAGCAGGGAGCCCGATGTGGGGCTCCATCCCAGGCCCCTGGGATCATGACCTGAACCAAAGGCAGATGCTTAACTGACTGAGCCACCCAGGTGCCCTACTAGTAGCTTTAATGAGAATTACCCTATGCCAGGTGTTATTCTTAGTGCTTTATCAATACTAGCCTTTAATCTTCACAACCTGTGAAGCAAGTACCATTGGTAAACCCATTTTACAGGTGGGGACACTGAGGCACAGAGAGAGTCGATAACTTGCCTGAAGTCATAAGTCACACAGTAAGATTACATTCTACAGAGTCTGACTCTAAAGCAGTGTTGACACTTCCCCATGTTCCTGGGAGATGAGACTGGAAAAAGATAGTCTTATTAGAGAGGATAGTGGAATGCATGTTGAAACACAGAAAGATTTATACTACCATGTTTGTAAACAGAAGGAAATAAATGTTTATTGAGCATACACTCTATCTTCAAAAAAATCATGTAAGATAGATATTATTTTCCATATAATTCAGATGGGGAACCAGGCTTCCGAGAGGAAAAGTAACTTGCTCAGACTCTCAAAGCTGTCAGGTGGCAAAGGGAGCCTCTGAGGCCCGTGTCTGAATGAAAGCCAGTGCTTGTGACAGGCTGACGTTTATCCGAATGTAGCCCACACAATTCTAGTGCATAGCCTAGAGGGGCCTGGCGTTTGTGGTCAACTAAGCTTGGGAAATGCTAAGATAAACAAAGTTAGACCTTAATTTAATTGCAGATTTTCTCAGAGATTTTTTTTTTTTTTTTAAGATTTTTATTTATTTGTCAGAGAGAGAGCACAAGCAGGGGGAGCAGCAGAGGGAGAGGGAGAAGCAGGCTCCTCACTGAGCAAGGAGCGCGATGCGGGACTCGATCCCAGGACCCTGAGATCATGACCTGAGCCGAAGGCAGACGCTTAACGACTGAGCCACCCAGGTGTCCCTTTTCTCAGAGATTTTAATGTACTTCCACGCTTCATAAACCACCCAAGAGGTAGATGTTACATCTCACATTTCCAAAACAAATCTTACCACGATTCTCTCCTCTCCCACCATTCCCTAGCTCTTTGTTCAAGTCACACTCAGTGGAAATAGTGCTGGGAGGTATACCAGTTTGGGAAAGGCTGAATAGAACATACGGGAGAAAGGAAGGAAAGCTGTGTTTCCTGATCAGCTGAGCATACACGCACTGTTTACAGATCTATAATGTTAAAATATGAAGAGCACTGGGATCTTCCTTTCTGAGGACTGCACAGAAAAGAAGTTATCCAAACTTCCATATCTCAGAAAACTGATTTGTTTTGTTTTGCTTTGGTTTTGGTTTTTGTCCTTATTTAAGTATCAAAATGAGAAAACCGATTTCATTTCTAAAGCAGAAATCTCCTAATTTCTATTCTAATTCTTTCACACCCCAAGGTAAAAATGTTGAGGTGTTGGGAACCAAAAAGTATATGCTGGGCCATGCTTTTTAGGTTATGCCTGTGAACTTAATTTCTGATTAGCTGGTGGTTTAATTTATAATCTGATGTTACTATCCTATCACCATAAAAGAGAGTATGTTCAAAAAGAATACCTTCGGGGCACCTGGGTGGCTCAGTTGGTTAGGGTCCAACTCTTGATTTTGCTGGGGTCTTGATCTCAGGGTTGTGGGATTGGGCCTCTCATCGGGCTCCACAATGAGCGTGGAGCCTGCTTGGGATTCTCTCTCTTCCTTTACCCCACTTCCCCACCTTGCTCCTGCGCATGCTCTCGGTCTTAATGAATGAATGAATGAATGAATACCTTCTCCCCTTCCTTCAAATTGCCTCATGAAATGTAAAACTTACACACACGGCATGGGTAAACCAAGGAAAACCTTTGTCTCTAAGAAAGGATTCTGCAAATCTTAAACACTATGTGAAAATAATATTATTTTACTGACTACAAATTCTGCCTGTCAATTATCCAAATGTAGCCCACACAATTCTAGTGCATAGCCTAGAGGGGACTGGGAATTTTTGTAGGCAATTATTATTACATTTGATAAGTTGAATGGAGCTTCCTTTTCAATTCTAGGAGTATTTTTTTAATTTGTGGGAGGATTATTAGAATGGCCAGAAATGCTATCGGTGTTGGTTTTATTACCCCATAAAATAACCCAACTGTAAGAACGAGAGGACGAGTTCATAACACTCATTCTTATTTTGAGAGCTGGGGTGTGGGTGGAGGCTTAGATACACCTCCAAGTGCTTGCAAAACCCTGGAAAATCAGTAGGAGTAGTGTCATTTCATACCTTTGGAGATGTTTGATAGGGGTCTCTTCAGATACAGACAAGATTAACTGTTGGATATTTTTCCTAAGAAAGTTTTTATAATAAAGTACTTTGCTGAGCTGCTGTTTCTCTAGAACTTAATTTTAATGACTCAGGCTGTGAGTGAAGTACAAACTTCCTCTTTTACCACTGCACTCTGACTGGAAGGTAGAATATTCAGGAATAACCATCGCTCCTGTTGCCCTACGTCTATAGGAAGAGGAACCCAAAGGAAAAACAAAAATAAAAAAGATGTATTCACTCATAATCTTTCTTAGGCCAAAATGAACAATATATAGATACAAATGCTAGTGAAACACATTGAAAATTGAACAGCACAGGAAAATTGAGAATGATGCTGACTAATTGCCATAAAATACAAATCCATCCATAATCTAATGAATTCAAATATCTTCTTTCTTTTGCATATCCTATAACCCAGTCATATGCATTGGGATGTTTCTCAAGCCTGGGCAACAGGGATCCCCAACCTATGAAACATACCAGCCTCATGAAAAATTCTCATCTTAGGAATCACTGGAATTGGGATTCTGTACTACTCTAGTCGCTTTTTGGTTTTGGAATTGGGTAGGAAATATTGGGTGAAAGGAAACTTGAGATGGATGTCCTGAATTATAACCTTTGCACCACCCATCCTATGAGCTCAGACAAATGACTTCATCTCTTGTGCCTGTTTTATTATCTCCCATTCCTATTCTCGTTCTTTCATATCCAGAGGTACATGTCATCTGAAGCCTTGGGCACTTTGCATTATAAATCAGGAACAAATCCAGGAGGGAGAAAGAGCGAAGGAGACAAGTACCTGCTTAGGAACCTAAGTTTCTGCATAAATGTGGTATTCGAATTTTATTAATGGTGTTTCATGTTCTGGACCATTCCTTACACATTTATACATTTTCTCCTGGTCCTCGGAAAACTAAAGTCTCTGTGGAACATTCCATGAATGATCATCAGCATTACGTTCCACTAAAATAACTGGGACCTATTTATAAACCACAGGAAATTGTTCTTGCTCAGGGTACTGTCTGAATAAGTAATTTAAAAAATGGAAAACACTGTCAGTCATCCATATGTTTTCTCTATTTATTGTTTCCCAAACTGGCCTTGAGCGTTCCTATCTCCGTATCTTTGTTTAGGCTCTCCCCACGGTTTGGAATGCCTTCCCCACTCACTCAAATCCTCTCCTCCTTTAAACTTCTGCACAAATATCACTTTTTTCAGGTAGAAATTTCTATAACTTTTGACGTGGCTCCTTTCCCCCTAAAGCCCAGGAATCTTTTTTTTCCCTCAAATCTGTGAGTCACTTGTACCCCCAACACATCACTCAGCACTTAAGTCCTACCCTATTTTGTTTTCTCCTTTACAGCATTTCATAAAACTGGAATTTCCAGAGAGACTGTGAACTCCTTGAGGAGAGCATCCTGCATGATACAGCCAAGGCAGTATCCGACACAGAGCTAAGAACACGGACAGTGCTTAGTGTGGTTGATATAAGGTGGTGGTTTTCAAAAGGTCTGAAGCCAAATGAAAGAAAATCCCAGAAACCCTATGTGCAAAATAGACAAAAGTTGACCTAGGGTGGTAGAAGTTGGGGTTAAGGTAGGTATACTGGCATCCCATAAACTGGACCCCATTCCCTACCCTCTCTGCACAGATGCTGGACCATCCCCACAGTTCCCGAAGCCTGGGAACCTAGCCTTCCAAGTACATTAGTGGCCTCATTCCATTCCTTCCAGGTGTAAGCATAGATGTATCTGAACTGAGCTGTTAGGACTCTCCAGTGTGCTAATGTTACCCCCTCCCCAAAATGTGTGCCTTCTCATGGAATTTTTCTAAAAAGAGCGCCTCAACCAGATGCACAGATCCCTAACCAGTCACTTGGAAAACTCAGTATGGCTGATCATGGAACAGACTTTGGGCCCTATTCCCCACTTCCTACTGCCCCAGCATATTCCCTTAGGAATGCCTGTGTGTTTGAAATTCTGGAAGTCCCCAATAGTACTTTCAGTCCACACAAACATACTCTTCCCCATAAACAAAGTTTTCTTTTCTCCTTCATACTCTCAATTAATGCAAGGCAAAAGAGTAAACAAAGTTACTGGTGATACTTTTTTTTATTGAGGTAAAATCGACATATAACATTATATTAGTTTCAATGTAATGAAATTGTAATGATTTTATACAAATATATACTGCAAAATTATCACCACTAAGTCTAGTTGATATCTGTCATTGTTCATAGTTACAAAAATTTTTTTTCTTGTGATGAGAACTTTTAAGATCTATTCTCTTAGCAATTTCAAATATGTAATACTGTGTTATTAACTGCAGTCATGCTGGTGGTACTTTTTTTGTGCTATTTTTAACGACTGAAACAAAACAGATCTAAAACTGCAGCTTCCGGAAGAGCCATTTGTTCTTGCTGGTCTTGTACCTCCCCTTGAACTTGACCGTGGCCTCTCGTCAGGCCTTACATTTAAGGGCAGGGTCTCAAAAGACATCCTTGTTGATAACGGTTTTGTCCAAGGGGATATCCACAGAGTACCTTGTGGGCATGAGTGATCGTATTATAAACTTTTGTAGAGGACTTGATCTTTGACCTCATGGCCATTTTCTTCTTACTCGTGGCAGCTGTCACTTTGTGGGAAGAGCGGTCAATTCCAGCCACCAGAGCATGGCTGTAGGGATGGTCTGAGGTACCGTCATCAATATTCTTCATGATGACTGCTTTGCATCCGGAGTAGCATCCAGCCAGGACCAGCACAACCTTCTGAGGTTTCATGAACTTGCGCATCTTGATACCAGCCTCTCAAGCCTACAGCAGAAAGTACTCTGGCGGTACTTTTAATGGCACAAGACACATCTCACTCAGAGCACAGGAACAGAATGAAGAGTGGCTGTACCCTCCACTCCTTGGCCCTGGAATCATTGTAGCCCATCCCACCCCAGCGCTGTACTGCACTCTGCCGACGTTGACCATTACGGCTGCCTGCTCTCCCTGGCTTCACACGTGCATTCTTGCTCCTCCCTTGATTTGTCAAACATGCTTATTGGACTAACAATGGGTTTGTCCTTGACTTTACATCCTGTTGACCTCTTTGGATGTGGGGATCCAGTTTTCACTTCAGACCTAACTCAGACCCTAGCGCTCTTAGTTTTGTTCACAGACCAGTGGCTTTTCCAGGTCCACTGATCCTGGCCACTTCAGCCACTTCAAAACACCAGGCGCTGCCAACCACACGTGGCAAGAGGCACCTGCTAGCTGGAATCTGGGGCTGTCTTCCAGAGACCCTCTTGCCTGGTCCTGACTTGCCTGTGCCACAAGCCCACTTCTGTTCAGATCCACACCCTTAACTTAGCAGCTCCAATTTCAGTAGCCTCCTGACTTCACCCTGCATGTGCTCTTCCAGATATTTAGACTCAGATTACCTCTACAGACTTTGGCCTTGGGCACCTTTGTGGCTCCCTGTGCCCTCTCAAGCCCTTTGCCTGCCCTGCCCCTCCAGTACCTGGCCCACCTCAAGGAGAAGTCACAGGGTCACCACCACTGTGGGACATTCCACTGGCCCGTGAGGAGTGGACACAAGCCAATCAGGAGAATTGTTTTGCTGATAAACCAATCAGGGAGAAGAGCTTTTTGATTTTCTGAAGTCTGCTGTGCAGGTCAGGAGATGATTCTCAGAGAGAGATATAAAATGGGGAACGTCAATCCGGAGTCTCGGTCCAGTAAGAAGGAGGTACACACATTTTATAAAGGAAAAGTGATTTAATCATTCTCTCATCATTTTACCAGATGGGATGGGTCCTGCTGGGAATGTGTTGTGAGGAAATGTTTATCAGGAAGAGAAGTAAAGGACTCAGGACTCTTGTTATCCATCTTCCATAAGCAGTCATTTCTTTTTTCTTTTGTATTTTTTTTTTTTTTAGGGAGAAAGAAGTGTTGGCTTGAACTCCTCATGCTTTCTTTTTTCTTTCTTTTTTTTTTTTTAAAGATTTTATTTATTTGTCAGAGAGAGACAGAGAGCACAAGCAGGGAGAGCGACAGAAGCAGAGGGAGAAGCAGGCTTCCCGCTGAGTGGGGAGCCCAATGCGGGACTCGATCCCAGCACCCTGGGATCATGACCTGAGCTGAAGGCAGACGCTTAGCCGACTGAGCC
Source organism: Leptonychotes weddellii (assembly GCF_054177405.1). NCBI lineage: Eukaryota > Metazoa > Chordata > Mammalia > Carnivora > Phocidae > Leptonychotes > Leptonychotes weddellii. The sequence goes on along the minus strand of NC_138378.1, from coordinate 63,027,962 downwards.
ACCCAGGCATCCCCTCCTCATGCTTTCTTATATAATAAAAAAGTCAAGCAAAGGGCATGTCTTGGTTCAGCTTGGACTCGGCAGACTGTCTGCCTTATTGCAGTGCTGGGAGTCTGAGGTTTTTTGTTCCTTGAGGATTACCATGCAATTCCTCCTCAAGTGGTAAGCCTCTTTCCATGCAGAAGGGGCCCATCTCAGGGCAGGCCATTATGATGCCTACTCTGTTGGTGATATTCAGCAAGAATTAAATGCATCTTAATGGTTTTATTGTAAGAATTCTAAACTTAGGGGGGAGATTTTCAAAACTAGTGCTCTTTTGAATTAACTATGGTAGGTCACTTGCCCATCTGGGGCCCTTTGCTCATTTGTAAAATTATAAGGGTTGATCCCATGCAACCTCAAAGATACCTTCCAGCTTTGAAATTCTCTAACTTTGTAGTAAACCCTAGTTGGCATCTAGGCACTGATTGGAAATCTATAAACCAGATAAGATATTCTAGAATTGAATGTATCGGTATCCCTCAGCAATCACAGTACTAGAGTCTTAGCTTCAAAAGGAAACCATCTTTTTCTTCAATAAATAACAAAGATTAAATGAGATAATATATCCATGGGAACACCTAGCATGGAGGGGCACAATATATTTCAGTTAATGGGGCATTTCCTATACTAGAATTTCCCAAAACATAATTCTAGAATCACTATTCTTTCACCTAGATTCACCAAGGCAATTATGTCTTAAAAGTTCCTTTATAATGTTTTTTTTATGCATTCAGGATCCAATCAAGGATCACATAGTGCCTCTAGTTATTGGCTCTCTTTAGTTATTTTTACTTTAGAATAGTCTCCTTTTCATTTTTCATTAACATTGATAAATTTGAGGAGTCTAGGCTGGCTATCTTGCAGAATATCATACAAGCTGGGTTTATGTGGTTGTTTCCTCATGTTTAGATTCAGAACAAACATGTTTGGCAAGAAAACTATGTAAGTGACGTTCTTAGTGTTATTTTTTAAGACTACTTTTATTTTACCTTTCGTTTGGGATCAAATCTGACAGAAATATGTAAAGTAGAAATGGAAGGTGCTCCAAAACACCCACTCCCAGAAACAACCAGCATTTACATTTTAATATATATGCCATTACATTTTTTTCTTTCACAAAGAACAAAAATGGAATCCTTTTCTACATCATTTTTTGTAACTGGTTCTTCTTCCTTTTTAGTGCCTCTTGGGCTTTCTGTGTGCGTTACCTGTAGCTCTACCTCATTCTTTTCAGTGGTTTGTTTCTAGCTGTTAGCTACGAAGAACTATGCTGCTGTACCTCGGAAACAAATAATACAGTATATGTTAAAAAAAAAAAACAAGAAGAAGATAGCAGGAGGGGAAGAATGAAGCGGGGGAATCGGAGGGGGAGACGAACCCTGAGAGACTGTGGACTCTGAGAAACAAACTGAGAGTTTTAGAGGGGAGGGGGGTGGGAGGATGGGTTAGCCTGGTGACGGGTATTAAAGAGGGCACGTTCTGCATGGGGCACTGGGTGTTATACGCAAACAGTGAATCATGGAACACTACATCAAAAACTAATGATGTAATGTATGGTGATTAACATAACAATAAAAATTTAAAAATTTAAAAAAAGAACTATGCTGCAATCATCATCCATGTCCATTTTTCTCTTTGTGTACTTCTGGGAGTTTTTCTATGGATTATATCCCCAGAAGTGAAGTTTCTGGATCAACTTTGACATTGCAAAACTGCCACCACCAAACATTGTATCGATTAACACACTCAACAAATGTGTATGAAAGGGACTGTTTCCTCACATCTTCGCCTGGTTTTACCATCACTCTTTTTGATTTTGTCAGTTGGAAGTGAAAATTGCTATCTCGTCATCCCTGGAATTTTTTTAAAGATTTTATTTATTTATTTGTCAGAGGGAGAGAGCACAAGCTGGGGGAGCAGCAGGGAGAAGGAGAGGGAGAAGCAGGCTCCCCGCTGAGCAGAGAGCCTGATGTGGGGCTAAATCCCAGGACCCTGGGGTCATGACCTGAGCTGAAGGCAGATGCTTAACAGACTGAGCCACCCAGGGGTCCCCATCCCTGGAATTTTTAAACCATGAGCAAGGTTAAGTGTGTTTTTGTATGTCTACTTCCTCGGTTTCTTGTTTGTTTGTTTGTTTTTCCTGAATTATCTGTGTCTATCCTTTGCCTATTTTCTACAAGATTGTTTATCTTTTTCTTACTGGCTTGTAACACTCATTTTTATGTTAAATAAATTAGCCATTTCTTTTCCTTTTTTTAAATTTATTTTTTAAAAGATTTTATTTATTTATTTATGAGAGAGAGAGAGAGAGAGCGCGAGCGAGTGCGCGCATGAGCAGGGGGGAGGGGCAGAGGGAGAAGGAGAAGCAGACTACCCGCTGAGCAGGGAGCCCGATGCTGGGCTTGATCCCAGGACCCTGAGATCATGACCTGAGCTGAAGGCAGATATTTAACCGACTGAGCCACTCAAGTGCCCCATAGCCATTTGTTTTTTGTAGGTATAATAATTGTTTTGTCCAGTTAATTGAAGCATCTAAGTAACATCTTGAGGTGGTTCTCCTTGAACTTTCCATACAGGCAATAGGGGGAGGGCACCTACCTGAGTCAAATCTCTATGTGTGAATAAAATATAAGTTATATGTTTATAACATGTACACTGGACACTGTATGTATAATTGGAAAGTGGTTTTTTAAAAAAATGTTCTTTCTGTGCTAATTTTCTTTTAAAAAAATAAACTATGTTGAGATACTTTCAGATAAAATTCTTAAGATCCTGGGCTGTAGTGGGTTATAAGGTAGAAGCAGAAATGGTTCTGAAGGGGCGCCTGGGTGGCTCAGTTGGTTAAGCAACTGCCTTCGGCTCAGGTCATGATCCTGGAGTCCCGGGATCGAGTCCCGCATCGGGCTCCCTGCTCGGCAGGGAGTCTGCTTCTCCCTCTGACCCTCTCACCTCTCATGTTCACTCTCTCTCTCATTCTCTCTCAAATTTAAAAAAAAAAAAAAAAAATCTTTAAAAAAAAAAAAAGAAATGGTTCTGAAGCTGGAAATAGGCTGCAGATAACCAAATCCAGTGTTTAGAGCTGGCAACCCCCCCCCACCCCCACCCCCACCCCTGGCTAAACATAGTTTGGAAATCATCCCTCTGGAAGGTCTCTCAGGAAGCTCTGAGAAGTTCGACTCTGTCCACTGAATTTCCTCCCACCTTGAGCTTCTAGGTTCAATGCCAAGGCTGTTCTTTGGCAGCGTGCAGGTGGTGGTGTTACATGAACCGCCAGCCTAAGCTCAATCTTTAGAAATATTTCCAAGCGGAAATGACTTGTGGGCCAAAGTTTTTTTGGTTTTGGTTTGCCTTACCTATCCTAACCAAGTTGGATTTTTTTTCTCACAATTTAGATCATGTATTGCATTCTGTGGGAGCAAATTTGTCAGCTTCAGAGATGCCTCCTATATTTGGTGATAGTGAATTATGTTCAGCTTTTTTACAACATTCTTCTTAATCATCTATCCTGGGTAAGTGGACGTGCTGGCTGTGTTCCTCGTACAAAAATTAAAGATTAGTTAACTGGATGCACTAGGTACATCGCCCCCAGATCAATTTAGGACACATGATTAACTCTCTCACCTCCCCTAAGTGCTACACTCACTCCTTGGCCCAAGAGAAACACAATTTTTTTTTTCTTGTTCAATACTATTGATTCCTCCATAGAAGAAACAGGAGAAAAAAATAATCCAATTTTTGATACTCCAGAGTTGGATTTGTTAGTAAACTTGAATAGATTCAGTCTCCAATAATAAAGCATTTTCACATGTTGCTTAGAGGGAGTTAGAATACATTTCCTAGGAATTTGATTTCATACATGTAGGCGGTCCATGAGGGCAAAAAGTAAGATAGCCACTCCCAACCCCCAACACAACCAAGAAATAGGAAATAGAGAAACACATACAACCAAAAAAATAGGAAATAGTGAAACAAACACACTTTCTGACTGCTAACCTATGAAATCAGCACATAACAGCACTGGGCAGAGATACACAAAATCTTCTTAAAGGGGCAGAAATCAATGATCTATCCCAGACCTTTAAGGCAAAACTGCCACCAACTCAAGCATAAATTTCCCATATTCAAGGGAAAAAATGCACATTACTTGTAAAAGGAAACACAGAAATGTTGCATGGCAGCTTTTTTGGTGGTTATATAATATAAATATATTAATTCTGTTTCATCATTGCTATTCTTTCCATCTGCCTTTTTTCCCCACAGGAGATACTGGAACAAAAATACTTTTCCCTTTTATTTTTCTAAAGTGCTGCAATTGCTAACATAGTGGATCTGCTTCAGGGCTGTGATAAAAAACATTCATCTGACTTGGTTGGGACAGAACCTCCTATACTTACTCTATTTATTGAGCTACAGCAGAGATATTTTGATAAGAAAAAATAGGAAACAGCTCTACAAATAAACTAAGGTACGTTTACGGTGAAATCAAAACTTTTTCTTCATGAGAAATAAATGAGCAATATCTCTTCTTTTGATCAGAGAAAAGCTCGCATGGAATACGGTTTATTGCACTACTGATAAATTTATTTAAAAACTAGGTCTTATGGATGAAACATATTGACTATCATATCCCTTGGTTCTGCTCCTCAGCAACTATACAACGACCTGGGGCTTCATAAACAGAACGTTGACAAAAACATTCCCGCTGCTTCACAGACACACCCATTCCACACTTGTACAGCGGTCTCCCCACGCCCTGGACTAATACACTCACTCTGTCGTACAGAGCAAACAGCAGTCAAGTACATGTTGATTGGATTGTGCCACAGGGATGTTCATCCTAGCTAATCATCTGTAAGGCATATCATTTATCTCCAAAAACTTTGAATGGCTAGAGATTTTGACTGAATTTTGACCATCAGATTTGATGTTCCCCTACTACCCCACCAGTTAGAAGAAGAACCAACCAACCAACCAACTACTGCACTCCTCATTCTTTGGATCTGAGTGATTATGCCATGATTACCTAATTTGCGTTTCATACATTGCAGGGGAATTTAAATAGCTCAGATGTTTAACTCTTGCAAAAATGGTGACTAGTCACACATAGCAACTACTTCCTTTGAGAAATGTCACAGGGATGTTTACAGTGTATTGTTGGGCATGTTCAGCATAGCGTGCAAACCAACTTAACATATTTACATCCTGTATCAAATATGAGCTTAAAAACAAAGGCACCACTAAGCCAATCAGAGCAGGGACCCTCCCTCATTGGCAACACCATGGCGCTGCTTTTCCTCACTCTAACATTTTTCTATATGTTAAAATGGTTCCATTCCCATGCTATAGGAGTGCGTGTATGTGTCAGAACCACCAAACACAAACAGAAGGTGGTCAGGACACCGTGCCACGGCTGTCTGACAACTCAAAGCTGTTGACCATAAGGAGAAAGGAATTCCACCACAAAGGCCTCATTGGAAACCATGGCCATGGGGATTTAGTGAACACTGCTCATGGGCCCTGGGGAAGAGCTGTGCAACCAGCCCCGAACCACAGGGATGCCAATAAACTTGTGGAGTCAGTCCCTGGTAGCATACCTGAAAGCACAGCAGAAATGCATTTAGGCTGAATAAATGGATTCTGAGATGAGAAGCGCTTTGGAATAGGCCTGCCATCCCCAGGACCCCCACCCTGACAAAAACCCTCTGCAGTTGCCGACTGCTACCTGAAATTGCCTTGTTTCTTTCATTTAGAGCTTTCTTAAGGCTTTTTTGGATGAAAATAATTTGAGAGAGAGGTATAATACTGTTCTTAGTATAATACCTTAGTATAATAGCTGTTCTTAGTAACTCATGCCTTAATGTGAGGAAGGAATAGAACGTTCCTAAGATAAAATGTGTTTATAGAGCACAGGGACGGAAGAAGAACCTCCTTGAGGAGAGGATGCTACAAAGGTGAGGAGCTGGAGGTTTGAAGCTTGATGTTTTGCTAATGGCCTTGCTGGTATCTTTCTTAAGTTTCACTTTGGTGGAGATTAGTAGTATCTCAGCTGCCTGTTGGTGATCCCTTACAAAGTTGAAGCAAATGGGGAGTGCGCTGCCTGAGTGCCAAGCAGAAGAAAGAGCTGCTGATCCACAGAGGTAGTGTTGTGTAGCAGAAAGAAATGGGGCTTGTGGTTGGAAAACCATTTGGTAGCTCTCTGTGGATTACAGGTTCTTTTTATGCGATCAAGTCCCCCGGACTGGAGGATCAGCCTTCTCTAGATATTTACAGAATTAGCATTTCAAGTTAATTCCCAAACCCAACCAAGCCTGCCAATGCACCGGGCTGGAGAAACTTCCATTAAGCAAGAAATGGCAATTGGTGGATCTCAGGAGAAGAGCCAACATCCCTCCCCCATTCCTCACTTGCTGCCACCACTGTGTCTCTGCCCAGAGATTTAAGATTTGTTCTGCACCTTTCTGAGTGGATCTCAAAGCCCTTGACAGACAAGAATGAGGGTTATCCCAGGACAGGACTCTTAGTTTGTATTCATCAGATTACACTTGGCCAAAGCAACAGTCTCAGTTGGAAGCAGGAACAGGCTTCATGCTTCCTAAGAAGTCTGGTAGGGGATTTTGAAATCACAGGATGAGTCTGGAGTATGAGGCAAGTCTCAAAGTAACTAAGAAATGTGGCAGAGGTGTGCCTCACTGTGACCTACACACTGCAGATACTCTTCCCTGTAATCCAACAGGCCCTGGGGTGGTAGTGGTGATAATGGGCGGTAGATGACAACAACCAGCATTTACATAGCATTGTGACATGCCGGATGCTGTTCTAAAACCCTTACATACATTAACTGATAACAAACCAGAAGATAGGTACTATTAGCATCCTCCCATTTGAAAGATGAGAAAACTGAGGCGCAGAGAGATTAAGTAACTTGCCAAAGGGCACATAAGAATAATAGAACTAACTGCATTTTATTTTATACATACATATTTTTTTTAAAGATTTTATTTATTTACTTGAGAGAGAGAGAGAATGCAGAAGCAGGGGGAGGGGCAAAGGGAGAGGGAGAAGCAGGTTCCCCACTGAGCAGGGAGCCCCATGTGGGGCTCGATGTGGGGTTTGATCCCAGGACCCTGGGATCATGACCCGAGCCGAAGGCAGACACTCAGCCAACTGAGCCACCCAGGTGCCCCAAACTAACTACATTTTAAATTCTCAAAATAACTGCTACTATTATTGCCTTCATTTTGCAGATAAGGAAACTGAGGCTCGGAAGCCTGACCTAACTTACCTAAGGTCACACAGTGTTGAAGTGGTAACGTGGCCCACTCCTAACATTTAGGGGGCCTGCAGCAAGAGAACAAGTTGAGACCCATATTCCGTGGCAAAAACTATACATCAAGCTTATAGTTAAATAAAATATCTTCTCTTCTCCTGCTTCATAACAACCTGGAAGGCCAGATTCAAATTTAGAATTTTCAGACTTCTTGGTCGGAGCCAGAAAGAGGTAGTGCACAGTGAGTAATGCCCCAGTCCTTGGCCTGGTGCCCTTCTCTTCCCACCCCTGAAACTCATATACAGACACTCGGGCACACACTGTCCAACTCTTATCTGTACTCTCTACAAACAGCTGCCCCTAAGCCACCCTGAAATCTAGGGGATACATACCCTTGGGAGGACACACTTGGGAAGAGGCCTGCACAGGTCCTGCAAACAGGCTCAGGGCCATTGGCACAGGGAACTCTGGTGTCTCAGTACCTGGAGCACGGTCTACAGAGGGAGATGCAGGCTCTGGTGGGCAAGTTCCTTTGACCTAGTGGACTCCCGCCTCCACAGGGTGAAGCATGCCATGAGGAGGGCCACAGTGGGGCCCTCTAGACCTCATAGCCCAGGGCAGATGCCCCTCTGATGGGGGTCTGAGAGAAGCACTAGTAATAGTACCAGGGCTTTAAACCTGTCTGCTTGACTCCAATGTCCTTGCCCTACTGAAGCACCATGAATGTTATTCCCCTGCTTCTGACTCCAGTTTTCATGTCACTGGCGCTTGAAGTGGTAGAGGAACACCATGCGAAGGAGGGAACCCTAAGAGCGGGGGGGTGCAGTGAGTGAAGGGAGGGAGCCTGAGAGACCTCCCCTCACCCGCTCTCACATTCCCCTTTTCCGCAGGGTTGGCCTCTGGCAGCCAGCAAGGGCTGCGTAAACACTGCCCAGAGCAAATCCAAGGCCTGACCACACCCTTTCCTTGTTTACGGACACAAAGCAGGGAGAGAATAGCAACAGCTTTGAAAATGATTCTTTCAAAAACTTAATTCTCTCTTAACCTGGAGGATAAGACTTCTGAAAAATTAACTAGCTTTAGAGAAAAGCCCTTTTGCTTCCTTCAGATTTTTGAGGACAGCCAAGGGGGCTGCCGGCCTAGCCGGTCCTGCTCCTGCAGTTACTTCCTGGCACCTGGCATGGGCTATTTACATGGATTTAGGAAGGATCCTGTCAATCTGTCCAGGCTTCTAAATTTAGTTTCCATACATAAATGCAATTTCCTGTGTTAGCTATCATAATTGACATTTTCCACAGGCTTAATTTTGTATTGTTGACGCTCAGATGTCATCATTCGCGGTGTCCTGCTTCCCTTTTTAAAAAGAACTACATTAACACCCCCACTAACCAACAGCTCGCAAGCTCCGGCTGTACTCAGAGCTAAAACTCCAACCACCAAGGGCAAGGGCAAGGGCCAGGGACTCCTCCCCGCCCCGCGACTGCTGCAGTGCAATCCCCCTCACCAGAGCGGGGCCTCAGTTGCACCCTCTGTCCTTCTCCAAAGGAACTAAGGGAGTGCAGCCAGACTTCATGCTGGAATATCAGAGCGCAAGTATCCTAGTCCTGTGACCTCGGAAACCAGCATGAGCAGAAGAAACACGTTCTTCTCTCATAAAAGCAGGCCAGACTCGGCCAGAGAATGTATCCAGATCCCTCCAGAGAGGATTGAAAACAGGAACAGGAAAGCTGTCAGGAACTGATCTCTCTTCTCGTCAACCCCCATCCTGCCTCGATAGTTTACTGCATCTCTTCTCTCTCCCTACGGTCCTCTTTTCTCCGCTTCCCTACTCCTTTGCACCCCAAATGGCTGGGCAGGCAACCCCACAGGTCCTCATTGAGAGCACTAGCTTACCTGCTGCCCAATTCCAAACCGAGAGCATTTGATTGGCCCTGCTTGAGTCAGGTGCCTATGTCTGGTCCAATCAGCTGTGGCTCAAGAAGATGGGTGGAGTCAGGTCTGGGCATAGTGGAGTGGGTAAGAAGTCCTCACTGAAGTCGGGGTGGACAAATGCCCTCACCGTAGGCCTCACTTCACTACCCAGAGTGTACGTGCTTGAGTGAATACTTCTTTACCTTTGCCCTAACTCTTGCTGAGGTCGGGTTTCACATTTATGCGTGTTCCGTTACACATTGTGCATGCTTACTTACCAGGAATCGTCATCATGGCAATATCCTCATCGTCCTACCTCTCATCATTAATACGTTTTATGGCTTTCTGTTATGGAGCCATGCCTGAAGGCCAAATTCAGAAGTAGGAAGAAACATTGTTGAGAACCCAATATGATCACCACTTAGCATTTTGCCTGGTTTAAGCCTGCTTGGAACTTGCATAGAAAAATGACTGCTGTCAATTTGATTCACTTTTTAGGCCCGGAGCCCAATCACAGATTTCACTGTATTTACTTGACTTGTCTAATATGTAAAACAATAGTCCATTCTACACTCTGAAATATCATAAACCTCTCAGTCCATAAATCCCAGACCAGGATATCTGAGGAATTTTTGGCAGATCCACCCAAGGAACATGGCCAATCTTGATGTTAGAGGAATTTCTTGAGTTTCAAGCCAACCAAGAACATTAACACTTCACCCATATTTCAGAGGAATGCAATCATTTTGTACAGTTGGACAGTCTTTAGGGAATGGGCAATAGTACTATTATATGTTTTAAGAAATGTGTATTTGGTTTCCCTGATATTAATGTTCATGGGGAACAAAGCACTCATTGCAGACTAAATTTTGGGCATGGTATAGTCCGTGCTACCAGATTATTATTTTCTTTTCTCTTTTCTTCTTCCTCCTCTCCTCCTCCTCCTTTTCCTTCTTCTTCTTCTCTTCCTCCTCCTCCTTCTTCTTCAACTGTTCTTGCTGGAATGACTGAAGAAATGTTCTGCACCAAAATCAAGATGTAAGCTAAATTTCATTAATCTCTTCATTAATTTATTTGCTGTTCATTGGGCATTTGCTATATGCTGGTCCCTGAACTAGATGCTGTGTATGCTGAGATAAAGGATCCAATCCTCGCTCTCATCACACTCACAGTTCATCAGATTTAGAAACTGAAAATGACAGTGTGATGGACTAGGGGTAATAAGTCCATAGAATGATAAAGGAGGACAGAGCAGGCACTCCTAACTCAGTCTGGGTTGGGGGTGGTGGGGTCAGGAAAAACTTCTTGGTGGAAAATGAAGTCTGATCCAAGTTTTAAAAGGAGTTAACTAGCTCGATGAAATGGGAATGGTATTCAGGCAGGGGGTGAGCTGGAAAGAGCACGATGCATTGTAGGTATTTGGTGATGGCTTATGTTGGCTGGCGTGTAAGCTAGGATTCATACAGAGAGGGCTGGAAATGTTGCCCCGGGACCAGGTCACAAAGGGCGTTAGGCCAGGCTGAAGTACTGGGACTTTATTCTCGGGTGATATGGAATCTTCACAATATTTCTTTTTTAAGAAAAACATCTTGGGGCCCCTGGGTGGCTCAGTTGGTTAAGCGACTGCCTTCGGCTCAGGTCATGATCCTGGAGTCCCAGGATCGAGTCCCGCGTCGGGCTCCCTGCTCGGCGGGGAGTCTGCTTCTCCCTCTGACCCTCCTCCCTCTCATGCTCTCTGTCTCTCATTGTCTCTCTCGCAAATAAATAAAATCTTAAAAACAAAAACAAAAACAACAAAAAAAACATCTTATTGAAATGTAAAATATATGCAGAAACATGCACATATGATAAGTGTTCAGCTTGACGAATTTTCATGAACTGAACACAGCTGGGCAACCAGAAACTTGATCATAATGTAACAAGAACCCCTGAAGGCCCATCTTGCTCCCTTCTAGTTGCTACTTCCCTCTCCAAGGGGGACCGCCTGCTTAACTTCTAACACAATAGATTTGTTTTGCCTTTTTTGAACATTATTTAAGTGGAATTTAAAAATGTGTACTCTTCTATCTGGCTTCTGGCAGCCAGCATTATGTTTCTGAACATCATCCACTCCGTCACGTGGAGATGTAGTTCATTCAATATCATGGTTGTATCATATTCCATTATATGCACTTGCCATCATTTATTTATGCTTTCTACTACGTATCAACATTTGAGTTATTTCCAGTGTGAGGTTATTAGGAATAGTGCAGCTGTGAAGTTTCTTGCATATGTCTTTTGGTGAGTATATGTATGCATTTCCACTGGATAAAATACCTAGGAGTGGAATATGTGGGTCATAAGCTTAGTATATATTCAGCTTTACTGGATTCTGCCAGTTTTACAAAGTGATTGGACTAATTTAAAGTCCTAGCAGCGCTGTATGAGAACTTCAGTTGTTCCAGTTTCCAACGACTGATATTGTTTATCCTTTTCATTTTAGCTATTCTGGTGTGTGTGTGTGTGTGTGTGTGTGTGTGTGTGTGTGTGGTTGTTATGGACTGAGTTGTGCCCCCCAGCCCCAGCCTGCCAAATTCATGTGTTGAAGCCCTAACCTTCAATGTGACTGTATTTGGAGTTAAAACATTTACAGAGGTAATTAAAGTTTAATGAGGTCATAAAAGGGGGACCCTAATCTGATAGGATTGGTGTCCATATAAAAAGGGGAAGAGACAGCAGAGAGCTCTCTCTCTATCTGAGAGTAAAGGCCATGTGAAGACACAGTCAGAAGGGCAGCTATCTGCAAGCCAGGAAGAGAGTCCTCGTCAGAAATAAACCCTCTGGCACCGTGATCTTGAACTTCCAGACTCCAGAACTGTGGGAAAATAAATATCTGTTGTTTAAGCCACGTCGTCTGTGGTATCTTGTTATGGCAGCCCAAGCTGGCTAATGGAGTGAGGAATCTCACCGTAGTTTTAATTTGTATGTCACTCCTCAAAGTGTTTTAAATAACAGAGGGAAGTTACTAGGTTTGTACTGTAGCTGCAGGACTAGAAATAAGGACATAAAAAAAAAAAAAGCTAAAAGAATAATCTAGGCAAGAATTTATGAGCTCCTGAACAAAGTCAGGGCCAGTGGCATTGGATGGAAGGAGCTAGGTCAGTAAATGGAAAAGAGGTAGAATTGGTGAATCATTTAGATGTGGAAAATAAAGGAGAGAGAGGTGCCAATGCAGCGTTTTGTCCAAGAGTGACCCCGGAGTCAAGTTGTATGAATTTAAAACCTGGCCCTATCACTTAGTAGCTGTGTGGCCTTGAGCTATATATTTTACCGTACCAAACTTTCATGACCTCAACTGTAAATTAAGGAATTAATAAAAATAACAACTTCCTTCTAGAGTTACTATGAAAACTAAATGAAATAACATAAAGTACCTATTGGGAAAAAAAGCTAATATATAAAATAACTATATTAACATAATTAATATGTAATTAACATATATTTATATAAATTTAATATATAAATATTATAATATAATAAAATCAATATATACTATTAATACATTAATACATTAATACTTATGATCAATATAATTAATTTTTAATTCATGATTAATATCACTATATTGATTATATATACTAGAATTAATATATAATTTATAATATGCTTTGATATTAATTATAAAATTAATACTATATAATAATCTAAATTAATTATATAAATTAATAATTTTATAAAGTTAAAACCAGAGGCTACAATTTATTTATTATGAAAATTATTTATTATTGTAAAACTTGCAAGAATGAGAAAATTCTTTTTTTTTTCTTTTAAAGATTTTATTTATTTGACAGAGAGAACAGCGAGAGAGGGAACACAAGCAGGGAGAGTGGGAGAGGGAGAAGCAGGCTTCCCGCCGAGCAGGGAGCCCGATGCGGGGCTTGATCCCAGGACTCTGGGATCATGACCTGAGCTGAAGGCAGACGCTTAATGACTGAGCCACCCAGGCGCCCCAAGAATGAGAAAATTCTTTTAAACTCTGATGAGCACTTGTTTTCTATTATTTTCTTTGTGAATATTTATAATTGTGGAATACATATAAATTTTGTATATTTTGTATTTTATTCTAGATGGAATATCTTGACAAGATTGTATCTTTTGGTTTTCTTTGCCCATATTTAGCTGATGAAAAGTAGAGGAGAAAATATCCAGAAAGTCCTGAAAGCCATAATTAGTCCAGTCCAGGGCAGGGGATTAATAAATCAAAGGTACATTAAATGACAAATGTTTTGTTTTGATTTAATCCTTGTGAAATAAGTTGACTAAACTATGCGACTGTGTTTTCAAACCATTCTTGCTCAAAGCAGCTTTCTCATTATTAGGACAAGGACATAATAATGAATGAGGAATTTTGACACCATTTAGTTGTTTGTATGAATGAGAAGTTATTGACCCAAGTGCTTTTGAGAATTCAAAGCATTAGATTAGTAACCATGTTTGTTTTAGTGTTAAATACAAAAATTAGTAATTACTGTATTTCCATATTGATTACCATAAAATTTAGGTTAAGTTTACACATATTCTGTATCATCTCCTAATAAAGTTGAAACTCCCATGTAAATAACATAAAAGGTGATTTTAATGAATAACTTTAAACACAATGCAAGATTCGTCTTTTCCTTGAGATTAGCTCTGAGCCGGGTATGTGCTAGGCGTCAGTAAACATTAGCTAGCTCCCTTCACTACCACCCACCACCACATTATCAATATGGTGGTATTTAGGATTACTTCTGTGCAGATTGCAAAAATCCTGCACTCCTGCACCACTCTGTGTATCCACACCACTTGCAATTTGACTTTGCAGCTTTTTTCCATTAAAAGGTGTTGTGTATTTCTGCTTTCCTTGACCCTGGGCTGGCTTTGTGACTTCTTGCCAATAGAAGGCTTTGGGAGTGGCAGTGTGTTAGTTCCCATCTTAGGCCTCTGGAAGCCTTGAATGGTTTCTGCTTTCTGTCTTGGAACTCCGCACCTCTGCCTCGTGAATAAACCTAAGCTAACCTGTTGGAGGATAGACCATATGGGCCAGTTGGTGCAGCTGTCCCAGCTGAGGCTCCAGGCGTGTGCGAGAGCCCAGCCAGGATCAGCGGAGTCTGGGTCAGGGCAGCAGAAATGCCAGCTAACCCGTAGACTTGTTAGCCAATAATAAATGGCCGTTGTATTAAGTCAGTGTGTGGGGGTGATCTGTTAGGCAGCTGTAAATAGCAGATATAAGTTCCCAACAGAGACATAAACTAAGGTAGAGAATACAGGAGGGAGCACCCATCTGAAGGTGGGAGAGCTCTATTTCAGAAATGTGGAGTTTAAGGTAGCTGGGAAACATTCTGCAGAGGTGTTGAGAAGTCCAGTCTGATCGGGAGGCAGAGATTTAAGAGGATCCAGCGTTAGGTGGAAGCAGAGACTCCAGGAATGAGTTACATTTTCCAGGAAGACAGAAAAGAGAGCTGAGCTAAGTACCTCCAGGAAATCAACATTTAAGGAATGAATAGAGAAAGAAGAAGGTGAGAAAGAACAACCAGGAGGAGTATAATGGTAGAAAAGCGTGACCATTTAAGACTACATTATCACGATAAGAAGGTCAGGAAAAGATCCAGAGCACCCTCCCATAATCTAGATGACTCTACGTATTGGAGGTACAAGGGAAGCATGGGATGAACCTGAAAGATCACGACAGAGCTCATATGCCATTCCAAGGGGTCTGGATTTTATCCTGAAAAATTTTTAGAAAGGAGTGACTTGAACAGATTTTTTGTTTGGTTGAGGTTTTGTTTTTGTTTTTTTTTTTTTGTTTTTTTTTTATTTAAAAGATTTTATTTATTTATTCATGAGAGATAGAGAGAGAGAGGCAGAGGCAGAGGGAGAAGCAGGCTCCCCGCGGAGCAGAGAGCCCGATGCGGGACTCGATCCCAGGAGCCTGGGATCATGACCTGAGCTGAAGGCAGACGCTTAACCGACTGAGCCACCCAGGCGCCCCTGGTTTTTGTTTTTGAACATCACTCTGCAGCAACATGATGGGGGCGAGCAAGACAGAAGTTAGGGAGGCTAGGTAGTGGTGCTGGTGGAGGCTGTCAGAGACAGGCCTGAGCTTGAAGGAATGACTGTGAGCATGAAGAGCAAAGATGGACTCAAGCCACTGTCGGGCGACAGAACTGACCCGACTTTGTGACTGAGTATGCACGCAGTAGGGCAGAGAATACCAAACGACTCCTCATTTTCTGGCTTAGGCACTGCAGTAACTGGTCTAATTCGATGGAAATAAATGTCATCCAGGGGAATACCCTGGCCCCACTGGCCTGTGACAATGACAGAAAATTATTCTTCTTCCTTCATATGCCTAAATTCTTATAGCCTAGAGCCTGCACCAGCGCTGCTTGCTGGAAACCAGCTCCCGTCAGAGTGTCCTATCTGTTACGGCTCAGTGTGTCGGAGCGCCGTGCAGCTGAGCTACAGAACAAGTCCCTGGGTCTTTCCCCTCTAACCTTCTAATCTTACTGCTTTGCTGCTGCTACTGTTCGTGCCCTTCTGAGATCCCTGCTCTGCGGGGTCAGCTGACGTCCATGTGACCGCTCCCTGTGGGCCCCATTCCAGCCTTGAAAACGGGATGTGCCCTCTCAAGACTAACCAGATCCACAACGGCTGCTTCAGTCTGGCATCTTCAGAAACTGGCCCCCTTTTGGCCTCGCCTTGTCAGCCTTCACGTTGTGGCTAGATCAGAAATCCGGTGTCATCACTGACTGCCTCCACATGACAACAGCAATTCCTCTTCTTGTAGAACAACTCGAGGCTTCTCCATATCTCAGATTCAGACTCAGCTGGTCTTAGGCACTAGGTCTTTCTCTGGTCCGGTTCAAAGCATTCCCCACCTTTTATTTCTTGTCCCCAGAGAGAGTACCTCACAGGATGGTTGAACAAGAACACCCATTCTCTGCTGGGAAAACCTTCCTCCCCACGCACCTGCATGTGGTTTTTATTCCATTGCTCAAAAGATGCAACCACACAAGAGTTCAAGGTTAGCATATTTTCCCTAGCCTGGGTCATTCACTCCTATCCAGGGTTACCTTGATAAACAGAGAATCCAGAAAAGGTTTATAGGAAGACTGTGTGTCCGTTTTGCTCCTGATGATGTTGAGAAGATGTGACATTCAAGTAGATTTGAATGTGAAATAAACTCAGAAGTGGGAGAGGCACACACAAAGAGAGGGAGATTTCAGATGTAGGCGGTAGTGGAAGTGATGGGGGTGGTGGGCACTGGAGGCTGGTTCTCACAGCTGAAGGGCCAATTTTGTGCATCAGTTCCCAACTCCACAATGATTGGTAGCTTGAAATCAGCAGTGATGAGAGTATTTACACCGCAGAAATCAGCAAACAGCACAAACCCGAATGCTTATTGCACACTGTCGTGGGTGGAGGGTGAGATCATCCAAGGAGAGCGAATAAAATGAGAGAGGAAAAGGCCTGAGAAGGAGTGCTAAGGAAGTAACATTTAGGGAGTGGACAGAGAAAGGGGAGTTGTAAAATAGAGCAAGCATCATCTAGGATGCAGCAAAACGTTGGGCTATAGACATTGAGGAGAGATTACAAAATAACCCTGTGGGCAGTGTGCCTCAAGAAGTCCACACACAAGGTCAGACGATGTGGTGGAGACCAATTGATCAAAGGTGGTTATTCTTATTTTCTAAAAAGTTATTGTGACTCTTTCAAAAGCTGTTTTAGGCAAAGCATGGTCAAGCCAGTAAGTGGTTAGAGTTGCTGAAATGGCCAGCCAAGGATTTTTTTTTTTTTTCAGCCAAGGATTTTTAAATCCAGTTATCTTGGTCATTGCAACAACGGAATGGGGTAACCAGTTTATTCTTGGGCAATAGATCTATTCAAAACTTCTGCCCAATCGCACCGAGTTATAAAAATCAAATGATATTATTCTGGAACTCGAAAAGACCTTAAAGATTATCAATACTCTCTGATCATCCAGCTAAGAAAACAACAGTTCAGAGAAGGGTGACACGGCATGTCGGATGGACACATGGCCGTCTGCTGGTACAGACAGCCTGGATCCCATCGGCCAACTCCTCTCGCCTGTTGGCCCCACCTCTTCACAGAGACTCTCACCAGGAGGGAAAGATTAACCTAAGTCCAGCTGAGATGAATCTTGAAGCAAAAATGTCAGCACTCTTTGCAAACTTTCTATTACAATTCAAATAAACCAGGGTCACTGGACCTATTTTCTTCTGCTTGTAGATACATCTCCAGGAGTATGCAGGAGTGAAGCCCACAGTGGGCTCTGACTGCAGGAACCGAGGGAAGCGGCAGGGTCTGGGAGCCACTTTGTTTTCAAGATGTTTCCAGGAGGACCGTGCTGGGCAGCAATTCTCAGGTCTGGGAAGTTGGTACCCATTACCTTTGCTATTCCTGAGTATCAGGAAAAGGCCTGCTGACTGCTTGCTGAATCAAAAGATAAGATTTTGAATCTAATTTGAAATCACACATATTATGCAGTGTTTCTTTAAAATATGACAATTTCTACTAGAACTCAGTAGGGAGCATAGCTTTGGTTTTACTGGGAATTCAGATCTATCCACTGGTATCATTTTCCACCGAAGCTCTTCAGGGGAACTGTGGTTCACAGTATCAACCTACTGAACAGCCTCGTTTCCTGATTGCTGTTCAGAAGCTCAAAAAACACCCCCCATGGCTTAGGGAGCGTGTGGGAGAACATTCTACTCCTTCCCCTCATCAGAGGGGGTGGGGCTGGGGGCGGAGAGCTGCTAATTGAGTTTTCTTACTTTTTGACTTGAGTGGATCATGCAGCTGCCACCTGCAGAGCTAGGGTTCCAAATTGGAACTATTATGATTCCTCTTATTACTGTTGTTTATCTAGTGAGCCAGAGAGTGTCCTTGTTTATTGCCCTCCAGAAGCCCGTGGGTCAGTGAAATGCCCAGAACACTTAGTCCTTATTTGCTTCTTGTATATGACTATAGTCACCCAAAGCTCCCCCTGAATCCTGAATTAATTTCTTAAAATGGCATCTAATGGACTGTGACACATATCCCATCTGCCCCCACTTCTTTCGGGTTCCAGCTGGCTAATGCCCCCTCAGCACTCAATCTTCCTCCTTCTCCCGTTACAACTACATTTCCACTCACTGTCCTTTGCATTGTGCGTTCTCCGCAGGCAGATATTCCTCTTTTCATATGAAGTAGGTCATCTAAGGTAATTATTCACATTTCCATTTGCAAAATATATTCTCCTTCTCATGTGGGCGTTATTCCTAAATAATTTGGTTCAGCAGTGAATGTAAATAATGCTTGATATCATCTGCCTCCCTTGGTTTTGTTTCTTAGTTTCCTCAGTAGACTAAACACTTCTTTTTTCAGTTGCCTCTCTTATTGGTGCCTTTTCATCTTATTCTTTAAAAAGACATCTATCTTTAAAACCATTTACAGTAAAATGAAAGGGAATTCTCCTTTGTGTTCTATGTACCATGACTATGATCCTGAATGTTGTGGTTATTAGTTTCAGAAGCTACTACTAATCTTCTTTACATAGGAAAACTCTATCAATCCACTAGAAGACAAGTGTCTTCTTAACGCATCACACACACACATGCACACACACACACACACCCATGCACCCGTGTGTACACACGATACATACTCATTTATTTATTTACTTCAGATATCTTACATGGGTTCTTGTTTGTTTGTTTTGGTATGTCTGGCCTTATAATTGGCTAATGTATGGGGAAACTTCTAAGTAACATTTCAGTGCTAGGTTTCTTAGGTCACATGCACATTACAATACCCTAATAGAGAACATTTATTAGAGAGCTTTAACTGGCCAAAGACATATGAAGAAGTAGATTTAGGAGACTTGCCAATGATTGCTTGTTGATCTTGAACCAGTCACTTGTGTCCATGATTCCCCGTGATGTCAGGGATGACATTTCTGAAAGATGATGGCGCAGTGAGAGAAACGAAGTCAATAAAGGGGACAAATGAAGAAATGAAGTCAATATGTAGTTTTCATAAAACAAAGTTTATTCAATTTAAAAAACAGTGAAAGTGAAGTGAAGACAGTGAAAAAACAGTGAAGATTCGGGTACCTAGGTGGCTCAGTAGGTAAAGCGTCTGCATCCAGCTCAGGTCCTGATCCCGGGCTCCTAGGATGGAGCCTTGAGTCTTCGTCCAGCTCCCTGCTCAGCAGGGAGTTTGCTTCTCCCTCTCCCTCTGCAACCCCCCCCACCATGCTCTCTCTCTCTTTCTTTCAAATAAATAAATAAAATCTTAAAAAAAAAACCCAGTGAAGTTTATTTATGTCTTTTCTCCTTTTTGGAAGTTAAATGGACTTTATTTTATGGCATGATGGTGATAATAACAATAGATGATAGTTTTCCCCCTAGTATCTTTACTCAGCAAAATAATAATAAAATGATTATGTTTGTCTCTCAAAGGTTTTCTGAACACTTAGGGATTATTGTAATCCCAAAGTCTAGAAAGTGAGCAATTTAATTCCTTGTGTTTTTCTATTTGCTTACTATACCCCCACCATCCTCTGCCCTCCTTACTCTCCCTATGACATTCACTATCCCTGAATCAATTTAGAAATTCAATGTCATGCCTGAACTGGTATCTTCATCCTTCCCAGTTATCATGCAGACTTCCTGTGATATTACCCTCTGGTTTTATGGGAAAACAGATCCCCAGGGATGCATTCGTTCATGCATATATGCATTCAGTAACAATTTGTTAAGGGCCTGGGTGTTAGTGGAATAGCAGTGACTAAGACAGATGAGTCCCAGCTCACTAGAGGCTCATTTTCTGTGGAGGGCAGAGCTATTGGGTGTGGGGGGGGCAGTAATAAGAAACAAGCAAACACTTAGGTAACAGAATTCCGTGTAGTGATAAACGTGAGTCTACGGAGCCATTGCAGGTTATCTTCCTGACCACGAGAATGACTGTTGGTGGTGCTGGGGAAAGTGGGGGGCTACTTTAGAGGGGTGGGGGTGGGGACAACTCCACGGTGGTGATGTTTGAGTTGAGATCTGAGTGACAACAAGAAGCCCTCCAGGAAATGACTGACAGAAGAGTGTTCTAGACCCAGAGAACAGCATGTACAAAGGCCCTGACCCAGAGTTTGTTCTTCGGGGGTAAAAGGTGTAAAGTGTACAGAATAGAATAAAAAACTCTGTTCTAAACATATTAAGTTTAAGTTGATCATTGGCATCCAAGTGAAGATTTTACATATGCAGCTGAATAAATTAGTTCCGAGTTCAGGCAAGAGGTTGAGGCTGTAGATAAAATTTGGGAAGCATCAGCATATGGCTGACATTTATCCAGGTAATGGGGAAAAAGATAGGGCCAAGGAATGAATGACCCTTGTGTGGAGTGACATTGAGGAATCAAGGACCAACTGTCAGCAAAGGAAACTGAGAAGGGGCAGCTAGAGAGTTAGGAGGAAATCCAGGGAAATTTAGAGATGAAAGTATTGCACAAATGAGGGCCAACTGTGCCAAACTATAATGTTGATAGAATTTTTTTTTAAATACAAAAGGCACTTTTCATTTATGTTGTTTTAATATACCTGCAGTTAAAATACATGTAAAGGCAGCTCCTTCCACTTGATACAGGCACTGCTTGATTTAAATTAACCCTGGTTCCACGTTCACCTACCCACTGCTCAGCTCTGCTTGCTGCTTCTGCTTCCAGAACAGCTGGGGCCCCTGGATGCTGAGCAGCATGCTAGGCTGAGGTACGTTCCCCATCCAGAGCCCAGCAGAGAGTGCAGCTCACTCACACAGGTTTCACTCTTAATCACCCTTCTGATTTTGAAGGCTTACATTTCTCTCATGCTGAGAAAAGGGAATATAAATTCTTCTGAGACGCCGAATCGGCTCCAATTCCAAGATAGATTCAACCCCGTCTCCTCCACCTCATCAATATAGATTAAATTTATTTTGCATAGAATAGTTTTGGTTTCCCTTTAACTAGGTTAGTGAATGATCAGATTCCCCTCCTCATTCCTTTTTTTAGACTGTTGCTGGCTTTAAAGACTGTCCCTTTTTCCTCTTTGGGTTTGAAAAACAGGCAGAGAAGCAGAACATTCAGAAAGCAGCTTCACACGGAGCTTCTCACATCCCTTTTTGATGGAGAGATGCCTGTGAAGATAGCCGCGAAACTGCTGAAACCTTAGATTCTTTCATATTATATTCTTTATTGTTATTATTCTCTTTTTGTATATCATTTGGGCAAAGGCATATGTTGGAGCCAAAAAGTCCTGGGACTGGAATTTGAGAAAACCAAATTCTGTTCCTAACTCTGGGCAAGTCAAAAATCTCTTTGATTTTCAGAGTCTCTCCAGGAAAGGGGGACAGGCTTTCCTGTAGAAGCTGTCTCATAGGTTAAAGCATAATTTTCAAAAGGGTAAAATCCTATCTCTCAGGCAAATATAATAACAATACATGGCCAAGATTTTATTTACCGAGGGGGACATTAAGAGGTTAAAACTGGTCAAAAGAGCATTGGAGATGTGTGTGTGTGTGTGTGTGTACATAATTTAATACAAAAAGTAAAAGATTGTCAAGTTACATACAAAACTGGTAAATGTCCAACAGGACGATAAACTGTGATCTTTGTGCTTATCTACTCTATTGGACAGAAATTACTTGCATCTTGACGAGACAAAAATTTTCACATTAGCCCCTATAACTTCAGAGTTGTAAAGTCAATGGGAAATTAATCTCAGGACTGCACTGACAGAAGGCCTAGTAATCTTTTCTGCCTATTTTCAAATGTCATATAATTTTTGAGACAAATAAATATATAATGCTGGTTAGCATTTCTTCAGCACTTAGTACATGCTGGGCAATGCTGACATATATTATCCCTTTGGGTGCTCACCACAACCCTGTGAGGCAGGCACTTTTATTATCCCCATCTTGTAAGAGAGAGAAGATTGAAGCTCAGAGTGGTTAAATAATCAGCCCAAGGTCACACAGCTCATAAGACAGGGGTGGCAATCAAGCTGAGGTCTTATGCCAAAATCTTTGTTTGAACTCTTGTTTTATTATATGAAAGGTCAAAAGGAATAATGAATGCGAAAGTGCTTTAAAGATTGTGAATGTGCTAGAGAATGAAAAGTGTTATTGTTAAATCTAGATCCCTATTAAAGAATAAGGCAGTAAGAGTTATTGCCAGCCCAGAGGGAGATGTGTTAATTATGGAAAAGGTCTCTTGCCCTGGGAACGCCTCTGAGACTTTATCTTAAATCTGTTCCCTTGAATTGAATAGGTTTTACTTAACCCAGCCTACGTTTTCCTTCCACCCCCCCCCCCTTTTTTTGGAGTGGATTTCACTGAGACTGTTTCATAGCCCATTTTTTATTACATGCACTGAAATCTTTCCTCACGTCTCTTTGTGTTTCTTTTCTGGAAAGAACACAGGTCTCAGAACTGGATAGGCCCGAGTTTGAACTTCAGCACCGTGACTAACTCAGTGAAGATTGGGGGCAAAGTACTTAACCCAGTGTGTTGTGAAGTCTCCCTAACTGCACCAGAATCCCTTGGGGCAGAGGGGTCTCGCTCACTCAGCACGCAGGAGAGGGGCCTGAATCTGAAGTTTCAGGTCCTCACCGGTGAGAGGGCAGTATTTGTCCTGACCTTGAAGATGGTTTTGAGAACTGATATTTAGTAGGGCAACGGAAATGTTAGCTCCCTTCTTCCCATCTTCTTTCCAGTCAAATCCGTTAATTTGCCATTCTTCTCTCCTCTGGTCCCCTGTGTTCCCGCCCCTTCATTCCATCCTCTTTCCTCCAGTCCATCCATTCCTTCATCTCCTGTCCCCTCCCTCCTTCCCTCTCTTCTCTCATCCCCTCCGCCCCCTTCCCTCCCTCCTTTTGTCCTCACCTCTCCCTTCTTCTTTTCCTTTGTCCTCTCCCATCTCCTTTTGTCCCCTTCCTTCACATCGTCTCCTGAACCTCCCCTTCCCTTCCCCTAAATTCCTTCCTTTCTTGTCCCCCCCACTTTCCTCTTCTCTCCTCTCTCACAAGGTCCCTGAGACCAGATGGGTCCTAAATAATGAGGTTGGTCCTCATCTTACTAATTTACAGAAACTTTGGAATTTTAATCTAGTGGAACTGCTGGAGCCTCGTTCTACTCCAGCTCTCACTTTATTGATGAAGGAACTGAGAACAGAGAGAGTAAACCCAAACCCACGTATCCAGACTCCCGTCAGTGCTCCCCCTAACACATCGCTGAACTGCCTGTGTGTCTGCGCTTTTGACAGTGTTGTGGTTCATCCCCATCTTTGCCTCATGCTGTATTGGGGGGACTGGGAGAAATGGGACAATCAATTATTGCTGTAGTTTGCTCATCAAGAGTGAGATAAGGTCTTCTAACCCCTGAGACCACCAAGAGAGTATGTCATAGTGCATAAAACAGAAAGGTCAAGCTTTACCACCACGTGTACAGTATCCTCCTTAACTAGTCAGGAAAACACAGCAAACACAAATTGCAAGCTAATGCATCTGTGGTCACTTCCACAGAGAACCACAGTTTTTGCATTCAGTGTCCCTGGGAAAGGAACAAAATGGCGTCTGGCAGGAGAGAGGCTGGCGAGGAAGAGAGGTAATGAATTTGGGGAAGGCGGCCAGAGACCAAGCTACCACACTCACCATGTCTCCTACAAGTTTCTTTTTTTTTTTTTTTTTAAGATTTTATTTATTTGACAGAGAGAGACACAGCGAGAGAGGGAACACAAGCGGGGGGAGCGGGAGAGGGAGAAGCAGGCTTCCCGCGGAGCGGGGAGCCGGATGCGGGGCTCGATCCCAGGACCCTGGGATCATGACCTGGGCCGAAGGCAGACGCTTAACGACTGAGCCACCCAGGCGCCCCTCCTACAAGTTTCTTAGTGGAAAAATGAAAATGCTCTACCAGAACGTGGGCTTCCTGCCCAGCCATCATGCGCTCCTCACCCTGAGGGAGGGAGCTGAGGGGGTGCTCACTTCAGGGAGGGGCTCAAGTTAGGATGATGGGTCTTGAGAGCCCCACAGAGCAAGCTATGCAGTCTGTGAGACAGATTCTCTAGGTTTACATGAATCTGCATTTAATTCCCTTGCGTTATGTCTGAACCTTTAATCGGTGGTGTTTACTGGCTTTCATGCAGCTGCACTGGAGCGGGGCGGGGGTGGGGGGCAGTATCCGCACTGGGGCCAAAGCACTGAATAGCTGTTGCCCCTCTTTACCCAGACCTGGGGAGGGCAGCAGGAATTGGGGAGGCTTCTTGCAGGGCAGGGCGAAGAATAGGCAAGTCTGCAGACACAGAAGGTAGATTTTTGGTCGGTGAAGGCCAGGAGGAATGCAGAGTTTCTTTTTCAGGTGATGAAAGTGTTCTGGAACTAGATAGTGGTGATTATTGTGCAACTTTGTAAATATGTTAGAAGCATTGGATTGTACACTTCAAATGGGTGAATTTCACAACATGTGAATTATATTTTGATTTTTTTAAATTTGAGGGGAAAAAAGGGGCAAAGGTAAATTTTGGACCAATGCTCAGGGTTGTGGAGGCCAACAGCTGCTCTCCCCCCAGGTATCCCGCCTGCATATTGTAAATGTTTTTAAGTGTCTTATATACTTTTTCATAATTTTCATGCTTATGGTGGGATGATGGTCTGCTATGTATCATAATTCATGAAGAGATATTTCCAATGCTGGTGATTTAAGAATGTTCCACGTTATACTATTATAGATGTCAAACAAGGTCAATAAAGCTCTCTGTACTCTGCCACAAATCTTGGTTTTCCACAAACTTACTCTTGGAATCTCTATTCTCATAGTGCTGGATGACTCATTGTCCCTGTTTCAACTCTCTGTACCTTTTTGCCTATAGTTTCACCTTATCCCCTTAGGTAAGCCTCACCATAAAAATCTAGCTCATCTCACTTCATCTGTGTTTTTTTTGCTGGACTCACTGCATTATTTTGTCATGTTATTTATTTACCTATCTGACTGCTCTGCCAGACTGTGAGCCCCCTGAGGTCAGACACAGGGTCTTATTAATTTCTAATTCCCTGTTGCCTCTGCTTGGCAGGTGGAATGTGTAAAATATATGTTAATTGAATTGAATTGAATTGCAAAGATTCTGAAGAACAGTGCTGAGGGTGTCTCTCTGCTTCTGTTCATTATTCTCCTTAGGGCTAATTGCAAAAACTGGAATCACTAGGTTAAAAGGCACGAGTGTCTCTCCTTACTAGCCACGGTACCTTCTCAAAGCTGGGACCGATCCGTAGCACCACCTGAAATGAACACCCACATCACTGGCACCTTGCCAGCCCATCAATTTAAAAAACACTAATTTAGTAGGGGTCAAACAACATTTCAAGATTGCTTTAATTTGTATTTCTTTGATTACTACCAAGGCTGAGCATTTTCTCAGGTGTTTATTTACTATTTCTATTTCTCCTTGGGGGAATTGCTTGTTCATATTCTTTGTCCATTTATCTATCAGAGTAAAGAAATATAATAAATTTGAATAAGCTCCTTTTATATTTTATATATGACCCTATATGCTGTCACATATGATATATATTTTTCATATTCTGTATTTTGTTTTCTTACATTTTTGCTGTTTTTCATTGTACAGAAGTTTAAAATTTATGTACATACCTACCTATCACTTTCTTTATGATTCCTTATAGAATTCCAGGGGGAAAAAATAGTTCTTTTTCACAGATCTGCTAAGTCTTTAATTGAATGTTCTGTTCTTTTCTCATAATAAAAAAATTAATTCATTAATCTAGCTGAATTATATCCTATTTTAAAAATTTTTATCACTAATTTCTATACCTCTTAGTAAATATTCCTTGGGTCGGTTATGATTATGTGACTGCAAGTAACAAAAATCCAAATAACAATGGTTTAAACAAATAGGGGTTTAGTTTTCTCACTCTACAAGAAGTCTAGATGTTGGTAGCTTTCCTGAAATGTACCTGTGGGATTTTACTTTACAGAGGTGACTGAGTAATGACATTGAGAGACCTGTGCCATTGAAAAAATGAATTTACCCCTTACATTTCCGGATTGAAGAGGGCACGCCATGCCATGCAGGACCACAGGAGAAGCATCAGGTTTTGGTCAGAAGCAGTAGCTAGAGAAGGCCTAGGCCAGAGCCTTTACTGGGGTTTCTGCAGGCAAGACAAGGCAAGTCAGAGTAAACAGCTTAGGAACGACTAGTTTGAATAATTCTGGTGGGTTTTGGGCTATTAGGGTGGTCTCTCTAGTTGTGGGGTACCTGGCCCTGAGATGATTTTGGACTGGAGAAATATTGGCTTGGTGTGTCAGAGTTAAATAAAGAGGGTAGCTGGTATGTATGAGAGAAGTACAAGTAAGTTGTTTACTGTCTTGAGATATTAGCTAGCACTGGAAGGTCATTCTCCCTGGCCAGTAAGATTTTTAAGATGCCAGGACATTATCAGATACAAAAAAGTTTTAAAAAAACAAAACAAAACAAACCATGACTGATATGGTACCTTTTGCCATCATTTCAGCATCTCAATGATTTGGGGCTGGAGACTAAAATTCTCTTTGCCTTTCCCTAATGCATACCACCTCCTGGTTCCAAGATGGCTGCTGAACCTTGAGCTATCTCATCTATATTTAAAGCAGGAAGAATGTTGCATTCAAAGCAACAGGAAGGAAGGGCAATGGGAACCACATCAGTTTCTTTTATCAGGAAAACAAAAATCTACCAGCAAACTTTCACTTATGTTTCATTAGTCAGAACTGCATCATACGGTCACATCTAGCTGAATTTAATTCTTCCTGCTTTAATAGTAGAAGACAACAAAAAGAGAAGAAGGTTGAGAAAGACCATTGACTCAGCCAAATAGAAGTGTCTGCCACACATCTTCCTTCTCTCCTTATATTTAAAAAAAACTATTTTATAATACATTAAAATATTTTAAATGTATATATATATATATATACACATGTATATATAGTTTTGCTTCCATTTATTCTACACAAATGTTTCTATAAATTGTTAGGCCTTTTAAGTCTCTTTATTTGGTTCCATTAATCTGTGATCTATCTAGCACATTACTTTAATCCTTATTCTATTATAGAGGAGTTTTTAATGGCTGATATTGGCAGAACTCCCACTGCCTTTCTTTTCTATATTCCCTGTTCATGGTATTATTATTTTTATGCATACATTTTAGAATAATTTTACGGATTGAACATAATTATTGGGCCTTCAATCAGAATAGTGTTAAATCTATAAATTTTTTTTAAGATTTTATTTATTTATTTGACAGAGAGAGACATAGCCAGAGAGGGAACACAAGCAGGGGGAGTTGGAGAAGGAGAAGCAGGCTTCCCGCTGAGCAGGGAGCCCAATGCAGGGCTCGATCCCAGGACCCTGGGATCATGACCTGAGCCGAAGGCAGACACTTAACACCTGAGCCACCCAGGTGTCCCTAAATCTATAAATTTAATTAAACTTAAATCCAGTTCTATTGATTGGTTCAGATATTTTACGGTTATTGTCTTTTTACCTTGGAATTGTCTCTATTTCTTATTTGAATCATCTTATCATCTTATTTATTTATTTATTAGAGAGAGAGCAAAAGTGGAGGGGAGGGGCAGAGGGAGAGGGAGAAGCAGACTCCCAGCTGAGAAGGGAGTCCAACTCGGGGCTGGATCCCAGGACCCTGGGATCATGACCGAGCCGAAGGCAGATACTTAACCAATTGAGCCACCCAGGCGTCCCCATCTTATCATCTTTTAAATGTTCTAACAAAGTTTTTGAAGTTTTCTTTTTAAATGTCACATTAGGTAGTTCCTAATCATTTTAGGTTTGGAAATTTGTGAGTGTGATATGTGTGTGTGTGTGTGTGTGCTAATAGATCTTTTTTTAAAATTTTTTATCAGACTGGTAATTAAGTATATGTAGGAGTTGTCTTATATTTTATGTTTTTCTTGAAAATCAAACTGCCTCATTTAAATGAACTTGTAACTTATAGATAAGGGATTTGACTACTTGTTGATCAAATCTCACCTTCTGTATCTGTTAGTTTGGGTTTGATTGTAAGTAACAGAAAACTCAAGCCAAGCTTTCCTAGACAAGAGAGGCTCATATCACTGAGGTTAGTTCAGCAGCTCTACCAGATAACGAAGGTTTTAATTTCTGTTTAGCTCTTCACTCTGCTGGGTAACATAACCTTCCTGCTGAGGCTGCTGGTCCTTGTGGTGATCAGATAGCCAACAGTAATGACTAAGTCTGTGCAATTCCTAGGGCGCCTGGCTGGCTCAGTCAGTAGAGCATGTGACTCTTGAACTTGGGGTCATGAGTTCAGAGATTACTTAAAAATAAAATCTTTAAAAAAAGTTTGTGCACTTCCTTATTCATGTCCATTAAAGAAAAGACAGCATTTCTTTTCCAGACTTTCTTCCCACCCAAACTTCCCTCTTTTCCACATCTTTTTCAGTCTTATTGCAGCTTAGTCCTTGCTTACTCCTGAGCCAATAACTGGCTAGAGGGATGAACTTATGCTATTAGACTTGAGTTGAGGGTGGTGAAACTGTTCCCCCCCAAGGCATGTGGGGTTCATTTGGAAGGTATGACTATCCCCCCCCAACCAACTCCAATCTCTACCACCACATTAGTGTAGTTACCAAGAGTTGAATAATAGACATCAAGGAGGCCACCATAACGTCCACCACACTTTAGATACCGCTTTTTCCAGGACACCTGCCTTGCCCTAAATCCAAGTTCCAAGTCTCTCTAATGTGCTCTTTTAACACAGGGGATCATACCACAGTAGACCTCCCTGTTTACTTATGGGACCAGAAAAATAATAATGTACTTATAATCCCCGGCTATCTTATAAGGAAAATATATCTTGCTAATGGGAAAACTTCGTTGGACATTTGAGATGTAAGACTTAAGTAGTCTGCATAAAGAAAGATCCATAGAGCAGCTTTCAGGGCAGACCCTGGGCCAGGGACCTATTCCTAGACTGGGAGACTGGGGTGGAATAGGTGGGTGAGGAGGTTAAGGATTGATGTAGTATGAGGACAAAGATGCTTATGGGGGCTTTCGGAGAGAAATTTTGTGCATTGTGAAGTGTAAACTACTTCTCCTATGCATTCCTCAGTAAAATATCCTTCATCTTAGCCTAGTAGAGTGAATTTATTTTAGGAACATGAAGAGAAGGACAGGGGTTTGCATTCAAAATGGTAGGGCAAGAATGGGAACGAGCCTTGGGACATCATGACATTGGGTTTCACTTGCCTGTACTCCTCCCTAGACTCCAAGTTCTGTGAGGGCAGAGACCAGGTCTGTCTTGTTTACCTCTTTGCCTAGCTCAGTGCCAAGGAGCTTAGTGAGTATTTGTCAATGAATGAATGAATGAATGAATGAATGAATGAACAAATGAACAAATAAACAAGCTTGGTAAAACATGAGTCAAATCCCAAGTCTGCCACTTTCTTACCTGTGGAATGGGGAATATGATAATCACCTTTGTAACCTTATCATGAGATTTAAGTCTAATTTAATAAATGGTAACCAGAACTATAATTTTTAGCTCTTCCCAAATTCTACCAGCTAAGCTACAAATACTAGTAATAACGAACACTAACATTTATTGAACATATTCTTTGAGCAAGAACCTTTGGTAAGCACTTCATGTGCATTACTTTAGTTTTAATCCTCCCAACCACCCTATTCCTCCAGGACATTCCACACACCCAGCATCCAACAATATCTCTAGTTACTCACAGGCACCAAAATTTAGGTAGGGAAAGAAGGAATGCTTTGCTGATCTGTTATTTGTGACTTCACTCTCTAGAGATGCACAGCTTAGTTGCTCTAACAAGATTGGATAGAATGTAAGTGACCGACAATTTACTTTTTTTTTTTTTAAAAGATTTTATTTATTTATTTGACAGAGAGAGACATAGTGAGAGCAGGAACACAAGCAGGGGGAGTAGGAGAGGGAGAAGCAGGCTTCCCGCGGAGCAGGGAGCCCGATATGGGACTGGATCCCAGGACTCTGGGATCATGACCCGAGCTGAAGGCAGACGCTTAACGACTGAGCCACCCAGGCGCCCCCGACAATTAACTTTTAATAGAGAAATTCAATAGATTGATGGTTGTTGTAGCAACAAAGACCACATGACCTTAGAGGCAGGTAGAGGCTACGCCTGTCGTCACTAGTAATAGGAAATGTTGAGAGTGGATTTGTGAGCACTAGGAATCAATGAGCTTTATTTTCTCACAAGGTCCATTCCTGGAACGTTGAAAATGCTGAAGGCTAAATTCAGATTTCTAGACGATACTCAAAGATTGCCTGGAGAGAAGGAGAAAGGACTTTGTTACCGTTCCTATAAGTCCTCTGGGCATATTAACATTTTAGGATGTTAGTTTTCTCATTTCTAGAATAGGAATAATAATATCTGATTCTTCATCTCTCACTAGAGCATTTGGGTGTTTAATAAAGTGATATTTGGAATTTCTCTATGGAAAAGTGCTACAGAGATACAAATTATTTAAGTAACTAAATATATATGAACTCCATGTGTACTCTGAAGAGTTGAAGGAGAGATAATACAGACTCATTTAAGATTAATTTCTCCATGAGTTTCAGATCAGTGTTGTGCACTGAAATCTCCTGAATAATACATCTATGATTCTACATGTATATAAAATATAAATAAATGTACTCTTAGAGTTGTGGATGCTCTTAGATGCAGAATCATGTGCTTGTTGCTGCTCTTAACTCCTTAGATTTCTGTTTTTTCAGAAAATATCAAGTGATCGCTTTGA
Source organism: Leptonychotes weddellii (assembly GCF_054177405.1). Lineage (NCBI taxonomy): Eukaryota > Metazoa > Chordata > Mammalia > Carnivora > Phocidae > Leptonychotes > Leptonychotes weddellii. The sequence continues at coordinate 62,996,890 of NC_138378.1, read as the reverse complement.
CAATATTGTGTAACCCTATCATACAAAGTTGTCGCTTGCTTTACAAGTCAAAGGGACTTCTCAAGGCTTAAAGCAGCTTGCAAAGAAATAAGGTAACAAGAAAAGCTGACTTCAAGAATTTCAAATCTTCTAGACTAACACAAATCCATTGTGTAGGAAAAGTGTTTTCATCAAAGCAGTAGAAGATTTTAATCAAGAGCGATAATGATGGTCATAATGATTGCTGTTAAGTTTTGGTAGTTAAAAGGAACAAGCTTCAGTTATCTGAAATAGATCCCCTGACATGGAATGTTCAGTCTCTCCCTGTGAGTTTTTCTGTCACTAATCCTATAGGATTCGGCACCGCGAGACCTGTGTTCTGCTCCTAATTTGGTGGGTGTGCGTGATCTGGAGAAAGTCACCTAATCTCGCCCCATCTGTTTTCCTACCTGTCAAGTGAGGAGAATGGAGTAAATAATCCCTACAGTCCTTTCAGCTCTATGACGCTGTGATTACTTTCAGTCATTTCCAGAAAACTTAGAGCTTGTCTTTGGAACAGTGCTAAGCAACAGCCTGAAATGAGAGCTTAAAATTAAATGGGACTCACTAGGGTCACTAATAGCTAATGCTGCCATTATTGAGTGATCCCACTGCACCAGACCCCATCCTTCAGATTTCGAGTTTATTATCCATTTAATCCTCAGAACAACCTCGGGAATACCTGAGCATACATCTCAAACAAGGGATTTAACAACTCGTGGAACTTCCCTTACCAGCCAACTGGTCTTTACCTACGTAAAGACAGATCTAAAGCCTGTCAATGCCACCCTGGAGTAGTGCGGGGAGAGACGGTTGCTGGGATTGCTTTATGTGGTTTTTATCCCCCGTTGGCATTTGTTTAGGTGTTCACCAAGCCCCAGAGCAGATCAATTCTTTGTCTTCATCTTCTGAGACATTTTGGTAGCATTTGATATGGTTGATTGAAACAATTCTTAAAACAATTGCCTCATGCGGCTTCCACAACCCTGAACCCGCCTGGTTCTCTTGGCACCTCTCCGGCCACTCTTTCTTGGTGACCTTTGTTGGATCCTCCTCATCTTCCCAGTCTCCACTTGTTGAAGGGCCTCTTCTCTTCTCCACTTGCACTCACTCTTTGGTGATCTCATCCAGCCTTGTGGCTTCAAATAGGACCTATACACTGATGATTCTAAAATTAAATCTCCATCCGGAACTCTGCTCTGAACTCCAAACAAGTATATTCAACCGCCAACTCAACATTTTCACTTCGATACCTGATCTCAAACTTAAGAGATCTCAACTTTCAATTTTCTCCTCCAAACCTGCTCCCCACCCCATGTTCCAAAATGCAGTCCAAGGCACTAGGACGCCCCTAGCCAAGAAACTAGGAGTCATCCTGGATTCCTCCATTTCTCTTACATGGCACCTTTTACCCATCGGCAAATTCCATCAGCTCAAGCCTGGAAAGTTATCCAGACTCTGAAGGTTGTTCACTGGCTCCATCACCTCTCCCTTAGCCCACACGCCTAACACCTTTGCCCGAGACTATTGCAATAACCTCTGATGGGTCTCTTAGCTTTCACTCTGGCCTCCAATCTATTCTCCAAACAACAACCAACCAGTGATTCCTTTAAAATGCCCGTCACTGCAAACTCAGGGACCTCCCTTATATTGGCAACACAGTCCCAAATTCATAGCTTGGCCTGTGAGAGCCTGTGGGATCCGGCTTCCAGGTTTCTCTGCATCCCCATCTCTTGCCACTGCTCCCTCACTTATTGTTCTTTTCTGTCAACACATCCAGTAAGCTCAGGTCTTAGGACCTCTTTACTTTCTCTTCTCAATCAGGCAAAGCTTTCCCCAGATATTTGCATGTTTCAGTTTCTAACTTCATCCAGGTCCCATTCAAATGGCACTTAACAGAGAAGTCTCCTCCGACCTGCTCTATGAGAAAGAGGTTCGCCCTTCTCCTAGACATGTTCTGTGCCCTTCCCCTCCTTTTCCTTCTTGGTAACTGTTCACCTTCTTCTCTGGTTGGGGCTTTGTCTATTGTGTTTAATGCTCCATCCCTGAGGTTACAATGTTTGGTACATAGCAGGTGCTCAGTAAGTATTTGTGGAATGAGTGAGTACATTGACATTATAATTACAAAGGCAAGTTTTATGACGTGAATAGATAATTCAGTGAAGGAGAAACAATAACAGTAGGAAAAGACCTCGGCAGCAATCAAAGACACATCTGTTCCTCTGACTTTGAAAGGTCTGGACTTTCTCCTGTCCTGCTTCAGTTGCTCATGAGAAGTCCTCATGTCCTTGTTTTTAACTTCCCGTCTGCTCCACTGTCATGCCGTCCCTTGCTCCCGTCTCAGTGGCTTCCCCAGGCCTTGGCTATGTGTCCTTCTCTCCACCTCTGTCTTCCCATTTTAGGTTTTCCATGTTCTGATGACCTGTGTGGACCCTTTTCTTTACTTGCACATCTATGCAGCACTATCAAAGCTCAACTCATTAGTAAAATAATATATTGTCATTTTTTATAGTCATTATCAAAGCAATACATTTCAATTTATAATTAGAAAAAAACAAGGTAGAAAATAAATTAGACAAAACTCTTGCACATACTTTTCAGAGGTACTCTTCAAAAGACTACTAGCATTTTGGTTTAACTTAGCTCTGGGTAAGAAGCTACCTTGCCCCAACTATGGTCATATCAGGTCCTCCCTGGCTGGTTTACTCCTTGCCAGGAAAAAGGAAAAGAATGGAAGTGAAATATAATGTAGCATTTTATTAGTTGTGATTCAGCAAAAAAACAGAACAAAACAAAAAACACATGTAAATAATGAGAGTACCATTCTGGTGATGTTGTGGTTAAATTTACAAATGTATACATACACATATAGTATATAATTTCATATATATAATTTCAAGAATTTTTTTTGAAGTTTTATTTATTTGACATAGAGAGACAGCGAGAGAGGGAACACAAGCAGGGGGAGTGGGAGAGGGAGAAACAGACTTCCCGCTGTGCCAGGAGCCTGATGTGGGGCTCAATCCCAGGACCCTGTGATCATGACCTGAGCCAAAGGCAGATGCTTAATGACTGAGCCATCCAGGTGCCCCTAATTTCAAGAATTTTAAACTGCAACAGTCATTCTGACTATGTGAAATATTGACGATATAATTTATAAAAAATATTCATAGCTTTTTTTTAGATATATTTGACTTACTATATTCATTTCAGGTATATAGCATAATGATTTGATATTTGTGTATATTGTAAAATGACCACCACAGGAAGCCTAGTTAACATCTGTCACCATACATAGTTTAAACATATTTTTTCTTGTGATAAGAACTTTTAAGATTTACTCTCAGCAATTTTCAAATGCGCAATACGGTATTAACTAAGTCACCATGCTGTACATTACATCCCTATGACTTCAGGGGTTATTTTAAACTTAAAATAATCTAATAGCAGAAAAACTTATACAGGAAGATGTTATTAGTATATCTATTTTAGCCAAAATATAATAGTATAATCTATTTTAGCCAAAAAATGGAAAATCATCTGAGTACAATAATAAGGAAATGGTTAAGTTGTGATATATCTTAAAGAAAAAACTTTCCATTCACAAGTATAATTATAAACAATAAATAGGAAAATGATTACAGTGTAATATTAAATGAAAAAAATACAAGATTGTAAATAGGTAAAAATATTTAAGAATGTGGACTATGGACAAGGAGTGGAGGACAATACACAAAAAAGAAATCTTTGTAATAAGGGGATGGGATTATGAGTGTTTTTTTCTTTTTTCAAAGTACTATTTTAATATATTTACTGCTATTATTTTGATATATTTTTTGTTTTATTATAAAAATATGCAATTGCTGATCTCTAAGAGTTTATACTCTGTGTTAGATGTTTGTGACCGCCTCAGCAGCTGTTCTCAGCCCCCTTCCTCCTTGCCCGTCTCCTACATAAAAAGGTTGAAAATGCCATACTGGACTTCCCAGCCCCCTTCAGAGCCAGTGCTTGTCATGACCTGCTCCTGGCCAATGAAATCCAAAGGGAAGCCTATTGGACTACAGCTGCAAAAAAGTTTCCTCGCTGACAAAGTCAGGCCCATTAAGAGGACGCTTTTTGCCTTTGTCTTTTAGCTCTGCCTTTTCGCTTATGAAGACTGATTCTGGAAGCTGTGGCAGCCATCTTGAAACATCACCAACTCTTTGAGGAGGGCCAGGTAGAATGACAGAAAGACCCTTAGTACTAGACAATACCACCGAGTTACTGAACAAACTCAAGGACAGATTGCCTCAAGACTTGTTGATAACTAAACAATAAGCGTCCTTGTGGTTTGAACCACTATTAGGTTTTCTATTCCTTGAAGCTCAATGCATTTTAACCAATACAGCCAGATAAAAATAAGACTCACTTGCACACAGAGCTATCTAAATATATGGAAACCACAAAGTGACAGGAAATATCACAATAAATATATAGATTAATTTAAAAGAATGTTACACTCTTATAGAAGGAAGCAAAAAGAAAAAAACAACAAAAAAAACCCCAATAACCCAATACGTACTTATTTGTTGCAAGTTTCCCTGGATCTGTTAATGTTTCTTGGTAGAAAAAAATATTACATTATATTTCTGATTAAAATAAAACAAGCATCCAGATACCTTTTTTGGCTTGTAATCTTTTTCAAGTGTGTATATCTCAGGAAGCAGCATTTTAGGGAATGATATGGTAGTGGTTTTTCTCCCTCTCTACATCCTCGGACCTCTTTTATTATTATAGAATACTACTAAATTGTGTAAGATGGAGCTCCCTGGGATTTGAGGATGCACTGCCTGGTGGGGGTGGGGTAAGAATGTGATTTCTTTATTGATCTAGTATTGGGAGTCTCTTCAACTCAGGCTCTGTGTCTACTCAATACAAATCTGTTTTTGAAGATGATAACAAATAATTGAGTTTGCTGAAAACGAAATTGATTGCCTAAAGCTGGAGAAGTTAGTGATCAAATAGCTTTTTATAAATAGACTTTAGAAGTAGAATTCTGATGTATCCTATTTTTTCTAAATGGTAGATGACCCTTAGGTTAAACAAAACGCCAGGAGAATGGACTCTGTGATTATTGTCAGCGAGGTGGTGAATCCTTGGCTTGGTATAGACGGTGAAAGTGGAGTTTAAGTAACACATAAGTGATAAAAATGAAGACACAGGCTCTGCCCCTCAGTGCTCTTAAATGATGATGGGGTGGGGGTGAAGTGATCACAACATGTTTTATCCCTGTGGTCATTGGTGTTGGTTTGGATGCTCTGGCTGGCTGCGAGTAGTGGGAGAGAGGAAAGGAGGTTCCTTCATCCTTTACTTCTTCATGATGTTTAGATGAAAGCTATCTGCAAGTAACAGAAAACCCATCTTTAAGTGTCTTATACAGAAGTCTATTTTATTTTTGGTTTTCCACATAACAAGAAACCCAGAAGTAGGCTGATGCTCATTTAACTCAGCTGATCAACAGTAGCACCGGACACCTAGTCTCTTTCTATACATCAGCTGTAGCATCTTTAATGTGCTGGTCTTCACCTTCATCGTTGACTCCTGATGATGGCAAGATGGCTATACTCCGTCATTTGAATCCAAGACAGAAAGGATGGAATAGGATAGGAAGATACTACTAGAAATATATATATATTTATATATATATTTAATATAGTATATATTACTATAATATATACTAATATATAATATATATATTAGTATATATATATTATTAGTATAGTAATATATATAATATATATTACTATAATATATATATATTAAATATAGTAGGAAGATACTACTAGAAATATATATATATATATTTAAAGTCTGGAAAGCAAAATATTTCACAGAAAAATTCAGGAGACTTCTGTTTATGTGTCATTGGTCCAAATTGTGTCACATGGCCATCCCTTGATGCAAGGGGGCTGGGGAAAAAATAGCTTGTCAGATTGCCTGCCTGAGCAAAATTGGGATTCTTTTAGTAAGATGCTGCTACAAAACTATAGAAAGAATAGAAACATTCTCTCCTAATCTGCTAAAGATCATTAGTCCACTTGGGGTTCTTCAAGGGCTCCAGAAGCCATGATTGAACCTGGTAGGAGACAGCAGCAGAGCCCAGAAAAGGCAGCAGTGTTCATGGGGAGGGCACCCCCAGAAAAACAACCTGGCCTCTCTTCTCATCCTTTACTCTCTTCTCCCCATGAAGGGAATAATGACTTCTCTGTTGAGGGATTTTAGGGGAAGGAACCGGGCATACTCTGATCATTCCTTTCCTCCCTCCTCTCCTTTGGGATTTCCTGACTCATCTGTTCCTGATCATGCAGGAAGCTTAGTGGACAGTCCTTGACCCTATGGGTGAGGACTGAGATGGTCCAGCTGTGCCTGTGACTGGGGGCAATGTGGAATAAGCCTATTGTTGCACAATTAGCTATGTCCTCTAATTTAGCATTTCTCAGTAAGAATGCCGATAATTTTCATTTTCACTTATCTGACACCTGTGTCTAGCTCTTAATTATTATTGAACTCAGATGGGTGAAAGAGAGGTCATATGTATGTACACCCTAATACCCCTCCGCGCATGAGCCTCTGTGTATCCTCAGACTAGTATGGCCCTGGGACACTCAAAGCTCTCATGATGCACACTGATAAACCTAAATATGGAAGATACCATCAAAAGATGCAGTCTCCTTTATGTGAGTAATGTTTGGCTTCCATTTTTATGACCTTTTTTTCTTGCAAGGATCATGTAGTTGAACGCTTTTAGGCTCAGCTGGACTGATACTAGTCTATTTGCTTGAACTTACACAAAGTGAATCCAACATAAGTTAGCTAAGGTTTAAAGATGTTGAAGGCAGTTAGACCACCCCCCAAATTACTTCAAGGATGGATATTTAGTTGACAAAAAAATAAGTTTTCATTCTTGGATTGAGTGAAAAACAAACTCCAGAGAAAAGAAAACAGATTTCTGAAAATTTCCTTTTCTTCCCCTCATAAAAACAACATTGGCAATTCTTCATTGTTAAGCAGCTGTGTTTGGAAACTGTTCTTATTCATCTAGGTTTGGGGTTACTTAAGATCCTGTACAAGTCATGACCCGTATACCTAAGTCTGATCCAAAAGAAACTCTCATGTAAAAAAAAAAAAAAAAAAAAGCATTATATTCAGAAAGTTCAGCTATGAGAACAATACTGAGAATTTCCTAAAGTGTTTTCCAGATCTTACCAGCTCTCTTTGCATAAATATGCATGTAACCAAAATGTAGTTTGTGGCTTCTGGGCAACTCTCATAATTTAAATCGTATCTTTAAAAATCAACAGACCCACCCATGTAGAAGAGTTAAATAAATTCTCACTGCTTGGCTGCACAGCAGGATTATGATTTTCCCTGAAAAGACCTCTTTACAGGATGTGTGAGTCCTGTAATGTGGTAGGGAGGATGACTGGGCAGATCAGAGGGTGGCAGTGTGCCCCAAACAGCCCAGCTCTGATAGAAGACTGGCAGCAGGGCATTCCCAAAGGTGCTGTTTGTACCCTGGCCACTCAGTGCTCCATTAACCTATCCTGGTGTTGTTCCCGTAAGAGAACCAACAGCAAAATTGCTGAAAAAAACCCTAAACTGCTCTGAGCATTAGGATGGAAGCTGATTGCATGGAGCATTATTGGTTTGAATTCCAGAGGTTTGACCCAAATAGAAACGTTTAAATGTAATTGCAGATTTCCCACCCAGGTGAGACTAATGGACAGGTAACCTTGACCTTAACAATTGTATCCTAAATCCCTTTTACCCTTACTCGCCAAAATGCACCCCACCAAGTAAAATGAGTGTATCCACAAAGGTTTTCTCAGAGAAGCACCATCACTAGGGGTGACATAATAACAACGGATTGATTTTAGGGATTTGACCTTATGCAGTGTGGGACTGGTTGAACAGTCTCTGTGAAGCTTTGCTTCTGCCTCTGGTACTGGAACTCAAAGTTAGCAGGCAGGCAGCTGGGGAGAAAAGATGGGCGGGAAGTAGGGGAAGCACAGAGAACCTGGGCCGTGTGAGGAGGACGCAGCATCTGCAAGGAAGCCTGGACCTCAACAGGCACTCTCAACTACCTTCAAGTCGCCAAGTCTATAGCGCAGCAACCTGCGGAAGAAGCCGGCAGCCCCTCTGTCCTGGAGGACAGTGCACCTGGCCCGGGAAGCAGAGGAGCTGATGCAGGACACCCCGAGGGAGCTGGGAGCACTGTGGTCCGGCTGCTGCCCCAGTGCCATCCGGTGGAACCTCTGAATCTCTAAGGACAGGTGTGAGTGGCCCCAGCGCCCCGGGCTGGCACCAACCTTCTGAGCACAAAAAGAAAATGGCTACTTCACTTTTGCCTTCTGAATCTCACACAAAATTTCTCTTCTGACCCAAGCCAACTGTGCAAGGAGGAGGTCTCTGGGAAACATAGTCCCAACTTAGCTAAACTGACAGAATACCCATCCACCCCAGAGAGGAAGAAGGCAGCTGGGTTGACTGTAGAAATACTAGCATCTTGATTGTTTCTGGATGGGAAGCTGAACGTGCTTTACAATCAAGTAGCCAGGTCAACCGAGGGCAGGAAAAGGGGACATTCTCACTTTACATGACCAAAGGAATCTGAGATGGGGCATAGAAAAGCTAAAAGCCCAGCATAAATTATTCAAAATAATTTAAAATATAAAAAGATACGGAGAAAATGAATAGACACCTTGAATAGAATGAAGTGTTAAAGGCATACAAACTGCCCTAGGGAAAGAAGATGCCTTGAAAGGCTCTAGTAGCAGTAGCACTAAGGGCACCAGCAGAAAGGACATTTAGGTCTTCCCCCACATCCATTTGAATGAGCAGGAAGGTACCAGAGAGTAAATCAGGGGATTTCTGTGCTTATAAAAATCCCTATGGAGGAAAGAGATCCAGCTCTCCCTGCCAATTCTCAGCATCTCTAGATAAGGCGCCTCTGCTAAACCATCCAGAGGATAAAGTGAGGTAATGTACCATAATCCGTGGACTGCTAGTATTGTCACATCCTTCGTCATTTGGGGGTCCCAAAGGTGGATTTCTGGTTGCGTTCCTGGAACTCTTAACACACACCTGCTCGCACACTCATACTCTCTCCTCTCTTTCACATTTTTCAACCCCCATAATTTTCTCTAATGGGAAACCAGAGCCTTGAGTCGTAACCAGATGGGTAGAACGAACCAGCCACTTACCTCTGCAAAGGCACATGGCAGCCTTTAAAACCATCACTGTGATAACTGCTAATGACAGGCATTCTGAAGTGTTTCAGAGACATTTGGGAGATGTGCTTTAACTGGAGAGGCTCCTGTTATTTGGAACTGTCACTTTTTCTATATATCATTAGGCTCTGCATCCTGCTAATTGCATACATAAAATTACCCTCAAGTGCACTTATCCTTGACCTGCCCACATTATAAATATTTTAGATCTATGCGCTTCTAGTCTGAGAAGATGACTGGGATTCATCCTTTCCTCTCTGGATTGCAAACCAGGTTGCTCTTTACAACTGGAATAGAAAGCCAGGCTTATTATATCTTGGCTTTTATGATAATATTTTAAGGGGAGAAGAATTTTAACCAACATGAATGACATAAAATGTAAATAATGACTATATATTTTTTTAAGATTTTTTAAAAAAGATTTTATTTATTTATTTGATACAGAGAGAGAGACAGCTAGAGAGGGATCATAAGCAGGGGGAGCGGGAGAGAGAGAAGCAGGCTCCCGGCTGAGCAGGGAGCCCGAAGCGGGGCTTGATCCCAGGACCCTGGGATCATGACCTGAGCCAAAGGCAGACGCTTAACGACTGAGCCACCCAGGTGCCCCTAAGATTTTATTTTTAAGCGATCTCTACACCCAACGTGGGGCTTGAACTCACAACCCCAAGATCAAGAGTTGCATGTTTCACCAACTGAGCCAGCCAGAAACCCCACGACTATATATATGAAGATTTTATTTATTTATTTGAGAGATAGAGAGAGAGCGCACAGGCATTCACTCAGGGGTATGGGCAGGGGGAGAGAATCTCCAGCAGACACCGCGCTGAGCATGGAGCCCCACACGGGGCCAGATCTCATGACCCTGAGAGCATGACCTGAGCCAAAACCAAGAGCCAGTTGCTTAATCAACTGACTCGCTCAGGCACCCCGACTGTATATTTGAAAGGGAAATTAATGCCATGCAAATTTAAACTAAGAGGGGGGAAAATAAAATAAACACATTATTTAATTGGTAAAAAGATAGGCATCTTGTTGACCCTCTAAAGAAACAAAATCTCTCCCTGGACATCCCACATTAGCCTCAGAATGTTGTTTCTGATGTTTGACAGAAATTGGTCCTCTACATTTACAAGGTGTGAGTGCAATGTATATTGACTATTTCAGTTCTTTAACTTTTTTTTTTTTAAGATTTTATTTATTTATTTGACAGAGAGAGACACAGCAGAGAGAGGGAACACAAGCAGGGGGAGTGGGAGAGGGAGAAGCAGGCTTCCCGCGGAGCACGGAGCCCGATGCAGGGCTCAATCCCAGGACCCTGGGATCATGACCTGAGCTGAAGGCAGACGCTTAACAACTGGGCCACCCAGGCGCCCAGTTCTTTAACTTCTGACCGGACCTGGAAACATCTCCGAGCACAGAACACATAACAACAACTGAACATCTCAGCAACATAAAAAAAATACTGAAATAACATTAATACATGATTTCTCGTACTTACCCAAAGTATTCCATGGATTATTTCAAGATCTATATAGTTCAAATCAATTTCTATCCAGAGATCTACCTTCAAAGGTTTGACAGTTTTAACACTAAAGACAGAATTTTAAATAAGAGCCCATAAGGAGTGAAGCCTTAGCGGCTTAAGGCTCTAAACTGACAGGGATTAAGATATGTCCAAGTTCCATCCAAAATGCGTGGTCCCTGACAAGCTCCAAAGAGCCAAACAGACCTGCCATTTGGTATAAATGATGCTGTCTTTGAAGACAGCTTTCTTTCAGGGGTAGATTGCTCACTGCTTTCTTGGTGTGGAGGAGCCTCAGACACAGGACGGCCTCAGAATCACTCCCCAGAGCCTTCCTAAGAATAAGGCAGGACAGCTAACGTTAGGCTGTAGGCAGTGGATGTGGTCAGATGAGGGGACCACCCTGTCTCCAAAAGTAACTTCCTAGTGACCTTCTTAAAAAGAAAAGAAAAGAAAAGGTTTATTAGAACAAGCCTGTCTTCCTTCCCCTCTGCTCTCTTCCTTCCTCCCTACAACCAAACAGGACAAAATGGCCATTTGAATGAATGCTTTGAATGCTTCCTCTCTCACCTTTGACATTACCACCTGGATACGTGAGGCCTATTGTGTTTTTCTTCCTCCTTCCCCCGCTTGGTTTCGAATGCAATTCAAATTGCAGTGGATGCAATTACTGATAAATTATTCACTGGGACTCAAGGACCAGTCCTTAGTTTAATGGAGTAAAACAGATTCCTCTCAGGGTAAAAGCAAGGCCTTAACCACGTCTGTGAGGGATTCAACCTCTTTCTGGCAGCTCCACTGGATCAGAGGAGGTCTGCTGGGAAAGCGTCAGAGCCTGGAAAACCACACGCGTGTAGTGCATGTTCTCCAACAGCCTGCTCTCTGCAGTACCCTTGGCTTTGAAAGGCCTGACTGATGAGCCCCTACTATTCCTATGGATGCCTTAGGGGAAAGTAGGGCAAGGTAGAAAGCATGTACAGCACCCAGAATGTTCCCTGGGGGCACCGGTTTTTAATTGGCCCTGGCACCGTGATGGGCTCTTGGTTAACAGAGGCCTCCAGTTTCAGAGAAAACCACTACAAACCCGTGTGACACCAGTGACCTCCCCATCCCCAACAGAGAACCTCTAGCCACAGAAACAGACTCCTTAAGTGTCTCCATCTCGAAGCCCCCAGTAAGAGAGCTAGCGCCTCCACCCCCATAAAGAGAGAGCGAGCCCCTGAGAAGAAAGGGGGTGGTGGTGTCACAGTAGGTCCCACCCGTACCCCAAATACACACACCCATTCCAAGCCTGCTCTGGAGAAGGGGCGTCGAGCTTTGAATCGCTGATGAGGTTAATATGGACAAATTTTAGTAACTGAAAGTGACCTGAGAGATGTCAAAACTGCCTAAAATAACACTAGGGGATGAAACGGGTGATATGAAAGGACATGGTTGCAAGCAGTAATTAACAAAATATAAAGCCAGGGGTGCCTGGGCGGCTCAATCGGTTCAGGGTCTGCCTTCGGATGGGGTCGTGATCCCAGGGTCCTGGGATCCAGCCCCCGTCAGGCTCCCTGCTCGTCGGGGAGTCTGCTGCTCCTTCTCCCTCTGCTCCTCCCCCACCCCCACCCCCGCCCCTGCTTGTGCTCTTGAACGCGCGCTCTCACTCAAATAAATAAAATCTTTAAAAATATATATAAAGCCATCTCCTTCTTCAAGTTGAGGCTCCTCAAATAAACTGGTTACCTAAAATGTGTAATAACTTAGTTTCAGTAAATTTTTAGAGCTAAAGCAACACCACAGAGAAAAAAAGGAATGGGCGAAAAGCTTCAGATTTTTCGAGTCTTCTCTCCCCTGAGAGTATTTCACCCGTCCCTGAAAAGGAGCCCCATGGCAGCCTGGGGTCTGAGCACTGGGCAGGGAGTCAAGAGACCAGAGCCCTGGGTCCAGCAATGGCAAAGCCACAGGCTCCGACAAGCCCCAGTGCCTCCCGAGTCTCGGTTTTCTCATCCAGAAGATGCCCTGGGCACTGGCTCCAATTTCCCAGCTGCTTCCAATTTCCCCTCGACTCGCTCGTGAATGACTCATAACCTGATCTTTTATAGGGGCCAGAGCATTTGAAACACATCAAATATAGGTTAAATACAATTCAAACAGTTAATCCACATAAAACACCCATTATAGTAGTACAGAGATTCCTTCACTCCAGGGTTTGTGTGTTGCTCTGGAAATCAGATGAAATCTCACCCACGTTCCAAAGCCGAGTTATTAAGTGGACATTGGTGAGGCCGCAGGAGCCTGACGTGGTGGCTGTGAGATGGATCACCTGGGACCCCGCAGTCTCCGCCCCGACCGGCGAGCGGATCCAGCGCAGCTGTTTGGCCAGCTCAGTATTAAAGGAAGAGACCAGCGCTCCCCGAGGAGGTGCTCGTGGCTTCTTTTTTTTTCTTCTTCTGAAAAAGTTTTTAAAAAGTTATTAAATATTTCAAATATTTTATAAGATACAGATAAAAACATAACAGTACACATTTACCTTACCCGGGTTTTAAAATTATTAACATTTGGCCGCATGTGCTTAGATTAAAAAACCGGAAGGAAAGAAGGGAGGGAGGAAGGAACATTTTAGTTGGAGTCAGAATGCCTCCTCAATCTCAACTGAGATAACTGCGTCTCCCCAAAGGTAATAACTTTTTTATTCATGTGCCTTTTTCCTGCTCATGTTTTTATACTTTTTCTATATATTTGTTCGTAAGTATACACACACACATATGTGTGTGTTTTAATATTTTACATAAAGGGTATCATACCGAAAATGACATTTTGTAACTTGCACTTTTAACATTATATTTAAGATTAATCTATGTTGAAATATGTAGATATTCATTTTAACTGAGTGTACTATTTCATTGTACGATGCTGAAACCACTATTGGAGGACAGGCCTAATCGAGTCACATGACAAACAGTGCTGCAGTGGACTGTTTGCATACCGGTCTGGCTTTTCCTGTACCTATCCCAGCGGCAAATCCTTAAGGGGAAGTGGATTCCTCGAAGGGTGTGAGCATCGTCTACATTCACAGAGACTGCAGAATTGCCCTCCTAAGTGGCTGTGCACATCGACACCCCATTAGTAATATGTGAGTTCTTGTTGCTCAACATCCTTGCGAACAGTGGGTATCACCAAACTTGGATTTTAGTCGTTCTGTTAAGTGCGAAATGGTATCTATCTCCTTTGTGATTATAACTGGCATTTACCTGGTCAGGAGAGAGGAAGATTTTTTCATGTGTGTTGGACTTCAGAGGCTTCTCTTTTATTAGCTGTTTCTGTTCTTTGTTCATTTTTCCATTGGGTTGTTGACTTTTTCTTATGGGTTTGTATTTCCTTCTGTTTTGAGATATTAATCCTTTCTTGGTTAAAATAGGAGTGGCAAAATATGACTGGTTCTGCTTTCTGCTGGTGGATGTGGCTGTCTCTCTTATTAAAGTGGTATCAACAGACACTTTGGTTTGGACTTGGGGATGGAGAGGAAGAGTTAGCTTTTCATTTAGCTTCGGTTTTTGGCTATTCAGGTGCAGGCAAAAATATTCATTAGGCCCAGCCTAGTTCACTACAGTACTGCAGTGATATTTGGGCTGAACCTCCTCAAAAAGAGTTAATTTGTTTTGTTTTCTTCTCTGTGCACCTCGTAGGAATGGATGGCTAGGATCCCATAGGATCCCAATGATCTTAGCCCTATGTTTCTCATGGCTACCTGCACATTCAAATCTCCTGGGGGAACTTGCAAAAATAGTATGGATAACCTGGCTTTACCCCCAAAACAATTAAATCAGACTTTCTGAGGATGGATTCCAGGCATCAACATTTTAAAACTTTCCAGGTGATTCTAATGTGCAGCCAGGATGCTGAATTATGGCCTTCAACAAATACCCTCTAAACCATGGCCCGTTGTTACTTTCCACACTTTGAAGTTTAAGTCAAGACACCTGCCCTCATTAAGAATTGTTAATTAGCTCTGGGGAGAGGTTAAGAGTTCTCTATGCAGATATGAAATAACTATAAACACATGTATTTTTAAAAGGCCAAGAGACTGATGACTATGTGATACAACAAAGCTTCTAAATCACATGCAGCGTTGAGGTCAGCAAGCTAGGGAGTTCTATATTCCCATTTCCTACGCCCTCCATTATTTGATCTTTGTTTTGGTCTCCTTGGAAGACAAAGATGCTCAGTCTATAACATTTTTGCAGCTGGAACTGTGGTCCCTGGAGCCTGAAGCCTTCATTTTACGCTGAGGGTTGTGATGGTGACCCTGCAGGATTTATAGTATTTTTATGTCCTGATTACTCCCTTGTACTCAGAATCCCAGTACTCAGAATCTCCTCTGCTATGTTGTGCTGCATTTTGGCTCCACAAAGGACCCCTTTGGCACTGACCACTCTAGATCCTATTCTCCAGGGCATCTGGGAACTTCCCTTGGCTTCGAAGCCTTCTTGGAGGTAGGGCCAAAAGTGTCCAGCACACATCACAGGGAAGAACAAAGGTTCTTGGAGGATGCTGGGTCTCTGTCGACAAATGTTTCCAGATTTCCCTTTGAGGCTGCCCTATTCCAGAGGAATAAGGACAAGATTTCTTTTTGGCATTGGCAGACTGTTCAGATGCAGTCCCGGGGTGTATGAGCAGAAGGTAAAGGGGCTATTTTCAAAAGAGCACGTGTCTCAACTTGAAAGGAAACGTCTGCTGAATGTAACTACTAGATGCTCCTTTTCTCTAACAATTAGAAACTCACTGATAAATGATGGAAGGCCCAAAACTTTGCATCGTCCCCTCTCCCCACTACCCCAGGTCGACACCGACTTCTGGCCCATTCTTCATCACTCTCACCTCCACCAATGACGGCTACGCTTTTTAACCTATTTCTGTGCCAGGGCTGTGGGTCTTTTCCTTTATCTTGTTTTCCACTTCATCTCTTAATTTTTTCTGAAAGAATGTTATGCTTTTTTCCATGCTAATCTTTTGCTTTGAGGCTTGGGTTGCTTTTAAAGCCTTTTTTAGTGCCCCCATCAGAAGGTTTACCCCACTCTTGAACTTTTGGTGCTACCTCAGGAGGACGGGTCTGGAAGGGAACAACAAGGTAATTCGCTTTTTCTTTATAAAATTTTCCTTACTTTCTTAAAATAGGCACATGAGACTTCAGTTAAAAATATTAGAAAGTACATTTAGTCACAAAACTGAAAAAAGTGCACCCTTTGTTGGAATTTATGCAACCCCATTATATGTACATTTTGTGATAAATTTATGATTCTACATATGTACATGTATAAATACATAAATATCAATACGTTAGTGTGTATAAAGCACTAAAGACACTGTCCGGCACATAGTAAATGAACAAAAACGAATAGATGTGCCATCATTCGGCAAAACAAAGGATTCGTGTGGAAACTGTAGGTGAGAGGAAATTCCGAGTTAAGGGCAAAAATACAGCGCTGGGCCCAGAGTGGAGTGCACTTCTCTGCTGATGAGCAACTGCTGATGTTTTCTTTGTTCTCATCCCAGAAACTGGAATGAGTTAAAGTCAAGGAACATGCTGAGCTTTAACTCCTTCCATAGTTCCAAAGTGACACAACACATGATTTAAAGCCAGACAGCCTGCCCAGGGTTTTAGCTCTTAGTGGAAGTTGTCTGTCTTTGATTGATGACATAGGACTAGGAGTTCTGAACACCCATTGTGACTGACCCAGGGCTGAATGCAGCAGGGCAAAGGGTTTGCTGCATTCCCATAATTTTTTTCTGGCTCCAGTCAAAGCCCTTGGATTTGAGAAGCTGTGGGATTCACCCAGGACTCATTGGCTGGTCCTGGACCCAGCATCTGCTGACGGGACCCCAAGGAGTCGAGGCTATTTGCATGCCAGACCAGGCAGGGCACCCGAACCTTGAGACTGAGAGTAGGCTCTGGGTACTGACTCGGGCTTTGGCCATCCACAGAACTAGGGTTGGGTCCAAGCTAAGTTCCACTGTGAGCAGGAGGCAAGGTCAAGCAGGAGCCGTCCTAGCCCAGATGGCCCGAGACAGATAGAATCCATGTCAGACTCCTGCCCAGCAGGGAGGTCAGACAGCACTCGTTCTGACCTCAGCTCCATGGGTTCAGCCAATCCTGGGTCAGCTTTGGTTTTGGCCCAGTTGAGTTGGTATCAGTGCGCTCTTGCAACTTAAAAGTAACCACAAATAGGAGAGAATTACCTTTGCAATATAGTTTTTGCAAATACATCCATTTGATCATCATACTTTGTAGCTGCATTTCTTTTGTTGTTATTGTTAGAAAAAAAAATGTCCATCCTAGGGGCGCCTGGGCGGCTCAGTCAGTTAAGCATCTGCCTTTGGCTCAAGTCATGATCTCAGGGTCCTGGAATCGAGCCCCGCATTGGGCTCCTTGCTTCTCCCTCTGCCCACCGCTCTGCCTACTGTGTTCTCTGTCGAATACATAAATAAAATCTTTAAAAAAAAGTCTGAATCCTAAACTAACAAAAAACTGTATTAAGACGTTACATTGGTGGTTAGAAATGATGCTCTCAGTAAATTTCTTTTTAAAGTGTAACTTGTTTTCATTGGCGTAGAAAATTCCCCAGGGACTTGTGAAAACGTACAGGGGCTGCTTTGTGCTCTTAGGCGCTAATTCAAGGCATTGTTGATGGATCAATAATGCTACAACTCTTTAAACTTCTGAGAGAATTCATCCTGCTGGGGTTTCTTTAAGTTTAAGGGAAAATATTTTTATGAGGCTTACTTTGATGGGGGAGAATTAGTTGTGGATTCGTGATTGCTTAGGGAGGGAGAGTTTGGGAACTTTCCTAATGAGCCCATTCTGAGTGAGGAGCCAAGTCCAGCCCCTGGGACCACACACTCACATCCTTCCGGCTATTGTAGCTGTGGAGGGAAGTCCAGGAGTACCTCCTGTCCTGAGACAACTGGTTAGGGTGGGGACCGGTCAGAAATACAAAGCAAAATACCAGAAGCTCTCTCTGTCTGTGTCCCAGGCTTAAATTCTTACTTGATTCGTTGAGCCTACTTAAGCCCGCTGAATTGGTGCCCTTTGAGAACCTGACTCTCCCCAAAGGATAGGTGTTTTTTTTTTTTTATAATTACTGTACGATGAAATCAGCCATACTAGAAATTAATCCTATGCACGTTTAATATATAAAATTGCTGAATGGTTCAGGTTCATTCTTTCATTTTAGTTCTCCCAAGACCTATCTTGGCCAAAATGTTGATTGTAATATTTAGAAATGGCCTGAGCACTTCAGTTTTTATTAAGACAGATGTGCTTCTAGTTGGACAGTCTTTTACTATCTGTGTTTACCTGATAACACAGCAGAGATTCAACAAATACTTATTATGTAAATGAATACAGACTACAGTAGGGTTTCAGTTCCATTTTGAAGCATTTATCAAGTACCTGGTATATCCAGGAAGAATGGACACAAACTCCTGCTCCCGAATCTGGCCAATCTCAACCTCACACTTGCTGTGTCAACCAAATAATTAAGAGATGATTCCCCTCCCATCGAATCACTTATTCCTTGAGCACAAGTTTAATTTCTACATATTATGCAATGGAGTCAACAAG
>NC_138378.1:62970349-62978375 GCF_054177405.1 Leptonychotes weddellii | reverse complement strand
CATCCTGAGTTAGAAACCATGGCTCTCTATAAAAGAGTAGTATGTGGTTATGCCGTCTTACACAATAGTAAAATTACAGAAAAACCCAGTAACCCATTTGTTGTTATTGTCGTTCAGTGAAGGTGTTTTGTAATATTCTGCTCTGAGGAACACACACTGAATGGACTTTTCTCTGAGAAGCAAGGTTTTTGCTTATGGGAACAGGCAGTGTTGTTTTAGAGCAGAGATTTGTAGTTAGAAAACTTAGAAAAATTAAATATAATTTCTTTGAAACAGAATGATGGGAAAATGAAGACCCAAATAGTCAAATCCTCGCCCTGGTGGACTCTAACATTTAAAGAAGTAAAGTATAATGCAATAAAACATTAATACAAGAAGGTAAAAATGGAAAACAAATGTCTCCCCCTTCCCTGATCCCCCTAACTCTCCCCAAAGCTAACCACTTTAAACTTTTTTTTTTTATTTCAGGGAAAAGAATGTTTACAATCAGGAAGGTTTAAGCTCTCCTTGGGGGGACTGGAATAGATACAGGTGTGAACTTGGAAATAGGGCAGTGGCTTGAAGCTAATACCAATTCTGAATAAATCAGAAAGAAAGACCTGGACTTTGAGACTATTCATTACTTATCTCCCCTCCCTAGGAAGGGATAGTCTTCTTTTTCCCAGGCTGCACTGCCTGCGTACTTGAGAAATTAAGCTGTTTTAGTTTAAATCTGATAGGGTTTTCACTCCTAGAAGAAGCTTGCTGAGACTGGTCTTTGGCAGGGAGTTCTGTCCCCCTCTTTGTTAAGGCTGACCTGCTGTGTTGGTGCCAGGGACTCATTTACGGCCTTTCTTCCTTGGTACACAGGGCACCCACTCTTTCACTGCATTAGCGTGTTGTTCTGAAGAGAACAATTCGGCCTTTGTCGTCATGCCGAGGTTCCCCCCGCCAGGCCCTGTGAATGGACACAGGATTCTAGAGAAATGGGCACCCATCGGTACAGTAGTTCCTGTCCTCTACTTAAAAGGTGCCCGTGGATTACAGTGACTTTACTTAATGAGTCGGCTCTTCAGAAAGTCCCGAATTTGTTTGACGTCCTGAAGCACTTCGAGCTCTTTATTTAAAGCTGTAGACTTTATGAAGAATTTCCTAGTATTCTCGAAGCATGCTTTTCCTCCAGTGAATGAATCTCTTTATGTGTTCTAGCCACTAACACCCTAAAGTTCAGATGCATACGAGTAAAAGAGGGCATTTGTAAGAGGAAAACAAGATTTCAGGACAACAGGTTTTTTGGACTATTTGTGAACTTCCATGACCTTTCCCTTCTTAATATATTACCATTTGTTCATTCACATTTTCATGCAGTCACAGACATTGATTAAACAACAACTGTATGCGAGAGACAGTGTTGGGCACTGTGTAGGGTACAAAGGAGGGAGCAGGTCAGAGAGGCCGAGAGCTCTGAGTTTAGATCAGAACACTTAGCAGCTTTGCCTCTTCTGGGCTATGTGATCTTGAGCAAGTCCCTTCCCCTGTCTCAGATTCCACATCTGAAAAATTATGAGGATTAATTGATACATGCTTGCAAAGCACATACTGCCAAGCATCTTCTAACCACTTGTTTGATGTTCATGGAAAAAAGGCAAATAATTATATCCTGTGTGGTCAAGACTAACAAATGCTCTGCGAAGTCAGAAGGAGGACATATTCACAGAGTGAGTAGCACGAGCCTATGGTTTAACACAGAAGGGATGGCCTTCTAGGTTACCTCTGCTCCCAGTGACTCAGGGATCCTGCCTCCTTCCATCTGTGGCCTTCTAGAGGTTCAGAATCCTTCACTTCAAAGTACGTGAGTAGGAAAAAAGAGAGTATGTATGAAATAGTGCTTGGGATGTCTTATAGAGAAGCCTGTCTATTAGTTATCTATTGTTGTGAAACAAACGACCTCAAACTTAGGCACTTAAAAAAACTCACAGTTTCTGCCGACCAAAAATTCTACAGCAGCTTAGCCGGTGGTTCTAGCTTTGGGACTCTCCTAAGGCTGGAATTCAGATTTGGCTGGGCTGCAGTCATCTGAAGGCTTGAATGAGATGGGAGGATCTTCTTCCAAGAGGGCTCACTCACATGGCTGTTGGCAGACCGTCTCAGTTCTTTGCTGGCTGTTGGCAGGAGGCCTCGGTTTCTTGAACGTGGACCTCTCCACTGGGCTGTTTGAGTATTATTACAACATGGTAGCTGGCTTCCCCCAGAGCCAGTGATCTGAGAGGGAGAGCAAGGGGAAAGCGCTAATGCCTTTTATGATCTAGTCTCAGAAGCCACATACTGCCATTAGAAGAGAGTCACTAAGTGCCACCCACAGCAGCAGAAGTAGAATTAAGCTCCAATTCTTGAAAGGAGGGGTATCACAGAATTTGTGGACCGAACATAAGTTGAGCACAGAGCTCCTGAAGCCCTGGGAATTTCCTAAGTGGTAAGAGGAGATAAAGGGGAAAGGAGTGTCTTTGGTTATTTAGAAGAAGCCCCTTTCAACCACACCTCAGTTTATTTTAATGAGGTGACTTTTGGAAAGACCCGAGGGTGAGGAGAACCAGCCTTGTGCTTAGAGGGTTGGCATTTTCGGCCTACTCTGTACAACTTTCAGCGAGGGACTAAAGGTTGAGTTCATCACCAATCATGCCTATACCATAAAGCTTCCCAAAAAATCCCCAAAGGATCAATTCCTAGAGCTTCCTGGCTGGTGAACACATCCACATGCTAGGAGGGTAGTGCCCCCCAGCTCCCCGGGAAGAGAACCTCTTGTGCTAAGGACCCTTCCGGCCCTTCCCCTGTGTATCTTTTCTTCTGGTTGTTAGTCTATATCCTTTATCATAGCCTTTATAATAAACTGGTAAATGTAAGCAAGTGTTTCCCTAAGTTTTGTGAGCCATTCTAGGAAATTACCAAACCCGAGGAGGGGATTGTGGGAACACCGATTTATAGCCAGTTGGTTAGAGGTGCAGGTGATAACGCCGGATGTGCAGTTGGCATCTGGATTGAGGGGACAGTCTTGTGGATCAGGGCCCTTGTGGGAGCTGAATGCTAACTCCAGGTGGATCCTGTCAGAACTGGATTGGACAGGATGCCCAGCTGGTGCTGGAGAACTGGTTGGAGTGGGGACCCCCCTCCACACACACACATGCACACCTGGTTGCAGAAGTGAGTAGAACAGTGGAGGAAAACTTCACTGAAAAAAAGGAAAGGAAAAGTCTTTTAACAGGTTCCAATTCCTTGGATCCTCATTAGCTGTGTCCCTTGGGGCAGTTTACTTATTCTCTGTCAGTCTCAGTTTCTTCATCTGTACAGTGGGAACAATAGTAACCCTTTTAATGGGTGTTAGGATTTGAGAAAACATGTATAAAATACTTAGGGTAGCAAATGGTAGCTCTAGTAATCAATGGAAGCCCTTTGTGGTAAATAAAGAAATAGTCCTAGGGAGTTTTAACAACTTAATTAGAAATTGGATTAGAACCTCACATGAGAACCAGTATGAACATAGGCATAGAGATTCAAAATAACACCTGGGTCTGGAATAGAGGTGGCAGGAGAAGGTTTGAGCAGAGAGGGACAGGGCAACACCAGCCCTTGAAAGCAAGAGAAGAACTTGAGCTGATGGAGTAGAGAGGATATGATCGTAAATTCTTGGGCAGGGAGGTGTTTTATGCAAACATATTCTGAGATTCAGTTGCAAATAGATGAATGATATAATTAATACAATAGACTTTGAATCAAGAATAGGAATACTCATTCAGCCACCAAGCTCAGTAGAGAAGGATCTACTAAAAAGCACCCAGAGGCTTTCATTATGTAGTCAAGGAAACAAGGAGACTAAAAAAGATATCACCAAAGAAACACTGTTTTGAAAATATCTGTACAAGAAAGAGGAAAACCAGCTACATATTCTGTACCCATGTTCCCATGGCAGCATGCGTCTATATAGAGTGCCTGTCCCATAAAGCTCAGGTATAATTGTGTGTGTGTGTGCGCGCGCGTGCGCCAAGGGCAGGTGTGGAGGATTCATACCCAACCCATGTGATATTGCAGTTGGGGGAGAGGTGATAAACACATACCCACCATAGGTAGATGACAAAATTTCCAGGAGCTTTTTGAGCTTTTAGCTCTTCTGGAAAATGATCTGTGGAGTAGGAATAGCATCTCAGAAGTCCTTTTGGTCAACATAGAAAATATCAACTGGAACCCGGGATCTCAAATGTCTGCAAATAGAGAGGTGCCCTGGGTAGTAGTGGGGTGAGCACTGTAATGTCATAGAAAGAAGGGAAGACATGGGGCCAGATGGACCTGCATCAGGATCCGGTCTGAGTACTAACGCGCTGTGGGGCCTTTGGCAATCTGTCTTATAGGTACATTAGTGTCTGAGACTTCTCTCTGAAAGAGAGTGATAAAATTGACCTTTAGTGGTGTGAGAATCCATGGAGGCATCTTAAATACCAGTACCAGGCCTATAGGAGCCACCTAACATGCTTCTTTCTCCTCTCTCCCTTCTCTTCTCAGTAAGAGACTCTTAAACTTGAGAGTACAGAAGAGTCACGTGGGAGATGCAGGCCTTGCCTCCCACTTGAGAATCTGATCCAACAGCCTTGGGCAGGGTGGGGGGGGGGGGTGGTGTCCAGGAATCTGCGTATTTCCCCAGGGCCACAGGAGATCTGAGGAGGCGATCCACCAACCCTACATCTGAAAACACTGTCCTAGAGGAGATACAAACTAGAGAAACCTGGAAATAAAGGATAAGATCTCAAGTGAACACCAAGGGTTCCTTCCTGGCTATTTTTATTATGCAGGGGATGAGGAGGGGTTGTTGGGGAAAGTCACATCACTTTTCGGAGATGCCTGTCACACTGACCCCAGGCCAGTCGGCCACATTTACAGCAAAAACTTCATTTGTAAATTGAATGCCTGTAAGCTCCTTGGGTAAGGCCGGATGAGGAAACTGGGTGCCACAGAAGCTGTGCTCTGCCCAAATCCATAGTGTTGGTTCATTCGTGACTTCATCGCTTTGCTGCTTTCATGAATTACTGCCTCTTATAGGAAGCTTACAGGAAAGTACAGGACCTGTTCTCTGCCCTCAAAACCAGATGATGTTAAAATAGGACAGTTTGACTCTCTCTAAAGACAACAGTACAGAATGTGATGAAAGAAGAAACAAAGCGGTAGAGATAACATGTTGTGTAGTCATGGGAGTTCAGGGGATGGGCATCCAAGAACTGTTTCCTGGAGGCTTCTTCGGGACCTGGGCTGGGACTTGAAAAGAGAGTTTGATTTGGACAGGTAGAGTGAGCAGAAGGCATTTCAGCTTTCCCCCTTCATCAAGTACTTCTTTTTTATTTGTTTGGTGAATCCTTACATATCCCTTACATATCCTACCACATATCTTGTTTTTAGATGTGTTACTAAGTTTTGTCGTCATTGTTCAAACCATTACCTCTGCCCTTCATTATTGATTATACTGTTTCTTGGGGAAAATGAGAACTCTTGTATTTCTTCTACCCTAGACAACTGTTGGGTAAATCCACCTCTATATTTTCTGAAATACATTTTAGAGTAAATTTCTGATGTTCTAAAAAAAAACAACAATCCATTCACAAGTGCAAAGCATGTGATTTGATCAGTTAATTAGGGAAGAATTCAAATCACTGTCATATATAGTTGTCCCGTTGAAAAGCTTTGTACTTATTTTTCTTTTTTTAAAGATTTTATTTATTTATTTCAGAGAGAGAGAATGAGAGAGAGCACATGAGAGTGGGGAGGGGCAGAGGGAGAAGCAGACTCCCTGCCAAGCAGGGAGCCCGATGTGGGACTCGATCCCGGGATTCCAGGATCATGACCTGAGCCAAAGGCAGTCGCTTAACCAACTGAGCCACCCAGGCGCCCTGTACTTATTTTTCCAATAAGTTTAATAAATGCTTGTTATAGACCAGGGAGGTCAATGCAGAGTAGAGAAGCAGCACTGAGCACCCCCTGGGTTGGCTCTGTGGCTGCAGAACCATATGAGGCGGAGATTGATCCGAAGAATGAAGGGCACTGGTTATGCATCCGACCTGGGTGACCCAGAGGAATAGTATCCCCACGAACTGAGGACAGCTCTATCTGTAGAGCCTGCCACACGACGGCAGCTGGCCTTGGGAATGAGGCGACAGACCGTTGCCAGGCACCAGAATGATAAAGTCAGTGTTTCTCCCAACCTGATTTCCAAATCAGGTAAAAAGCAAAGAAGTCTCATTCAGCTTGCCGTGTCCTGGCGCTGCCTGGCTCTGCAGGTCTCTCTAAATAGCTCCAATCCCTTACCTGGAGCTGTGGAGATGCTCGCTAACGAGAAAGGGTCCTAGTGTGTATTAGGCTCCTGTTAGCTGCTGAGTGCTGTGCAGATGTCAGTCCTTAAACCTCACATCTGCTTTATGTTTAAGAATGTTCTCTACCTGCTGGATCTCTTTTTTATTACGTAGGTAATACAGTAAATCATTAAATTAAGAGCCAAAGATTAATTAAATGGTACATTGATGCAGAACAGTACTGGTTTATTTGACTCCAGGGTGGGTGCCTTTCCTTATCTACTGCGCCATCCAGCCCCGACACCAAGCCCAGGGAGCTGTGAATACAGACACATGCTTCAACATAGACACTGCCTGTCACCATACAGACACGTGTGTTGTCCAAAACACAGGGAGATCTGGGTATCCACTAAGGGAATAAATGACTGGGATTTTTCCAGGCAAAAAGGTATCTGTAACATCTTGCACTGTGGGAGTCTCGGGGCTTTGCTGGAGTCAGTTTGTACGGGCTCATGAGAGCCAGCTGTTAAGTTTTCAGGAATTTTTGTCAGAACACTCTTGAACTTGGCCATTATTAGATGCTAAACCATATGCATTTATGATTCAATAACATTAAAAACAAATGTCACTTCCTAATGATTTTACTACACTTCACCATTACCTCTGCTTTTGAGGTAGAAATAGTGTATGATGGTATGTTACTGTGTGTGTGCACGTCTTCCCAATAGTCAGTGACATTTTGTTGGTATCTTGAACTCAGGCTTGGAAGTTGCAACGACACTAAGGAAACTGATAAATATTACAAGCCAGGGGGTAGTTTCTCCAGGAGAGCTGTTGTTAAACATTTACCAACATACCACTGGGCAGTATCCTTATAAGTATTGTCATGAATTCCCTTTATAAGAAATAAATAGTCCACAGAGACTAAAGAGTACCTTCTGTAAGCCTAATGTGCCGTCCACCCAAGAGAGACTTGGCCAGGAGAGTGGAAATCAGGAAAACAGTCTGTTGGAGCATTACTAAGGCGAGTGGCATAGACTCCTTACATCATGAGAACACTTGGCCATTCACAAAACTGTGACACACAGACTCGTGTGAACTTCACACTGTATTTTTTTCTTTGAATTGCTTGTTCATGCCCTTTGTCCATTTTCCTATTAATTTTTATTGACTTAATCTGACTTAAATGAGCTTTTTCTATAGAACATTTGATAACTTTATGTATTAGGGATATTAATATTTATAGTGCCACAAATACTTTCTCACTTTTCCATTTATTTTTTAAAACTTTATTAAAGTCCTATTTGGGGCCATATTTACATTTTGCGTTCTGTGTAGATAAATCTGATCTGTTCCTTAGTTCCGTAGCCTCTGGGCATAGGGTGTTTTTGGATATTCTGAGGTGCTGACAACTAGAAAGCCTTAAGAACAAAAAGAAACCTTGAAAGTTTAACTGACAAATGTCATAAAAAGACAGCCAGCATTTTTTTTTAATACTTTACTAGATACTATGTGCAGAAGCAAAACAAAAAAAATATTTTTCCAATAAGTTTAATAAATGCTTGTTATAGACCAGGGAGGTCAATGCAGAGTAGAAAAGCAGCACTGAGCGTCGGTGAGCGGCAAACACACACAACAGTGAATGAAGGAGCCTGACGGGAAACGGGAAAGGTGTCTTAACATGTACATTTCATCATTTGCTCTGGAGCTGAAATTTAACA
>NC_138378.1:62915316-62969849 GCF_054177405.1 Leptonychotes weddellii | reverse complement strand
GATATGAATTTAGTGCCATTGTATTGCCTGTAAGGTGACTGTTACTGTATATTGTCTGTGTTCCTTTCTGGTCTATGTTACTTTTAGGCTCCCTCTTTGCTTAGAGGACCCCTTTCAATATTTCTTGTAGGGCTGGTTTTGTGTTTGCAGGGAATTGTACATTTTTAAATGGTTAAAACAGCACTTTTTATGTGAATTTTACCACAATTTTTTTAAAAAAGGCACTAGTCCACCTGATCCTCCCCCCCGCCCCCATCCTGCTCAGGTCAGATCACTGCTGGATTCAAATTTGGGTCAGGGTTCTATTGGAGAGATCCCTCCCCAAATGTGGGTCTCCTTTTTATGGGTGAAGCATGACAGCATGAGGGCATGGTGCCTGACACCATATAGTCTGGATTAGGGATTTCAGCTGTTTTCAGGAGTTGTTTGGGAAGCACAACTGCCTAGAACTTGGAGATATCAGGAACTATGGAAAGTTGTAGTCTCTGCTATCAGAGAAAAGGAAGCGCCTAGTCCTGTAAGGAGCAAGGTGTAGGCTCAGTCCTCCCACTGGTAGAAGACAGAGAGTCCCTGATTGTCCATACAATCCAGGTCACTTTCAAATAATCCTGCTCCTTGCATCACACCTTTGTATGTATGTATTCACATCTCTACAATATATGCATTGTGACCACAATACATAGATTATCTTGAATTTAATACAATATTTATAAATGAATAAAAAAAATAACTGTAGAGCAAAGAGTGCTCAGCTAAAACTGCACCACCAGTTACTTTGGAGAGTCTGGAGTAGAAGAGAGAAAGCACTATTGCAGGAGGATGTCGCACAGTAAAATGCTGGTGACTGTGATTGGAAAGGAGGCGAGACACTGTGTCTCTGATCTTCCATGTCTACCTTCCTTGCTTTGGCAATGGGCAAGAAAGAAAGCGAACTTGCTATCTAACACCCAGAAATGAATATGACCTCCTGCCTCCTGGTCATTCCTGAGACCTAATGTGGAGACTCAAAAGCAAAATCGAAGAATAAACTGTCCAAGAGAAAGAGACTATTAGGAAGATAAATATGAGTAGAAATTCAAAAACTGAAGACTGTGCCATGCTGGAGAGAGATGAAGAGACAGCACAGAGGTGGGCAATACGTTAATCCATCCAACTTACTGGTTGAACCTTACTCCAGGTCTCCTTCAGTCCAAAGGCATGGATCACAGATGTTGTGCAAAGTTCTGTCTTCATTCAGTGGGGAGACACCTACGTTTTTGAGGGGGGCGGGGGATGACCTGTGGGCGACTATACTTTAAGAAGACAAATTATATTCGGGTGAAGATTATTCTCTGAATTAGGGTGGCAGTAGTGGAAATCCCAAAAGCATTGATAGAGTACATCTTGTCTGCCAGGCAGGCTACACAGTAGACACTAGAGATGCAGAGTATAAAGACAGACAAGTAAGTGCTACAAAAGTGACATGCATCCTGGGGAACAATGGGATAATCAGCTAGGAACAGTTTGTTCTGCTTGGGGTTGGTGGAGGTAGAACTTCAGAGAGTGTGAAATGGGAGAGGTGTGAAGGTGTGGGCAGTCCAGACAGAGGGAACAGCATGGATAAAGACACAGGAGCACGAATGTATCTGGAATGTTCTGGAAAGAATGAGTAGCTCCATGTGTGAGTACAGGGCGTCAGACTGGAGGCATGGCTTTCTGGAGGGAGGCTGTCATACCGAGGAGGCCTCGTAAGTCCTTCTGACGGCAAGGAGGAATCTTTGGAGAGTTTTCCATGAGGCCGAGACTGATGAGACTGAGGGGAACCTGCAGAGAGCAGTGAACGAACAGGGTATGAGAAGCTGAGGCTGACAGGCCAGTTAGGAGACTGTTGCCTGGAAATGAGTGGAGTGTGGTGGTAGTGAACCGCGGAAGGCAGAGGCAGAGGAACTAGGAAACAGGAAACAGTTGGAAGAACTAGAATTCGGTGACTGATGGGAGATGGAACACGAAAGTTTCTGACCACCGGGGTGACCTATGATGCCATTAACTTGAAGGCAGAAATTTGCAAGGGGGGACACAGACACACTGGAGTCTCATTTGGGACATAATGAGTGTTCCAGTTATCTACTACAAGACAATAGACAAGCCCAAACTTAGTGGCCAACAACGATAACCGTTTTATGATGCAGGGGGTATGGCTCACCTCTACTCCCCAGTCTGGGGCCTCTGCTGGAGAGAAAGGTGAATGGCCAGAGCTGCAAGAGCTGCTTCCACGCTCTTCCACTCCTGTATCTATCTCCTTGGTGGAGAAGACTCACCCACTGGGCTCAGCCAGGACCCTGATTGGAATGTCTACATCTGGCCTGCCCTGCAGGGTAGCTTTTGGGAAGTCCTGCTTCTTCCATGCCGGCTAAGGGTACCAGTGAACTATGGCCTTTTATGACCAGGCCTCAGAAGCCTGTTGTCATCGCTTCTGCCTTGGTCTGTTGGTCCTAGCAGGAGGATTCAAGGAGGATGGGACATAGACTCCTCTCAATGGGAGAGAAAGTTTGAGGTCATGTTTCAAAACCACTACAATGAGTTAGAATAAAAACAAGAGGACAAATACAAGACACAAATAGATGATACAGATCTTAGCAACTGATTCAATATCATGTCAGGGAGGAAGGAAGCCTCAAGGATGAACATACATGCGAAAATTTCCCTCCTTGTAATGTATTTGCTAGGATCAGAGGGCAGCCTCCCAGTCAGACTCCGTGGGTTTAAATACCTCTTAACTGTTTGGTCGTAGGCAAATATTACTTAATATCTCTGCCCCTTTTTCTTTACCCGTTATCCCATTTTAATGGCTGCAGTGACAGGAACCTCCTTGAAGGTGTCCGTGAGGGCGCTAGTTAAGAAACGTGAAGTTCAGGGCGCCTGGGTGGCTCAGTTGGTTAAGCGACTGCCTTCGGCTCAGGTCATGATCCTGGAGTCCCGGGATCGAGTCCCGCATCGGGCTCCCTGCTTGGCAGGGAGTCTGCTTCTCCCTCTGACCCTCCCCCCTCTCATGTACTTGCTCTCTCTCATTCTCTCTCTCTCAAATAAATAATATAATAAAAAAAAAAAATCTTTAAGAAACGTGAAGTTCAGGTAACAGTACCGGGCACCGGCCCGCTCAGCGCATGCTCACGGCGCTATTGTTGGCAAAGCCTTCCACGTGCAAGATCTCACGGACTCCCTAGGACGCTGTGATGTCGCTGTTTGCGTTCTCTTCCTGTCACAGAGGAAGGACCGTGACCCCGAGAGGTGAGGTAGCATTCTCAACCACACAGCCGGGAAGTGGCAGGGGTGGGAAACCTGCCTTGCTGCTTCCTTAGGCTCGGCTCCTCCCAAGGCAGCTCTGCAGCTCCCAGGCCCCTCCGGCGCTCACCCACACTGTGGGATTAGCTTCCTGGCAAGCCGCTGCATTTCTGGCGCTGATGTCGTCCTCCTGGGAGCCGCCTCTGAGGCGGCCTCGGCCCTCGCCCACTATCGGCATGTCTGAAATTTACTAGAAGCAAGATTCCTACAACTGTGACAGCAGGTGGGACTCCTGCAGGCACCCGCCTCGCCCCTTGAAATTTGCAGACTGTTGTATTTGCTCTGGGACGGGCGTGGGCTGGGGTGGGGTAGGGGTCTAGCCCCTTCCCCAAAGCCAATGGGAACCTGGGATGGGACACATTAGTGCCCCCTCTGCTCCCCCCGGACCCAGCGCCAGAGCGGATGCCAGGCGCAGATGCTCCTACCCCCTTTCCTGGCTAGAGGGAGAAGCCCAGACCGCTGTGTGTGTTGGGGGGATGTTGAATAAAGACAGGCTGGCTTTCCCCCTCTAAATCCAAGGAGAGCCAGCACCCTGGGGAAGGCTGTCAGCCCCCAGGGTGGTACCTGCAGGCTGGCTCCTCTCAGTCCCTGGGCACCCTGGCCAAGCTCAGGACTTTTCCCAATCTCAACCTGCCTTCTACGTGGGGTGCTCAAAATCCAACGACAACATTCAGCACAGGGATGGGCTTCCTCTTCATCCTTGAGCAACCTAACACATTGGCACATCTGCGAGAAGATGAATCTATCCACTCATCAGAGACCCTGAAACTGGCTGGAAAGGCACACCAATGTCCGCTGCTTTCTGTTAAAGGGTACCCTCTGGGCCCTAAGGAATTTTTCCTGAATTACAAAGGAGGAACAGATCAAATGCCTGTCATAACACACTTCAGAAAACAAGGAGCAACCAGAAGTTCCCATTCATCTAGGGAATCTTTGGAAAATGCTGTCTTGGGTGGAGTGACATTTGGTAACAATAAAAGCAGTTCACTGGGCAGGCAGCCCGGGGATGGCCAAAGCCAACGGGCAGCCGGTCCCTCCACGGATTGTGGCTCACCTCTCAAGGCTTCTAAGAAGTTCGCAAGAATGTCAGGAACCCTGTCTGGTCTTGGTGGGTCCCAGGCCACCCCCACCCAGGCTTCCTCTCCACCCGAGTCACAAGACAAGGCGCCTCCTTCACAGAACTTTCTTCTTCTGAAGACCAGCGAGGCTTCTGCACCTTTCCCACAGCTCAGGCTGACCAGGGTCAGCGTCGGAAGAGTCACCACGCGGAACTACCCACAGATTCGTGTGTGTCCCACAAGTTGTCTGGGTTCCTGCCCAAATCAGATGCTAGGGGTGGAATCCTGGATGGCAAAAACAAAAAACATCACATCTATTCTGCAGCAACAAGTCTGAGTTAATAAACTTGCTACTCTTCCTTAGAGGGTTTTTTTTTTTTTAAAGCACCAGAATAACAGCTAATATTTGTACTGTTAAAGGAATATGTAAAGTACTTTTTATAATTAACATCTCATGATTTCCTTTACATTCTTACAGAGGTGGTAGGGAATTTTATTTCCTTTCCCTCTTCTTTCTCTGAAAATGTAATTTTCACTCTTTTTTTTTTTTTTCTTTTTGATAGCTGGCAGCACAGAAATCTAATATAGGACTAAAGTAGGACGGAATTACTCAGTGTTTTGTGCTGTGTGAATGTACTGACAACAATGTTGGAAGCAAGATGAAGAAGGGAACATCCCACTACCCTGCAGTGGGATGGCCTTCATTGCTATCAGTGGGTTCCTTTAACAACTCTGGCAACTTTGGTGTTGTTAAAAAACAAAATTCCTCCACATAAACTGAAAGATCAAATTGGGCTTATTCAATAATTCATGAATCGAGCATCATCCCATCCAGCAGATAGAAAGGAGCTCTTTTGAGCTGCAGAAAAGGTTTTTAAAGGCAGAGAGGGAACAGGAAAAAGGAAATTATTAGCAAAGAATGCATTGTTTCAGGCAAGGTCACCCTGGTAAAGGGAACAGAGAGGATCTCTCAGTGGGTTACCTCCTCATGCTGGCTACCTCCTTGTGCTGACCAGGAAACTCCAGGTTGGCTGGTTAAAGGTCGCATTCCGTAGGGGGTTGAAACTGCAGTTAGGTTAGGTATTGAGTCTTCATTTGCTGACATGGACCTTAACATAAAGTGACTCAATCTTGGGCCTGTGATTTTCTTTTTAGCAGTGTGATGAGAAATGTCAGTGTCACATTGATTGACAAACTACTCCTACTCTGTGGCCTAAAAAGAAAACCTTTTTTTTTTTTTTAAGTAGGCTCCATGCTCAGCATGGAGTCCAAGGCTGGGCTTGAACCCACGACCCTGAGATCAAGATCTGAGCTGAAATCAAGAGTTGGATGCTTAACCAACTGAGCCACGCAGGCACCTGTAATATATGTGTCATATATATACAGACATATGAAAATAAATGCACGCAGTAGTGTTCTTTTTCTTCCCTTCAGAACAGTGCTTCACTGTAACCAAGGAATTATCCTAGTTATTTAAACAACCATTTTTATTTGCCTATTAAAATTTTCACAGGATCAGGACTTCAAAGATAAGATAAAGAAACTGCACACCTGTCTGTTGTTTTACACATTTTAAAGCACTTTCAAATAAATTTTTGATTCCAATTTGATCCTTCAGGTCACCTGTGATTTAGGCAGAGTGAATGTAACTGCTCTTGGATCATGAAACTGATATTTCTGTGGATGAGATGACCTGTTCCAAGACCTGCCTTGGGGTTAGAAACCAGATTTTTAAGCATTTAGCTCAGGTTTGGTCCCAGGTGCCTCCTTAGAGATTTCCAGGATTTTTTTAGCCTCCTGAGAAGGGATTGCTGTTAGATGATAGGAGTCCAAATGTCCATAAATCTAGGATCATTTCACTTCAGATAGTCATACAGACACACACCCTACACCAATTTTTGGAAGTTTTGTCTATGTCAGTTTCATTTTACTTTTTGGTAAACTGAGGATTTAAGTTCTTATTCTGAGAGGAATATTGTGCTGTGACCTGGATGATTAAAGGTTCTCGTGGCCCGGTGTGTGTCCTCTGCATAAGCTGCACAGCACGACCAGTCAGCAAGGGCCGGGAGAGCAAGTGCGTAGCCCCTGGGGAAGCTGCGACTTGGGTCTGAGAGGATGCAAGATTTTCAAAAATGTTGGAAGGACAGTTGGGCTGGATGTGATGGAACCGCCCTACTGGGGTCGAGTTTCAGTCAGATTCCCAGGTGAGGCAGGGTGCACCAGAGAAGGGTGCCCTACACTAAGGGGACACCCGGGCTGGATCTTGGTGCTCTGCTGAGCAGGTCCTACGTGTGGGAGACAAAGAATGTGATAGCTAGGAAGTGATGACCCACTTCAGAGGGAAACCCCCTGACTCTGGTCCCCTTCCTGGTCTGGGTCTGGCAGCCCTACTGGTATTTTATTTGACCAGCTGTGTATTTAAAATGTTTCTGAATTATGATGTCTTTAGAAAGGGCCTTGACTCCTTAGTTTACTCTAGGTTCAAGCACTGCTTATTGCCTCATTTTTAACAACTTTATTGAGATATACAGTTGACCCTTGAACAACATGGGTTTGAACTGAGTGGATCCACCTATACGTAGATTTTTGGATAAATATAGTACAGTACCATGATTCTTTTCCTTATGATTTTCTGAACATTTTCTTTTCTCTAGCTTTATTGTAAGAATACAATATATAATACATATAACATACAAAACGTGTTAATCTATTATTAGTAAGCCTTCCATCAACAATAGGCTATCGGTTAAGATTTGGGGGCATCAAAAGTTATACGTGGATTTTAGATTGCATGGGGGGTTTGGCACCCCATTCCCCCACATTGTTCAAAGGTCAATTGTAATCGACATGCAATAAAATGTACTGTTTTAAAGTGTAGAATTCAGTGGTTTTTATTACGAGGTTGTGCGTTGATCACCACTATCTGATTGCAGAACATTTTCATCACCTCAGAAAGAAACCTTGTACCCATTAGCAGTCACTCCCCATTCCCAGCCCCTGGCAACCACTGATCTTTTTTTCTATGGATGTGCCTATTTTGGACATCTTCTATACATGGGATCATACAACTTGTGGCCTTTTGTGTCTGGTTTCTTTCCCTTGGCATAATGTATTTTCAATATTTGCTCTTACTGCTGCATAATCTTCCATACTATGGATACGCTTCATTTCATGGATTCGTCTATAAATTGGTGGACATTTGTCTTGTTTCTGCTTTCTACCTATTATAAATAATGCTGATATGAGCATTTGTGTGTAAGTTTTTGTGTGGACATATATTTTCTGTTTTCTTGGGTATATTCCTACAAGTGGGATTACTGGGTTGTATGTTTAACTTTTTGAAGAGCTACCAAACTATTTTTACAGTGGCTGCAGCATTTTATAATCCTACCAGCAATGAATCAGGGTCCCAATTGCTCCACATCCTGGAAGACACTTGTTGTCTTTTTTATTTTGCCATCCTAAGGGGGATGAAACGGTTATTCACTGTGGTTTTCATTTGCATTTCCTAATGTCCCTTGATGTTGGGAATTTTTTCATGTGTTTATTGGTCATTTGTATAGCTTCCTTAGAGAAAAGTTTATTCAAATCCTTTCCCATCTTTAATTGGGTATTATTTTAATTGTTGAGTTTCTGAGTGGTTTATATGTTTTGGATACAAGTCTCTTAAATGATTTGCAAATATTTTCTCCAGTGGGTTGACATTAATTTTTTGACGGTGCTCTCTGGAGCACAAATTTTAAAGTCCATCTTACCTATGTTTTCTTCTGTTTCTTGTGGTTTTGACATCATACAAATCATTGCCTAATCCAAGGTGATAAATATTTATACCTATGTTTTATTTGTAAGAGTTTTTTTAGTTTTCACTCTGACATTTAGGTTGTTGATCCATTTTGAGTTAATTTTTGTTAAATGTAAAGAAGGGGTCCACCTTTATCCTTCTGCATGTGGTTATCCAGTTGTCCAACACTGTTTGTTGAAAAGACTATTCTTTCCCCATTGAATGGTCTTGGCACCCTTGTTGAAAATCAATTGACCTTAGATGTATGAGTTTATTTCTGAACTGTCCAATCTCCACTGATCTTTACGTCTCTTTTTATGCTAGTACTACCCTATCTTGATTCACCATAATCTTGTAGTAAATTTTGAAACCAGGACGTTTGAGTCCTCCAACTTTGTTCTTTTTCAAGCTTGTTTGGCTGCTCTGGGCCCCTCGCATTTTCATATGAATTTTAGGATCAGCTTCAATTTCTGCAAAAAAGGCACCTGGGATTTTGAAAGGTATTGTGTTGACTCTGTCAGCCAGTTTAGGGAGTGTTGCCAGTTTAAAATTATTTGTTTCAATCCATGAACATGCTCTGTCTTTTTATTTATTTAGATCTTCTTTAATTTCTTTCAACAACATTTTGTGGTTTTCAGTATAAAAGTCTTGCACTTTTTTTGCTATACTTATTCCTAATTATTTTATCCTTTTTGGGAGTAGGATGGGAACAGGGCAAGTTAAAACACCACAAAGCTTACTGTTCTCACAGAGACTAAGTCATTTTTATTGAATAAATGCTCTTCCAATTGTTGTAAGCCTTTGGTTAATTTTCAGAGTTTTGAAACAGTTGATTTCAATAATTTTTGCCCAGTGTTCTCGTTTCTTTTATGGAGGAGTGGATTTTTAGAAATCTTTTCTCTGATGTGCCAGAAATCAGAACTGCCTATTGTTTATACCACTGTCTTTCTTAGACCATCTGCCTGGTCTCTGAGGATATTTGAGCTATAGAAGCAAGTGACTGGCAAATAAAGAGGTATGATACAGAAATTCATTGGGCCACAGGGCATCTTGGTGGATGTTATATATCAACAGGTATACTGGACCAAAATTCTCATCACTGAGGTCCCAGGGAGAGTGGTAAAATTGAGGTGTTACAAGCTGTTCCTCAGTGACTTAGAAGTGAGAGAGCAATGAAGTGTCTGATAATAAGGAACATTTTTCATGTTTCTTGGTGGAAGCTCAAACCAGGAGGAATATTGTTGAATCTCAAATCTAGGAATGACAAGTGCATTTCAAGTGTCAACTTGAATCAATTCATAATAATAATCTGGAGCTCAGTGTTAAGAAAATTCTGTGATCACATGTGGCCTTAGTGCCAATCACTGTATTGATCAAGTCTAGCCAGGAAATAGTGGCCAGTCAAATCGGGTGAGTGAGGAGAATTTAATAAAAGGATTATTTAGGAAGCTGTGGGCAGAGTTAAAAGAAGTCTATGAGGGAGTGGTGCTGGATATAGGACAGAGATTGGGATTCCCACTTACAGGCCTAAAGGACCTTTAATAGGACTGATTGAAGAAATGAGAGTTTTAGTGATTGATCTAGAGTTCTTCTTTTGGCCATTTTTTAGTACCATCTGTGAGATTACTTGTAGTAAAATCAATACTTTGTCCTTAAAAATTTCAGGAGTTCAGGACACCTGGGTGGCTCAGTCGTTAAGCATCTGCCTTCAGCTCAGGTCATGATCCCAGAGTCCTGGGATCAAGCCCCGCATCGGGCTCCCTGCTCGGCAGGAAGCCTGCTTCTCCCTTTCCCACTTCCCCTGCTTGTGTTCCCTCTCTCGCTGTCTCTCTCTCTGTCGAATAAATAAAAATCTTTAAAAAAAAAAAAATTTCAGAAGTTCTTAACTAAAAATGCTTTGGAACATTTTTAAAGCAAAACAAATACAATTTATTATTAACTTTTATCAAATATTTCAACTTTAATATGGTGAGAGATTCCACATTACCAAGGGTTTTCACTGTAGATGTCATCATCTTACTTAATTTTCACAAATAAATCTGTATTGCAAGGTTTGAGAATCCCCAAGTGCAGCCTGACTTCTGACATCAAATTTGGGGGTTGTCACGACCACCCTCACATTTGTTAATTTGCTAGGAGGACCAAACTCATTAAAAGCTCTTATACTCACAGTTATGGTTTATTACAATGAAAGGATACACATTGAAATCAGTGGAGAAAAGAGGCACATGGGGCAGAGTCCAGGAGAATTCCAAGCATGAACTTCCATTTGTCTTCTCCCAGTGAAGTTGTGAGCAGTGCTAACTTCTCTCAGTAACGTGTGATGAAACACATGGAATATTACCAACTAGGATGCCTTGCTGAGTTTTGGCGTCCAGAGTGTTTAATTGAGCTTGGTCCTATAGTCATGGTTGACTGCCAACCTGGCTGACCTTAATCTCCAGCCCCTCCAGAGGTCAAACTAATACTATGTGGCCCAAGACCTCTCCCCCCACCAAAAATTGCATTGTCAGCATAGACTTTCTGGCATGGCCCAGGGTCCCCAGATAAACAAAGACACTCTTATCAAGCAGAACATTCCAATGTCTTAGAAGTTACCTCACAGAAGTCAAGGGCAAAAGCCAGACCTCTCTTTGGGCAAGGTTAATCCTTCAATACACAAGCATGTACTACGGTTATAAAAGCCTAATATAAAAACAGGATGGAGGAAACCCTACAGGTATGCAGACATCTGATAGGGATTTTCCTTTTGTCCCATAGCTCAGTGATATTTTTTAGTGTGTATAAGAATTACTGTATACAAAATTTTGTATACTGGACATCATGGACTATATAGGGGACTTTCAAGGGAATCTTTACTTTATAGGCTGACGCTTAAAAATACCTTCTCAAGGGGCACCTGGGTGGCTCAGTCGTTAAGCATCTGCCTTCGGCTCAGGTCATGATCCCAGGGTCCTGGGATCGAGCCCCGCGTTGGGCTCCCTGCTCCTTGAGAAGCCTGCTTCTCCATCTCCCACTCCCCCGCTTGTGTTCCCTCTCTCACTGTGTCTCTCTCTGTCAAATTAAAAAAAAAAAGATTAAAAAAAATACCTTCTCAATATTCTCAACTCCTTCCACAGTGAAACACACAGACTCATAAAACAACAAAAGCAAAGGGGTGCCTGAGTGGCTCAGTTGGTTAAGTCTTTGCCTTTGGCTCAGGTCATGATCCCTGGGTCCTGGGATCGAGTCCCGCATCGGGCTCCCTGCTCACTGGGGAGCCTGCTTCCTCTCCTCCCTGTTTGTGCTCTCTGTCTCTCTCTCTCAAATAAGTAAATAAAATCTTAACAACAACAACAAAAAAGCAAAGCAAGAAATAATTGCACCCTAAAAAATTAAATTGTTTTTACAGAGAACTTAATCTGGAAATTTGGTTTCTTTTACTGCCACAATTAAGATTCTAGCCATGGAAATTGTGCTAGGTCATACATTTTTTTCAAATCATTTGCCTATGATTGTGAAGCAAATTGCTGGGAACTCTGGGGACCATTTTTGGGGTATCTCTTTCTGATGCAAGGTAGACTAGAGAATGGGAAAATTGTGTGAGACCTATAAAATTACTTAAAAGTAAAACCTTTGGCTTTCTTAATCTACAGCATATAAAGTTTACAGAGTAATTTGAAGAAAATTTTATAATAGCTATTATTACAAGTAAAAAGTAACATATTCTCTATTTCTCACAAAATTCACTCCTTCAGAAGTGTTCTGTGTGGTTACCCATCTTTGATTTTGGTGGGCATGTAACAGCACTGGGCTCTGCCTTCTGGGCTGAAATACTGTAGATCACCTTGATATAATTTATCAACAAAAAGCATTTTCTCCATAAACCTTAATAAGTTAGCAGTGAGTTTCTGTGGTGGAAAGGGTTTTTTTCTCCTTTGTTACATTTTGATTTATAGCATGGCCTTCAAAGGAGCCGTGTTTGAGGAGCAGTGTTTGAGGAAAATAGCGATTCTCACTAATGGTTACATGCAGCCTGTCCTCACAGAATGAATACAAATAACAAAATATACTAATACCAATAAATATTTTTTGGTATGACACACCAGTAATTAACTTCGCAAATTTGCTTTAAAAAAAACAGACAAAAAACAAAAAGCCTTTGTTGCACAATAGATCAATGGTTGCCAGACTATGATTTCACAGACTAGGAAAATTACCAAAATTTTGGGGGGAATTGACATAGAGTAGCCAAATATTTTCTTTTGCCAAATAAAGACACTACAAGAGGAAAAAGTCCCCTAGAATCTAATATCGGAATTATTTCATGAAATAACATTTTTGTAGTCAATACATAAATTGATCCATAGGATTCGCTGATTTAGTTTTGTTTTTCTGCTTACATCCTACTTGTTCTGTCCAGGTTTCATACCAGTCTTTTGCATGTGATCCTCACACGGGGGCCGTGCTAATCTTCTCTGTATTGTTCCAGTTTTAGCAAATATGCTGCCAAAGTGAGCACCATACTAATATTTTAAATGATTTCAGTAGTGATCTCATTGAAGATCTGTGAGTAAAAAACTCTATTCTGTGAGTGATTAAAACCACAGAATCTGAAACAGGATGCCTGGGCCTGAATCCCAATTTGGCCACTTACCAGCTGTGTGACCTTGGTCAAGTTACTTAACCTCCCTGTATCTCAGTTTCATCATCCTTAATATACTAATATTAATAGTATCTACCTCAGAGGCTTGTTGTGCAGATTACGAGTGAAAATATATAAAGCACTTAGAACCGTGCCTTATAAAGTTGTATTATATATGTACTTGCTATTATTGCTAAAATGTGTATGTCTGGCAATGTCCATATTTTGTCCTCATTCTTGACTTATAGTTTAGCTAAGCATGGAATTCTATGTTGAGCATTACTGCCTTTCAACATTTTCAAGGTATTATTCCATTTTCTTCTTGTATCTCTCATTCTGGCTGAGAAGTTTGTCTTTCCTTATGGGCAACAATCTCTTTTCTCTCTGATTTGCTTTTAAAGTTTTTCTCTGTACATTTGATGTTCTGTGGTTTTATTATTCTGTGTCCATGTGTGGATTTAATTTCATTTTTTCTAGCTCAAAATTCATTTCGCGGGCGCCTGGGTGGCTCAGTTGGTTAAGCGACTGCCTTCGGCTCAGGTCATGATCCTGGAGTCCCGGGATCGAGTCCCGCATCGGGCTACCTGCTCGGCAGGGAGTCTGCTTCTCCCTCTCCCGCTCCCCCCTCTTGTGCTCTTTCTCTCTCTCAAATAAATAAAAATCTTTAAAAAAAAAAATTCATTTCGCTCCCTTAAATCGAAGACTCCCATCTTTCTTTAATTGTAGAAAATTCTCAATCAGAAGTTACAATTAGATTCTGCTGCAAGTGGTTTTAAAAACAACTCTAAATCAAAGTGGTTCCTACAAGATAGAAGTTTATTTCTTTTTCACATAGATGAGGCTCTCCAGGTGGTGTTTGATGGTGTCAGGGGCTCAGGGACCCTTTTATTTTATTGTTCCACCATTCATTCTCAGCAAGTAGATTCTCTAATCAAACTTAAATCATACCATCTGCATTTGAGCTACTAGGAAAGAAAAAGTAGAGAGAAAAATCCTACTTCTTTAAGGACATTTCTGGAAGTTGTACATGCTGTTTTGGTTACATTCTAGAACATAGTCATATAGCCAATCCAGGTATAAGGTAAACTGGGAAATATTGTCTTTATTCTGGGCAGCCTAGTTCTTAGCTAAAAATGGGTGATTCTGTGAAAAGGGCAGAGGGGGAGACTGGTTATTGGGAACAGGTAGCAGTCTCTATCATAGCCATTTTTATTGCAGATTTCTCTCATATTCCCTCTATTGTGTCCTTCTGGAACACTTAGTAATGTTCTATTTTCTCTGTGCCTCTTTCTTTTTAATATTTCTTTTTTATCTTTTTGTGTTTCATTCTGTGAGATTTCAACTTTGCCTTCCAACTTGCTTTCTTTTAAGCTATGTTTAGTCTACAAAGTTTTTAAATTTTTTTTAATCTACTAAATTTTGAAAAAAATGATATATTTTTTATCTTTGGAATTTCTATAGCTTATTTCCCCCCCCCGAAATATGCCTCTTATTTTTTATGCTGTTCTGGTTTTTCTGTATAGTTTTTATTCCTTTATGTCCAGAATCATTTAAGCTTACTTACTTTATAGTCTCTTTGCTCTGTTGTCTGTAATTCTCAGGGCATGAATTCTGCTAACTCCCTCCGCTGGAAGATAGGTATTTTCCATCTCATCTTTAGGTATTTCTTTCCACGGTGTCTCATGTCCCCAGGATTGTAGAGTGTGACTATGGGGCAGTAGTGTATTTGTCTTTTGTCTATACCAGGGTCCTTTGGGTTTCTCTGGTTCTTCTGGATCTTTGATTCTCAGGTTTTTTTAGTTTGCGTTTTCTGTGCTACTTCTCAGGAATACACCTGTGGCTCCTACTTTGTGCACAACTTAGTTTGGGAAGTGTGTTGTCTGGGAGGTAATCAGTTTGCTTCACCCCCTAATTCTCAGGCTAATGGGAGAGAGATTCTAGAATCCTTTTCACAACAGCTGAGCTTCAGCTCCATTGCACATGGGGCCTCAACTCCCATTGTAGCTCCTAAGCTCAACTTCTGATTCCACTTTTGCAGTTGCCTAGTTAACCTTACCTCTTGATCACTACTTTTTAGTGTTCTCTTTTTTTCTGGCACCTGAGGATTTTGCTTTCTTGTTTTAGTGCTTAGTTGTGTATTTTGAATGTTTTTGTTTATCGAGTCTTTGTTGGTGTAAGTATGATAGGTGCTTCCCACATCAACTTAGTCCATCATAGTGATAAGAAGTCTGAGAGCATTTTGAATCCCAAAAAGCAGTAAAGTGACAATCTCTTAATAAAAGTTTTGAAATTGCTTTTATACTCCTTAACCTTGTTTTTTTGTTTGCAATGGGCCAGCATTGTCCTGTGCATTGACATTTGAGAATGAATGGACAGAGCACTGAGAAACTTAGGTTCTGTCCCTGGTTTTGTTGCTTGCTAACTGCCAACTTGGGGAAATTATTTAAGTTCTCTGAGTCTATTAATTAGCTGGAAGATTGACATACATAGTATTATTTTCCCTGCTCCATAGGATTATTGTAAAGATCCAATGAGATAATAGATTGGAAACTGCTTTAAACCTTAAAACACACAAAGATTTATGGTATTAATAGCAACGTTAAGGACTAAAAACCATTAGCTCATTCATTAAGGTATTTTTTAAAATATTAAATTTTATGAAGGACTTTTTTTTTCCCCTTTGTTAAACAGAAAACAATCCTCATCCTGGTAAAAGCTATAATTCTAAGAAAATACTAATAAAGGGACAACTTGAAAATATTCAAATATTCTTGTGAAATTTAAGAGCACTATTTGTACCAATAGGCAGTTATAACTTTAATAGACTATGGAATTCATTGTGGAGAGACACACCCTTAGCAGTTAAAAAAAAACAGATAATTGAACCTGGAAATCATCACTGCATTTTGTTATTATGTGTTTTCTCAAACAATGGATACTAAAAGTTTAATTACACTTTGTAAGGAACA
This sequence comes from Leptonychotes weddellii, assembly GCF_054177405.1. Classification (NCBI taxonomy): domain Eukaryota; kingdom Metazoa; phylum Chordata; class Mammalia; order Carnivora; family Phocidae; genus Leptonychotes; species Leptonychotes weddellii. The sequence continues at coordinate 62,954,096 of NC_138378.1, read as the reverse complement.
ATAAACTTTTTTTAAATGCAGAAAACATGTCCTTATACTTGGAAATGTTGAGAACCACCAATCTAGCCTATGGTAGTAGTCCACTAACTGGGCTGTTTGGCCCCAGACCCTCCATCTCTCACTAAAACACATTCCCTAAGACAGAAGGACTATGACAATTCTTACTTAATGTCTGCCAGTCAATTGTGAGGTCTATTGCAGAAAATCTGTGATTTACTAATGGCCACAGTACTAAGTTTGCAAATGATTTACTTAAAAGAAAATTAGAGAATGATTCACGATGGCAGACTGGTCATATACATCTACCACTTACTGCCCACTAAATCTCACAAAAATACATGTAAATAGATATTAATAATAAAATATAGTTTAATAGCATTGGAAACCAGGGAAATCTACTATCAGAAGAAATAGATTTTTATTAAGTTCTAAAAGATATTACCAGAGAACAAATGTTTGGAGGAACAAAACTAAATGAAAGAAAAACCGAGGGGTGCCTGGGTGACTCAGTTGGTTGAGCTTCCAATTCTTGGTCTCTGGTTGTGGTCTCAGGATGTTGTGGGACCAAGCCCTGCATGGGGTTCTGTGCTCAGTGTGGAGTCTGCTTGTGATTCTCTCATTTTTCCTCTCCCTTCCCCTCTGTTCCTCCCCCAACTCATACACACTCTCTCTCTAAAGTAGATAGATGAAATCTTAAAAAAACAAAAAAAACCAATGCATGTCTAGAGATGACTGCTGTAGAGGGAGGTTGGATAGAACTACGAGCTTAGAGCTAATGGATATTTTATTTTTTATTTTTATTTTTTAGAGCTAATGGATATTAAGAAGTGGAAGGGGTCTGGGGCATTTATCAATTTGAAAAATTAGGGAACTGCATGTGGAGCAGCAAATTAGTAACCCCTCCCTGTTCTGCATGTGCTAAGTGCTGGGCAGCTGTGGATGAACTGACTCATACACTAGGGCTAGAAAAACAGGCCAGTGCTCAAGTAGCTACTGACCTCCATGAACGTCAAAAATCCCATCACACAAATCATCTTCAGATCATGTCTGACTCATATCCTAACCCTGTCCCAAAGTCAGGTGCAGCAGACAGAAACAGTTTACACTGATAAGGATCTGAAAATCACATAATCAGAGAAGAGTATACAACCAAGAATCACCACACATTTGAGGGAAAAAAGTATAATACCAAGAAATTGAGGCATCATGCTCAACAAACAAAAATTAACAATTAAGATGTTAAGCTTTATTATGTTCTAAGAGTGATAAGAGAAACTATCATATCCATAATATAGGAAAAGTCTTATGTATTAAGGAAGCATTTATAGATCTTAGAAATTAAAAAATAAAATACTAATTAAAAAATGTTTTCCATAGATGGCCTGGTATAACAATTGACATGGCTGAAAAGCAAATTAGTAGAAAATTAGTGTCAAGGGATTCTTGCATTACTTAATGGTAAAGTACCATGAAAAAGATCATGAGAGAAAAGTTAGGACATATAGAAGATAAATCTGAGTGTTCCATCATTCAGCTGGTAGCTGTTCCAGAAGGAGGGAAAAGAGAGAATGGAGGGGATGGAAATAATAGAAAGGCTACAGAGTAAAATTTTCCAGAATGAAAGAAAGACAAGTACCTTCAAGTTGAAAGTATTTAAATTCTACTACCTCTAATTCTGAGGTTTAACCATTCTCTTTGTTATACTGCAGACTCCTACTCAGTTTGGTTTTCTTTTTTGTGATCTGTAATTTTTGTTTGTGACCTTACCTTTAGCAGGGACTGTTTCTTCTGTGGATTGTGGAAATCTCTCTCTAGGGGAGTTTTGCATTTGCATTTCACCAGCAGGACTAATTTTTATGTTAATTTTCTGTCCTATAAGATGTTCTGCATGTAAATTCTATTCCAAACTGGAATGTGGCACAAGCTTGAGGTTTTACTTTCTTACAAAGATTTTAACCACTATATATAGCTGTAGGAAGAGGCAAACTTTTTTGCTGTCTGCCTGGTTATACAAGTGAAGTTCTTCTAGTCTGCCTTGTACCAAGATAGGCCAACTATTTGAGGGTTCTAGCTTTATGCAGGTTTCAATCTCAACTCTATTTTGGAGGCCATAAGATTCCATCAAGGGGTGCCTGGGTGTCTCAGTCAGTTGAACAGCTGCCTTCGGCTCAGGTCATGATCTTAGGGTCCTGGGATTGAGCCCCGCATCAGGCTCCCTGCTTAGCGGGGAGTCTGCTTCTCCTTCTCCTGCTCCCCCTGCTTGTGCTCTCTCTCTCTATTAAATAAATAAAAATCTTTAAAAAACTTCAAGTCCTTAGCCTTTAAGACCTCTTTCCATATTTGCTATCAAACTTCCCCCCACCCTTTCCCACACATACACTGAAGCTTGCATTCTTTGTGCTTCAATTCTATAGTATATCTATACTAAGGAAGACTATGCAGCTCTTAAAATAATGAGGTACTCTACACAAAAGATCTTTAAGGTGTATATTGATAGACAAATAAGCAAGTTCTTATTTGAGGGTTTCTCTGTTTTGTGACCTTGGCTATATATTTATTTGTTGTTTTATTTTATTCAGCATTTCAAGGTGTGTGTAATGAAAGGGGCTCACTATTACCCTTAATCTGCTGTATTGTAAGAACTGAAAGTCCCCAATACACAAATATATAATAATGGCATTCATTCATTTGCAGTCTATTAAAATTTCTTTAGTGGAAAAAAAGGGATAAAGATACACCTATTGTCTTATCAACACTACAGATAATAGTGTGCGACTGATATATTGCCATGGAAATTTGCTGAGCATATAAATACTCTTTTGGCAGCAGAGAGATATTCTACCTACTCCACTTGTGTGCAACAGAACACAGCCTCTGATAGATACATTTTGGCACACCAAATGTACCAAATAGAAGAGCTGGTAGAATTAACCACGCCAAACTCTTGTAAAAAGCAAAGATAGAGTTAGTGCTAGAAGTGATCTAAGTAAAATAGAAAACAACTTAGGAAATATTTTTATATTCTAGGTATCCATATGTCCTTGAATTAAGAGTATGTGTGTGTGTGCGTGCGTGCGTGCACATTTGTGTAACTAGTACCAGGAGAAATGTTTCCAGATTTTTCACACTCTTAATTGTATACAGAGGGACTAAAAGTTTTAGAATAAGGAGGAAAATTTAAGGTTATAGGAGAACATTATCTTTAAATTTAATTACAGTAATAGTGATAATGTAATCACATTGGTTACTTAACTGATCAATGTACATAATCTCATGCTCATTAACCTTGGGAAATCGCTATTATCCTGATTTTACAGATGAGGAAACTGAAGTCTAGAAAGGTTGAGTAATTTACCCAAGGTCACACAGCTCATAGGTGTAGAGGCAAAATTCCAACCCTGCTTTGATTCCAGAGAACGACTATCCTATAGGGCCTCTCATAAAAGTTTTATATTTGTTAATTATGTTCATTTTTGTGAAAAACAAAATTGTTTGGTTATAAATAATATGACTTAGAAATATGTCTCATTATCTACCACTCATTAGAGACCACTCTTAAATTTTTGGTGCATTTTAATTGTCTTTTTTCATTTTCCCATTTATGTAAATTGAATTTTTTGAGGTTATTGATTAACAGAAAAAGCAACTGTGATGGTTTGTGGGATTCTGCAATTTCTCTCCATTCCAAGGATTAGATTTTTATCTGAAGAAGGTAATTTATCCTGACTTATCCTGACTTTTTATTGGTGGATTGAAACGATCATGCCTGGGGAGAAGAACGTTTACTGCAGTTACTTGGAAGATGTCTGCGACCTTCTCCCTTCTCTCAGGACTTCGGGGGCATGCCTTGGCTGCCTCTCTGACATCTGTTTCTGATAAGGGAGTTTCAGTCTCTGACAGCTCTGGGGAATTTTGTCGGCAGAGACCTGGTGAGATCATTTTGCTTTCCGCTGAGTTTCCTTTCTCTGTTTTTTTGGACACTTCTGATGAGCATGACCCCGGAGCATTCCGTAATATCTCTGTTCCCGTAGGAACTATTGGCCTACTCCCTGGTTTTATCTCTGTCTGCACAAAAGCTCCATGTCGCTGGAAAGGAAAACAAAGTTGACATTAACCAGGGCACACAAGTTGCTGGAAGATGCAGCTGTGAACTCAGTTCATGTGTTAGCTCAAGTTCTGGTGAGGCAGGCCCTTATTTCTGCCTCTGCATTGGTTGTCACCTTAGTCTAAAACTGAAGACAGTGGCATAATAATTATTAGTGAAACTTTTAAATCAATGATAAAAACAGGGTGTGCCAGAAAAATAAAAGGGAAAGGCAGAAAGCCAAAGAGTCAGCATCTTGTTTCCCCTTCTCAACATTTCTATCAGTTGGCTTGTATAAGACTATGCATATCAAATTTCATTTCTTGCTCTATAGTTTGCTGTGGATACAATAACAACTACAGTTCATAGACCTCAGGATTTGTGATTGCATCCCAAATATCAGTTAGTTTCAATGAAAGACTTAAAGTAAAATATGAAAACAAACATCTGCAGTTGGAAAAAAAATCCAGCATGTATTGTAATATGTAATAACATTTACATTTGGCTTTGTAAATCTTAGATGCATTCTCCTGCCTCACCCACATGAGCATATCCAACAGTTTATCAAACTGCTTTACCTTAAGTGAATGATTGTAATAATTGAAACCAAACTCCAAAGACTATGATCCAAAATTATGACATCATTCCTTAATTTTAACTATGACATGTTGTTGAGATTTTACCCCCCTAACAACCATGTTAGTTTGTTGAAATAGACTTTTAGAAAGATGGTTATGACTCGGAAAGGCTTAATGTTCTAACATAAATCTGTCCCATCCTAAAGTATTAAATAATTGATTCTGAATACTCTCACCTTTCCCCGGATGGGCTCATTGGGATTTTTCCTAGCATCATATTGATGTAAAAAAGAGATGTGCTGTATAAAATTCTTTTGAAGTTCTGATGCATCAGGAGAGGCAAGTGGAACTGAGAACAAAGATTTTGTGAAGTCAGGACAAAAATAAGATTTGTATATGGAAATATAATCAATATTCATAATCATGCTTTTTAAAAAATGTTAATAAAACTTAATTTTTTAAAGTATGGATAAATATAATGGATACATCATTCTTTCTCCATGAAAAGAACCAAATCCAAACAACTGAATTAGCCCCATATATGGAATTACTGGTACTTTCTAAAACTAATATTAATGCAATAATGGCTTTAAAAGTCTGTTAGATATGTCTTTTGCATATATACCAAACAAAATTTTAGGAAAGGTGTAAGTACAATTCATTTGTCAACTCATTTTTTACTACTAGAAAGGCTATGTGAACTTTATGCATACGTTGCTCCCAACTAGCACTAACAGAATGAGCTGAAAGACTCCAGGGTTGCTGTAGTTACAGTTGAACATGTGATTCTTTTCATTTCCCATTGACAGACGTTCTGAAAATTTATAAGACTGTTAAACCCTTTAAAAATCACTTTTAAATAATTTTTCAAGCTAGGTGATGGGTATATAGGGATTCATTCTATTGGTCTCTCTCTGTTTCACATTTTTAATAACTTTTAAAACTCACTTTATTTTTACGTTTAGCATGCAAGGTTATATAAAGATCAGAGCAGGGGCGCCTGGGTGGCTCAGTTGGTTAAGCGACTGCCTTCGGCTCAGGTCAGGATCCTGGAGTCCCGGGATCGAGTCCCACATCGGGCTCCCTGCTCAGCAGGGGGTCTGCTTCTCCCTCTGCCCTCTTCCCTCTCGTGCTCTCTGTCTCTCATTCTCTCTCTCTCAAATAAATAAAATCTTTAAAAAAAAAAAAAAAAGATCAGAGCAACTCCCAGTTTAGTGAGGTAAAATTATGGCAAGGAAAAAATTTAAAATTTCTCCCTTTTATAAAAAGTCATATATAAGAGGTTATGTCCACCTACCATATCTCTGGAGCAATATTCAAGAAATTGATAAAATGACTGCTGCAGGGGGAGAGAATTAGGTCACAGAGGACAGAGGTGGGTTCACTTTCACTGTGTATTCTTTTGTGCCATTTGAATTTTGCACTATATGCTTGTGTTAACTATGAAGAAATGAAATTTAATTTTTAAAAAATCTTGCCTTTAAAGTTAGGGAGAATATATAAGAAGGAGAAATATGTTAGTAAATTCATACTTATTAAGCATTCATGAATTCAATTCAATATTCAGACATTGATATAAACTAATTTTGCTAGCAGGAATGATGAGTCTTTAAGTATTTATATATTATATGACTTGAAATGGCAATCTTTTCCCTGTTAGCAGGGAAAAAAATGTTAACTGATAACATTTTCTTGATTTCTAATTGAGATCAGTTACTCAAAACTCATTTTCTACATAATCATTACTTTTTTTTTTTTTTTTTTAGGATTTGCTAGTGTACAAAAGAACAGCAGGTGCCAAAGATTTACTAAAAATGTATGGGCAACTATGACATTGAGAAAATTCTAACCATAACATACACATTTTTTCTACCATTTTGGAAAAGACTGTTGGGTTTTGGGTAAATGCCATGGTCTAGCTCACAGAACATTAGTGTTTTTAGAAACATGGTTTGATAGATTCTTGAATAAAATAAAACAGCTCTAAATTCAGTCATTAATCAGTTGGGGTTAATGGAGTATCAAAAGCATGGGCTTTGGGATAAGATAGACATGTTTTCAAATTCTAGCCCTACCACATTTCCTAGTGGTGTGACTTTGGACAAATCACTTAACTTCATTGAGATTCAATTTCCTTCTCTCTAAAATGGGGATAATAATTTGCTTTGAGAACTGAAAGATGCTGGGATTAAATTAGAGAGGGTCTTTCAACCTAGGCAAGGGGCCAGTTCTTTTGTATCCTAATGAAAGGGAAAATTTTGGAAGGGAGAAGTATGAATCTGAGGAACTATTGACTGTTAGAAACCCAAAGACTTTAGTGGACTGGGGTGAAGGGTTGGTGGCAGCTTGGGCTGGAGGGTAGGAAGGTCAGATATGGCTAAGAGAGAATAGGAGGCAGAGAGGTTTTAAAATCTTCTCTTGACATCCTCCCCCCCCCCCCCCCCAATGCCTGGGAAGATCATTGCTTGCCTCAGGGGGAAGAAACTGGCAGCAACTGGCTAGCCATCTGTTGTCAACTTAGTAATTTGTGAACAGCACAGAAGTCCCTCTAGAGCTGATGAAATGGGTGCATGCTGCCCCTTTGGGTATTTGCTCTGCTACCATTCCCCCAGCAACCATCAGTGCTGATGGACTGAAAACATCAAGAGATTGCCTCCTCTTGTGATGCCTCTTTTTAAGAGTTTAAAGTGGAGGGGAGGGGTGGTGTTCTAACTAGAGGACTGGCCTAGTACAGTGACAGCATATGGAAATGGTCAAGGTTGGTTTTATGGGGTCTGACACTCTCTAGCCTGACCCTCATTTTCTTTCCTTGAAATTCACTGGGAGGCACACAAGTCAGACCCTAGTCTTTACATTTTGCCTCCACAGGGCTGTTGGCTCCCCTTGGGGAACATGACCTAAGATAAACTAGACAGACACTATAAAGAAAGACAACAAAATTTAAAACATATACTGTGTAAGGCTGAATAATTAGAACCGGTACTCCAGGAATTTAAAATAAGCACAACAAACATGCTCAAAGACACAGAAAGTATTATTAATATGAAGCAAGAAGAAGTGGTCATTAAAAAAGAATCACATATATATCAGAAATCAAACAAAATATAATAGCTGAATTTAAAAAGATGAGATAAACAAAAAGACTCATGAATTAGAGAAACTCTCTCAAAGGGCAGCAGTAAAGGATAAAGAAATTAAAATATAAAAGAAAAGCTAAAAGACACAGATGGTAGAATTCAGGAGACCTATATAAAGAAACAGAGGGAAGGAAGTAGTTGAAGAAATAATGATAGGGGTGCCTGACTGCTCAGGTGGTAGAGCACATGACTCTTGATCTCGTGGTCATGAGTTCAAGCCCTGCGTTTTGTGTGGAGCCTACTTAAAAAGAAAAAAGGAAAGAATGATGATAAATATCCAATTAGAGAAAGATCAAAGACCTCAGATTGAAAGGGCTCATAGATTACCAAGGAGGGTGGCAGGTCCAGGAGTAAGATGAGGCAAGTGAGACCCATGTGCTGTAAAATTTAAGGGGGCATTTACATAGCCCTGGGAATGAGTGCCTCCTTAAGTTTTGCACCTTGGGTCCCTCACTTGCCTCACTCTCCTCCCTATCCTGAAGGATACATAAGGAAAAACTAACAACCAAGACACTTTATAGAGAAATTTATGGTCATTTAGGGCAAAGAAAATTCTAAATGCTTTCAAAAAGAGAAGGTAGGTTACTTACAAAGGAGGAAAAAGCAGATTTACATAAAAATTCACAGCAACAGCATTGGACACAAGATGATAATTGATTAATATTTTTTAAAATGTTAAAAAGAACTTTAAGCCTTGAATTTTTATACCCAACCAAACTGTCATTCAGCAGTGAAGCAAAAATAAAAAATATTGGGAGGCAAGGAAATCCTCAGAATATTTCCCCATAAAAAAAGCCTACTCCAAAATTCCAAGAGGAAAAATCCAAATAAGGATAGAAATAAATCAAGGAAGGTGTGTGCCTAAGATATATAGAAGAAAATAACAAATTTTTTTATTTCTTTAAAAAGTCAAGGACTAAAGACCAAAAAAATAAATATTACACACATAACTCAGAACTAAAATTCTACTGTTATTAACATATTAATAGAGATACTGGTGAACTATATATATATGTAAAGTATATATATGAAAGAAGTAGTAAAATGATTTCAAAGGAAAAGAAAAAACTCTCATTATTTGTAGGTAACATGATTACCTGAATAGAAACACCACTGGAATCAACAAAGTGTGAGAATAAGAGTGTAGCAAGGTAAACAGTTAAGTGTATAAAAATCAAAACTATAATCTACTAGAAAACAAAACAAAAAATAAGATACACTCTCTGTGGGAACAACAACTGTACAATATCAAGTTTTTAGAAACTAACAACTAACAAGACCTCTCCTGAGAAAAAATTTAAACTCTCTTGACATAAAGGTAGAACTGAATAGACTTTCCATACTATTAGATAAGATGAAATAGTATGTTACTGTAAAGGTAACAATTTTTCCTAAATTATTCTATAATGCCAACAAACCCAATAAAAATTCTACCTGGATATTTTGAGGGATGTCATAAATTCCAGAGTTTAAATGGAAAAATAAAGGTCCATAAACAGAGAGGTCAACTCTGAAAAGGAAGAGCAAAGAATGGAGACTTTCCCTATCAGATATTAAGCTAAAAATCCAGAAAACTAAAACATGTTAGTACTGATCCAAGAACTAAAAATTAATAATAGAAAGCTCAGAGACAGACTCATTTATATAGGAAACTCTAACATACAAGTAAGGAGATTCCACAAGTCAACAAGGAAAGTATGGATTGTTTAGTGGATGGTATCCAGGAAACTTCTTTACCCCATGGAGAAAAATGAAATAGGTTTCCTATTTAATATTGCACATAAAGGCAGATGCTAGGATTAAGGCTTAATTATGGAAGGTAAAATTATAAAAACAAGAAAATGTAGGAGAATATTTTTGTGATGTTAAGGTAGAAAAACTCTTCATAAACACCCAATGCACAATCCATAGGTGAAAAGTTCATGCCTCTCTCCTGTACAGAATCCTTGTAAACCAACAGCCCTGCAATTACAGTGAAACAATATTTAAAAATTAAAGGCTTAAGGAAAGAAATATTTTTCATTTGTAATATTAAATCTGGGATATTAATACAAATCATAAGTAACTATAAATAACTCTATATATAAAGGCCCCCTTTGAACATTAAAAATCTTAATATCAAAACATATTACTCTCAAAAGATTAACAATTGGACTTCCTGCAGATTTGATGTAACAATAGGCTCCAGAAGACAATGGAATAATATCTTCCAAGTGTAAAAGGTAAATAACCATGAACCCAGAATTCTATATCCAGCTCTACTCTCACCCATTAGAGTGAGGACAATTTGAAGACATTTCAGACAAAAGTAAAGTGAAGAGTTAGCTACTCCTAAACTCACATGGGAAGAACAATTTAACGACATGTGGTAGTCCATTACATTGATGGCTCTAGTTTACTGGTCTCCCACTATTCACATCCTTGTACAGTCCCCTCCTTGTGAACGTGGGCTGGCCTTGTGATTAGCTTTAACCGATAGGATGTAGCAAAAGTAACACTCTGCCAGTTGCAAGCATAAAAAATACCCTTGAGAAAGCCTTTCAGTTTCTGTTGCATTTTTGGGAGCCCTGAGCTGCTAGGTAAGAAGTTCAGCTACCCTACTGGAGAGCCCATATGGAGGGACCACATGTAGAAAGAGGGGCCTGGTCATTCCAGCCTCCCAGCTGAGTCTAGTCCTCAGGTGACCTGCCAAGTGAATGCAGCCACAAGTGTCCACCACCAAGACCAGCCAAAGAACTGCCCAGCTGAGCCCAGCCCAGATTACAGAATCATGAGCAAATAAAATGATGGTTGTTTGAAGCAACTAAATTTTGAGGTGACCTGTTATGCAATTAAGAAACAGAAATACTTCAGAAGCAAGTCAGTTAAATCAATTAAAATGAATTATCTTTTAAATAGTGATCTAGGGGCACATGGGTGACTCGGTTAAGTGTCTGCCTTTGGCTCAGGTCATGATCTCGGGGTCCTGGGATCGAGCCCTGTGTCGGGCTCCCTGCTCACGGGGATCCTGCTTTTCCCCTCTCGTCCCCACTAGTGCTCTCTCTCGCTATCTCTCTCTCTCTCTCAAATAAATAAAATATAAATAAATAAATAATGATCTAGAACCTCCCAGAATCTCAAAAATAATAACTTAAAAAAAAAAAAAACAGGGCGCCTGGGTGGCTCAGATGGTTAAGCGTCTGCCTTTGGCTCAGGTCATGATCTCAGGGTCCTGGGATCAAGTCCCGCATTGGGCTCCCTGCTCCTTGGGAGCCTGCTTCTCCCTCTGCCTCTCTCTCTCTCATGAATAAAAAAAAAAAAAAAAAAAAAACTTAAAAAAAAACAAAACAAAACACTTCTTTATGGGAACTAATAGAAAATGAATCTGCGCTATTAGAGAAATTCCTTACTCAGACATTATATCTATTAAAATCAGACATAACTACCATATTAATTTATGCAAATATATGAGACTTTTAAAGAAGCCCACAATAGTGAAGAAAATCTAAGTAGGAAAACATCAAAGAAGATATTCAAGTTCTTTGTGGTTATTCTACTTCAGAATTCAAACTGAACCCAAAGTAATTACTTTTAAAGAAGCCTTGTTACATGAGGATTACAAAACATAAGGCAAAGTCCATGAAGAATGTTTGAAATCCACTCTCTGTTTCTTGGAAACTTGATCTAATTAAAATAGAAATTTTCTAAACAAAGATACGCCAAACAAGTTGGTGTCAGGCCATCTATATTTTATCAACAAAGACAGAATTTATTCAAACACACAACTTGATTCTTTTATTGGTGGGAACTCAGCAACTTTTACTTTGGGAAATTTTCTTAACTTTTTGTGTGTGTCTACTTAAAAAACATTCATCAGTAATATTTTTCTATCAGAAACTCCATTCTTCTAAGTAGTATTTATTTTGATCTTATATAAAAGTATTATTAATGTAAAAAATAACAGTATAGATTTTCAAAATACAGTGAAAAAACTCGAACATAACTATTGCAAGAAATCATTATTAAGCTACACCTTGGTGCAAAAGAAGCAACACAAACTAAAGCCTACTTCAGAAAACTATTTTTAATGATAATAATAATCTGATTTTGCAATTCAAGAAAACATTAAAATATCAAGTCATTGAAAAAGACTCAAAGTTTTATTTAAGTAGGACTTTCCTCACAAATTAGATCAGCCTTTCCAATTTATAAAGTTTTATGATATAAAACCTAAAGTGAACACTTATTCTTATAGTGACTCAGATATGATGGAGCCCAGCCATTTGTTGAAGTGACCATGGATGGCAGCCAGGAAATTGTGTAGTGGTATAAGAATAAAGGGCACTTTCATTATCAGCACAAGATGACATTGCTGAAATGCCAAAGACCAGGCATAATTAAGTGGGCTGATGGAACAGAATGACCAGGAGATGACTTTTAATTGGTATGATGCATGTTTACATCCACAGTTTCTATGTCTGTATGCATATGCACATATATATATATATATGTAATATCTGGAATATACAAACTATATTTTAAAATGTCATGCTCAAATATTTCCTCTTAAAAACCCTTTTCACTAGTATCCAAACACCATCCAAAATATGAATAAATTGCAGGCCTATATTGTAGTGTGTATGTTTGTCTAAATTACATTATGTCTTTAATCTGTTGAATAATATGTAATTATTAAATTAATCAATAAATATTTGTTGAATCTGGGCATTGTATGAGGACCTGGGATACAATAATGAATTTGGCAATGAGAAACACCAATACAAGAACAGAGAGACAGAGACAGAGGAGGAGAGGCAGGAGGACGGGTTGGTAAGGAGGAGGGAGGGCGAGGAAGGAAAAAGTGAGACTTCCACACCTGGTTTCCAAAGCTAAATTCCAACCTAACGTAGTACAATGCAATAATTAATAAAAGAAATAACTTCCATTTGTTGTCTCCTATGTACCAAGCACTGTGGTAGGCACTTGACATATTTTTTATTTCTCCTAACAATCCTGCAAAGTAGGGATTATTATTCCCACTTCTTGAATTGAGGAAATAAAATGATGAAATTTAAGTAATGGGCCTAGGATCAAACCACTATAAGTGCTAAATCAGTATTAAATTCTACGGGGAGGGAGTATTGATGGTGATAAGATGACCATGATTTCCAGTTAAACATGACAAATTCAACATCTGCATTTCCCTCACCCCCTCCCAAAACACCAGTACAATGATAGTAAAGACCTTGAAAAGCTTAAATCCTTAGGAAAAAAGAGAACTAAATGAGAGCAAAAATAATAACAAATTTGGAAACTGGAAAGCAGATTGTTAAATGGCAATGAACTTGAGTAGACCACAAAAAAACTGGAAGCTAAGTGCTTATGGGGATGGGGTGGGGTCCCAGTAAGGCTCCAGAAATGGAGGCATCTGACAGCTCTGGGGCAGGGAGCATGTGACAAGGTGAAGTTTCCAACAGAGGATTATTGGAGAAATTCCCAGATTTTTTGTTCCTCACTCCAGCAGAGGTTTGGAGGATTCCACTCTGGGAAAATAGACTGGCACAACAGACCGATAGGCATTGATGTTGGGGGGTTGGGGGTCTCTTATGAAATAGCTGGGCCTTGCCTGGTCATCCTAGAACAAAACCTAGCTCTCTGCTCTCATCTTCTACCATGTCCCATACTGAACTAGAGTAGAAGCAACCCCACCTTATGAGAAAAAACTGGGATCTGACTGGTTACTTAACCAAAAAAGTTAAAACAAAGAATTGTGGAGTATTATATATACTAAACTTAGATACTTTATTCTAACCAGTTCAGTCTCCAGATTTTTACTGGAATGCCAATGCATTTCCTTTGCGGGAGTATCCATTGCTTGGAATTGCACTGTGTGTTTCTTGTGTAAACCACACCCCTAATGTAACCTTTCTAGTTTGTTTCTTTAAAACAGAATGGAAACTTAAAGACACATCTGAAATAAAATGACTGCAGAATCCTTCAAGATTTAAAAAATTCATTCCAGCTCCTCTCTTGTAGTGATTTTGTCCACACCTAATTAGCACTTTTAAAAGTTAGTGACTTTGAGGGGCACCTGGGTCGCTCAGTTAAGCATCCAACTCTTGATTTTGGCTCAGGTCATGATCTCAGGATCATGAGATCAAGCCCCACATCTACTTGTCCCTCTCCCTCTGCTCCTCCCCCTGCTCACGTTCTGTCTCCCCCCTGCCCCAAATAAATAAATAAAATCTTTTTTTAAAAAAGTTCATCACCTTTTGGCAAGCCTTTCCAAAGTATCCAACTTTGAATGTATTCTAGAAACTCTCTTAGTACTCAGATTTTAATTTATAAGAATAAATTAATTATGGAAATACAGTAACAAATGCACAGGCATAAATCATTTTGGAAATAACCATGATTTTCAGAGAACATTCTCTGCCTCCTTGGCCTGAGTTAATTGCCCCTTCTTGAAATGTCCCTCTCATGATATCATGAGCAATAGGGGATAGATTCCATAGATTAAACAGGACCGTGTAGGCCATGAGGAGGAATTTGAAATCAACTTTACAAACAATGAGAAGTAACTCATCTAATGGAGGAAAGCAATATCATTTGTGTTTTTAAAAGATCCTTCTAACAATGGTGTGGAAAACATATTTTGCAGGAGAAAGAGAGAAAGCAGGGTAACAGGAACTGTATAACATTAGTAAGAAGATTTGGAGTATATTTTGGAGATAGAGGTGTCAAGATTTGCTGATGGATTGGCTATAGAGAGTAGGGAGTTTTGGAATGACTTCTAGGTTATCCAAACTTGAGGGGGAATAGAAGTGGCATTTATTGAAAAGAGGAAAACTGGCAGGGGACAGGTTTGAATGGGGGAAAGGAACCGTTCTATCTGAGCCATGTTAAGTTTGAAAGGAGATTAGCTCTCCAAGAAAAGAGGTTGGTGGCTGGACGGGAGTTCGAGGTTCAGCAAAGAGGTCAGGGCTAGAGAGAGAAATTGGTTCTTATATTAGTTCCTTTGACTTTAACCTTAAACTTCTATTCCTTGTTTCATCTGCTTTGGGTAGTATCTCTTGGGTACTCATGTTAAATAAAGATATTAGTGGCCTTCTTTCTACTTCCCATCTTCTGTCAACTGTTGATGTGCTTTTCTTGTTAAGGCTAGTAACATAATTCTGTTCTGTACACACATTTAAAATTTCCATACTGTATCTATATAATGCTAAAAGTTGAAAACTACAAAATAGCATTTATAATATAACTATATGAATTTTGTTCACTTCAGGGCCAAATATTGTGCTGGGACTACGTTTTTTTCTTACTGTGTCCAAAGCCTGGTGCCACTTGAAAAAGAATGGTTCTAGTATTTGTGTTAAATAAACCCTCTTTTCCAACTAAAAAAAATTTTCCCCTGGAAACTTTGAAGACATAACTCCATTTCACTTTTGCATCAGTACTTCTTGATTCCATACTGATTCTTATTTCTTAGACAGTGACTAATTTTTCTTTCTCTTTATGGAAACTTACAGAATCTTCTTTTTGTAATTATTGCTTTGCAATTTCATAATGATATATAGGTTGTATCTTTTGTCCCTTCATACTTAGAAGCACTCAGTAGACTCCTTTAATGCCTCACTCTCTTACATTGGGAAACTTTTTTATTATTCTAGAGGCTGTATTATTCTATTATTCTAGAGTACTGGTTTTAATTGGAGGTAGACTGAGTTCAAATACCAGTTATTTGCTCTGTAGCCTTGGGCAAATTATTTAAACTCTGTGCTTGCTTTCTTATCTGAAAAATGAGAGTATTAATAATATTACCATACTAATATATTCCTTAGGGTTGGAATGAGAATTGAATGAGCAATATTTAGGAAGTTCCATAAAGTGCTTGGCAAATAGTATGTGCTCAATAAGTTTTATGTGTTGATAATTATCTCCAGTTTCAGTTTTATTCCTTGCTTTTCTGGAGCTCCAGAAAAGTTGGACCTCCCAGACTGATTCTCCACTTTGCTTTTATTCTCTCATATTTTCTAGTTTTTTGTTGTTGCTGCTGTTGTTGTTTTATGTTCTGTGATGTTTCCTTGACTTTACCCTCCAAACATTAAAAAAAAATAATAATTTGGCATAATTGTAATCTTTGGCTGTCCATTCATAAACTAAGAATAGGATAAGAGATCAACTTGAATTACAAAAAAAAAGTAACTGGTGTAGTAATTGACTAGCTGGCTGAGACACTGGGCTCCACTAGTCTTAATGTTGGTGTAGAATAGAATGTTCATGACTGGAGTGATTATTTAAAAGACAGACTTTCAGGTCACCTTTGGATTCTCTCCTTGGATTCATTCTTGCCTTCTGCTTTGCCTGCTGACTGAGCCTCCAGCTACTTTGAGGTTCTTTCGGGTAGATTGGCTCTTTGCTGCCTTTCCCTCTATCTTTTCTGGAATATTGCTTCTTTGCTTTCTTTAATACATCAACAAGTTTTCATTCCTTCCCACACTGCAGAAAGTTCTTCTTTCCATTCTCTTCATCTTTATGGGTTGATTGCTTTACTATCACTTAATAGAGTCTTGGGAGGTGGGGGATTTAGATGTCTATGTTCAGTCTACCATCCTGAATCAGAAGTGCAAACTTCATTACCTTTCTAAAGGAGAGATCACGTTACAGATTATCTAACAGTCCTCTCCATTAACTACCACCCTTGAAGTGGAAATCATGCTGAATATGACCATTTTGTAATGCTCTGATCTTCAATCTACCTGCCCTTTGTATCCTTAACTAAACTGGCCAGATCACAGAGGCCTGAAGGCTAAAATTAAGTAAGGGACAGCTGACCAATAAAAGTAACCCTTTGTTATCTACTGTCATGTTCAGAAAATTATTTGAAGTTTAGCTTATGAACTTTTATATGGAGTGACAACCAGAGTGGGTACTCAATAAATACATTTTTGTTTCGACTTGATCCTGCACTTCTTTAAGACCTGCTAAATTCTACTCCAGCAGTAGAGATGACTAGAAAATGTGGTAGGAAACACATAGAAACTGACTAAATATGAACGACTTAGTTTATTATAATAACGTTGTCAGGTAAATAACTTTAAGATCGGACAATGTTTTAACAGTCCATGTAACAGTATTTCCTACGTTGTTTTACGGGATACCAGTCATCTGAAATAATCTCCTCAAAAAAGGGTGAGGTGGTCAATACTGGGGAAAACAAAACATTCTTTATTCCTCTTCTTGGAATACATTATGCTTGTGCTTACAGTAAGGGTTTTAAGAGTTCTATGGCTTAAAACATCTGTTTGGCTTTATAAATTCAGTTTTTACAAAACTTATTTGACCACTTCCCTCTTTTTTTGAGCAGCATCTACAAACATCGGAAGGAACTAGTGTCCCTCAGAGTGTGCTTAGAGAAATACTGCCTACAATTTTACTTAGTTATACTTTTTAAAGTTTGGTGACAACAATAATGAGCAGAATGCTACTAAGTATGTGACTTGGAGGCTGGTGTTATCAATGATCAAGCCAATTTTTATTATGTTATAGTAAATATGTTTGGAGATAAGCTGTCCACCAAGAAGGGATAAAGAACAGACTTGTTAAGGGTTGCATTTGCTGTATGTGTATTTTCAACCCCTATAGAGAAGTAATTTTCTCAGGAGGTGTCAGTACATCTAACACACCTTAATTCAATAGCAGTAATGTGAGAGAATGGGAAAGAAGCTTTATCACAGCTAAACTTACCTATTCCACAAGAAGGCTTTTGCAACTTGCTGTGTTTGACTGGCAAAACCAATGGACATGCTGGTTTTTGAAAGTCACTCCTCTGGGTGCTCTTAGTGTCATAAGATGGTTGGAAGGGATGCTCCAGTCTTTTACCATGTGACCACCAGTCACCCTTTATGGGAAAAAAATTGGAAACACAAAATTGAATACCTTAGAACATTTTCATGTGCTGCTTGATGTCTGAATGTTCAGTGATTTGATTCAATAAGTTATTGGATATTCTAGTACTAAAATGGAATCCTGAGATCTAGGAATAAGTATATTTTTACAAAGACTGAATTTTTTAAAAGGTACTTAAAAGTGAATTATCACATATTTTTAGCTAAAAGATAGATGCTAAATTCTTAAACTACTTCCTGTCAACAGAAGTGGAGTGGTAAAAATCAAGTAGTTATATTTCTATATTTTGTACTACCATTTTATTATATATATGTACATACATGTATATATATGGCTTGATTTAATCTAAAAATTATGTTCTATACTTTTCATTATGAAAATACAAATAATGTATTATCATCTAAGATGGTGCTTTTCATAGTTTTCAGTCCATGATGCACACCGTGAAATAGACTCTGCCATGCAAGAACACACAATGCATACACAAACATAAAACTCAGTTTCACAATATTTATTCTTACTACATGCAGTACACTTGACTATTTTTCTATTTTATCATTTATCTCTTCCATTTCATTTCACAATGCTAGTTGCAAACCACAGTGCTTTATAACCCACCTAATGCCTCAGTTTGAAAAACTTTGTTCTAACGAAAAATATCTCCAGTGTTACTGAATTTTTGATGGTAAAACCTGACTTAAGTACCCAGGAAAGGGAGAATTGATAGATTCTCCATGAGCATATATTAGAATCTGATCTCTTAGAAGTTGTGAAAACAGTGAGGGGAAACTTACTAAACTTAATTCTAAGTAAACATTTTTCTTTTAAATCTGGTTGATCAGGTAGACTTAAGACAACCTTGGGAAAGGGCAACTGTGACACCTGGGAGTTCTTGGATATTATTAGACAGTGAAAGAAACTTTAGGTATAATCGAACACCTACTTTGGGCTTTGAGGAGAGAGATCAGGCTTTTAAAAAATCAACCATGATTTTGTAGTCAGAGACTTGAAAAATATGATTCAAGGGGGATGAATATGAGATTCACATAAGTAAAATTCTGACAGTGCAATTGAAGCTACAGTGCTATGAAAAGTAAGAGGCATTTGAAGACATCTATCTGACTCCACAGGGAGTTAGCTCCCAAAGTAGCTTAGTTTCTAAAAACACAGGCATGTATAAAAGAGGTGTACAATATCAAATTAAAAAAAAATAATTTCATGGGGTCACCTTGTCAGGAGATTGTCAAGAAGCTTAGAAGAAATTCATGAAATATACCAAAGGCAGCAAAAATAGGGTTTTCTGGGAGAAAAAAAAATCTTAAGAAATCACAGAAAGTCTAAGAATTTGAAGAAGACTATGCAATTCAGAGCAAAAAATCAGAGCTCCTCAACTTAGGTTCTTCGTTAAGGGAAATTATCTTCAAGCTGAAAAAGACAGGATGAACGTGGACCTAAGAGGGAACTGAGCCCTGACTAATGTAAGAGAGAGTTAGACCTCACTTGGCAACTTTAAATGAGTGCTAGTTTTTAGGCCAATGACAAATTGTAACCCCTGGGTAATGAATACGTTTGCAGAGATCAAAGGAATTTAGGAACCAGGGAATTTTGGAGAACAGGAGAGATGGGCTGAAAGGTGAATTACAAAACTTAAGACTACTTGATGTCGATCCTGGGAATTCTAGAACAGATTACTAAACAGATGGTGTCTTCTCACTATCTGGCTGAAAATAGTCACATCTAACTGTTGTCAGAATGCCTGCTTCTTGCAGGCCTCCTCCACTGCACGATTATGATAGTGCTTATTATGCCTCAGCGTCTCAGATTTATAGGCCTTTTCTCACTTACCCTCACCATGATTCTGTGAGTAGATATACCCACTTTATAGATGAGAAAACTGCTGGGAGATTAACTTCCCCAAAGTGTATCCCTAGCAGACAACAGAGCTGTCCAAGTCAGACCCTTGCCTCCATCCATGCATGCCTCTAATTTCCGTGCTACATTGCTTTATCAAATCTGCTGTAGAATGCAAAGCCACAGAAGCACAAACCTACTTAAATTATTTCAGAAGTAACAATAGAGAGATTTTAAGTATCTTGAGAAAGATCTTCTATGAAAAGGTTTTAAGGAGTACACTGTATATTATCTTCTTTTGTTGATCAGAAACTTATTTTGCTAACACCCAAGTTACCATGTAAGTGACTCTGGGATGAGCAAACTGCTAGCAAATGCCTGGCAGCATTCAATTATTTTTTGAACAAGAATATATTGCAAAAGTTACCCCAAAAGCAGAGATAATCAATTCACCTCTCAAGATTTCTTATGAATTTAGAATTTTACCAAATGGTCTCTTTAGTTTCACAAAATATAAAGGAAATAATTAACAATGTTTCCTCAAGTGTGACTGATGACTTGAAGACCTCAGAGCTGGGGAAGTATTCTGATGGGTGTTGTAAGTGGGATGAAGCTTCACTTCAGCAGAATGAAATCCTACAGTTCAAAAAATGCTGTTTTTCTGTTTTCTATTTCTGGATAGTCTGCCCTTTGCCTGAAGAGTCTGGTTTGTTCCTGGAAGAGTGAGAATGTATATGGGCCTGTGCACATGTACATGCCATGTTGGTACAAGCATTTGCTCATAAAAGATGATAAGATTAAAGAGATAGGTGAGAGCTTGTTTTTTTCCTTCACTCCATGTTGAAGGGAAAGACTAAGTATAAAAATTTACTGCACCATCACTTGAAGTGGATTGTGAGGGGTTGATATGAATTATTTATGATGAAATAAGCCAAACTGGGAAAAGTTTTCTACTGTGATTGCTTTGTCTAGGCTTTGGGGGTCAGTCCAACTCTTGCAGATTGTGGAAGGGGTTTTGCCTAAAGAGGTAGTTGATCTCAGTTCAAAACTTTGGACCCAGAGAAAGCAGGATGCCTCCCCTTCTAGCCCAAGACCGGTCTTTCCTGCTTCAGGATAACAGTCATTGCAGCTCCATGGTATGGAGACATCTAGAGATTCCTGAGGAAGAGGCTCCCACTAACCCCCACCCGTGGAAGACCTGATGGCCATTATACTGTGAACTCCTTAGCCACCTTTGGAAACCACTGTGAGGCGGTCTTTGTTATACTTCTGCTATCTCTAAGCCTTCAGAAAGGCATTGAGACATTAATTAGTTTTCATTCTTTGGGAAATTAAGGGAGAGTCTTGGGCGGAGAAGTAGTAAAGGCAATTGGGGCAACCTGGAGAAGCCAGTTCAGAGAATGCAAGAGGTGGTAGGTAGAACTCCACGGCAGCCTGACAAAGACGGCTGCCACTGGGGGCGGTCCTCTGTGGAACACAAAATCCTCCTTGGGGGATTCCTAGGGAAATACGGACTTTTGACAACACTTTACAGAGAATCACGTTTTATTAGGGGAGCTCAAAGGCTTTAAAACATTGAAGTGTTATGGGAAACACTAGAGGTACATTGTATCTATGTTCATCTCTATTTTGCTGTGGATACTGGGAGTGCTGAAAATACCTCTTTTTAAGCAACCCATAATGTCCCTGATAAGTTATTCCTAAATTGTGTTCTGTGGAATACTAGTTCTGTGGCATATTAAAAGGTGTTATATAAAAAAGGTTTCCAAAGTTAAATAAATTTGGGAAATACTGAGGTAAGTAAAGTGAAATAAGTTTATCACAGGATTTCTTAGAACCTTTCTATACAAATGGGATTTGTGAAGCTTTAAGATCTAAATATATAGCTTTTCCAAAATGTATTGACTTTGGAATGTTATTTTATTGAGCACATAGGCAGGGCTAATGCTCTGAAACGTATACTTTGGAACATAATGACCTAGTATAATCTCTTTTAAAAACACAAGACCACCAAACTCTTGTGATTGGCAGTGACCGAGCTACAGCTTTTTTACTTTTTCTGGCACCCCCAATTTTATGTCCCTATATAGAACTGTGTGGTTGTTTTATTTAAATATCTTGTAAATAAGTAAAACCAACCAATCTGGTGTTAGGTTCTTAAGCTGTTATCTTAGCAAAACACATAGGAGAGCAGATGTGTCACTTTAAATATTAGGCAACATTATTTTCTTTACTCTTGCATTAAAGCCAGCACTACTCTAAACCAGTTAATTTTTTAAAACAACCAAACTAACCTTTAAAAAGAAACCTGTCATCTTAAATAAAGGAACAAAGTGTACAGATACGTGAAAGGAGCGTTCTTTTATTACTCCTCGAGTCCATGGAAGTGAGTACACTTATATTGCTGTTTTTGTTTTTTAAATATGAACAGTGCCTTCACTCCACGCCCAAAACAAATACACTCTTAACTCTGTGATGCATCTTCAGTCTTTCTTTATACCTCCTCACTCATGTCCACCAGCAGCCTCTCTTCCCTGTCCTCTTACTTCATCTCAAACTTCCTTTTACCATCTCTTAAAGGTCCCTGACTCAGTTAGCCTTTAGTACCCATAAACAAGGATCCTACTGCTATTAGGTTGCCCCATAGGGACAGCAGCTCCTAATACTACCTTTCTCAAGACACCTATCAACTAAGAGTAAGAGAAAAGTAGTTGATTGATTTTTTGAGATTTTTACATTTTATATCTCCATTCTAAAACCCATTTCTTTTCCTTAGTATCTCCAAGGTAAGGGTGGGTTCAGTTAACAGGTTTTTTTTTTGTTTTTGTTTTTGTTTTTTAAACAGTTAGGTTTTAATTCAGCCCTGACTTAGAGCTCAGGAAGTCATTCATTAACTTTTGTAAGAAACATGGGAACTTCACTAACCTGGATTTCTGGACCAGACTTATTTCCCCATTTTAGGCCTGGACTATCAATATCTTTTAAATCCCCCAATAATTGCTTATTTATAAAACAAAATAGCCTTAAAATTGCCCACATGAAGTTTTATTACATGACATTAATGCCTATATGACTACATTAATTCCTGCCCCAAGAAGATCTCCCATTCAAACACAGTGACCTGGTATGTTATCTATTTTAAGATAAGAACATTGGATGTTACTGATGTGAAGATAGGTTGCTAAAAGCAATCTCCATTTAAATATTAAATCACAACTACACATAAACACACATGGCAAAAGGAACTTTGCAGCTGAGATTAAGTTAAACATCTTGGGAAGAGGACATTATCCAGGATTATCTAGGTGGGCCCAATGTAATCGCACCCATCCTCGGAAGAGGGAGAGAGTCAGAGAAAGATTTGAAGACGCCATGCTGCTGGCTTTCAAGAGGAAGGGGCCACGAGCCAAGGAGCGCAGGCAGCTTCTAAAAGCTGGAAAAGGCAAGGAACTGGATTTTCCCTTAAATCCTCCAGAAGGAAACCAGCCCTGCTAATAGCTAAGGAGACTGATTTTGGACTTCTGAGCTCAAGAAATGTTGAGAATAAATTTGTGTTGCTTTAAGCTAGTGTTTAAATTTGTGGTAATTTGTAACATCAGGAACAGGAAACAGAATAAATTATACCTCAACAAACCTAAGTTTAAAGAAAGAAGATAATGAAATATATTTTAGTACGATAGAGAATAAAAGTGTGGTTTGACTAAACCAACAGTCCTGGGTCAGAAACACGACTGTGACATTTGCTCACCATGTCATCTCATCATGATATGTTATCGTCTGTAAAATATTTCTAATACTAACCCCTAAAAACTGTTGCACAGATTAAAGCATATAACTTATATAAAACACTTAGCTCATCCCTAGCACTTCACACACTTTAAATAAATGGTAGCTATTATTTTATAGAGAGTATCATGGGAATTTTTTATATTAGAATATGTGACACAAATACAATATTATAGATTTCTTCAGTACCTGCCAAGCACTACTAAGTGGCCATAATCTGACTCAATCTAGAAAAATGGTTATTTGGATTCTTTCCCTTTTTATATATTGTTTATATGCAATAGTTACTTGGGAGAATAGTCTCAGGTTACTGCTTTTAACTACTGGATTATAAAAAGTATTAGTCTGAAATATGTCACATCCTTTATGTAGTCTGTGACCAAATTATCCTGCAAAACAGCTTCTGAATCTAAATCTGTATTTGTATATAAGGAACATCTATCCAACCTGCTTTTCTGGCCCTTTTTTGGGATCTATATAGGGAACTGGTTCATTGAATGTTCTTGCGTTTGTATGAATGAATTTCGCATAATATACACGTCCTCTCCCGACACATGGTTTTGAATGTTGTATACTTTTTCCAGGTTTTTTGTCATGTTTGATTTCTTCTTTTTTTTCAGTTACATACACTATACCAGCATCTTCTATTTTATGCTCTCTGAAAAACAGAATTAAATAGTAAGTAATGTATCCCAATGAGCATTTTAGGACTGTGTCGTAATTGTATAAAATAAAATTTAAATATATTTCAAGTATCAGTCAAGACAATTTAGGCTTTATTAATAGTTATAAGGGACTTGTGCAATTAAAATATGGAAGGGTATCTTGTCATTTTAAATCATATAAAAGATAAAGGGATTTGTGTTAATAATGATTATTCATAACAATACACCAGTGCATTGTACAGACTTTCACTTGCTTGGAATAAAAAAAGAGTAGTGATTTGATCATGGTTACAGATCCTGTTTGCAGCATTTATTCATGAAGGTGAGTTACATGCTAATCTTAACTCATCTTCTTTAAAAGTTAGTTACTTAAGGGGTGCCTGGGTGTCTCAGTAGGTTGAGCGACTGACTCTTGATTTTGGCTCAGGTCATGATCTTGGGGTCCAGGATGGAGCTTGACTCTTGATTCTGGCTCAGGTCATGATCTTGGGATCCAGGGATCCAGCCCAGCGTCAGGCTCCGTGCTCAGTGGGGAGTCTGCTTGAGATTCTCTATCTCCCTCTCTCCCTGTCCCTCCTTCCCTCACCCTACACACATACTCTCTCTCTCTAAAATAAATGAATGAGGGCGCCTGGGTGGCTCAGTTGGTTAAGCGACTGCCTTCGGCTCAGGTCATGATCCCGGAGTCCTGGGATCGAGTCCCACATCGGGCTCCCGGCTCGGCGGGGAGCCTGCTTCTCCCTCTGACCCTATCCCCTCTCATGCTGTTTCTCTCTCTCTCTCTCTTAAATAAATAAATAAAATCTTTAAAAAAAAAATAAAATGAATGAATCTTAAAAAGAAAAGTTACTTAGTAAATTCAGTCACCTGGACAAGGATAGCTATTTAATTTTAAAAGTTCACTTGGCAAAACTTATAAAAGCTACCAAATGACCACTATTATTTACCTTTTCAGGAAAAGACCACTGTGTAGGCCTGAGAAAAATCAATTCAATCTCATCACTTTTTGCTTTTAATAACTAGACTGGTACCAAAATGAACATTATTGAATTTTTTTAAATATTAAAAAATGTTTAGAAAGAATTTATAGAAAGTTTCTCTTTTAAATAAAGAGTGACAGAGATTATAAAAGGCAGTATTTTAAAATTTCACATTCTTGGAAAATAAAGAATGAAATAGAGGAATGTGAATCATCATTAAGTAGCTACCTGAGGAAGCATCCTGTTCATCACAGGTAAATGGACCGCCATTACAGTATTTGCATATTTCTGGTGAATCTGCTGGGATTGTTTTTTAGTCTGGCTTAGTGTAGCTGTATACTCCCAACCCCCACTCCAGTACACATACAAACAACATTCAGCACCCTTGGATTCCAGCTCCCTGCAGCCCCAACAAAAATTGCTCTCTGTAAAGGTTTTGGAAAAACTGATTACTGGTCAAGTGTGAATAACTTCTAAGGCTTTTTCTATTACCTTAAAAAAAAAAAAACATATCTCTGGAAAGGTCATGATCAATTTATTATATACATCTGATATCAATTTTTTCCATCTGCTCCTCATGGTTGTAACTCAGCAATACACTTGCACTAGCATCACATCCTTGAAGGAAGGTCCGACTGTGGCTATATGCTTGCTTACATATGCATTTGTTCAATTAAGTATTGTGGTGTGAGTAGTTATAGATTAACACATAAATGTGAACTATATGATTCTGTAGTAATTTCTTACTAGAAGGAAATACAAAAACACTAATGGGCAGTGAAGAAAGTTAGACCTGGGTTGGAATCCCAACTCTGCCATTTAATATCTGAGTCTTGGTTTCCTCCTTTGCATGATAAGGGCAAGAATGCCTATTGAGAGAGATGTGACAATAACATTGAATAATTCATTCTTTCAACAGATATTTATTGAATTTTGTGCCTGGTGCTGCTCGGCACTGAGGATAGGGGAGTGACAAAACAAAAATTCCTGCCCTCACAGAACTTACATTCTAGTGAGGGAAGGCAGATGGAGAAATCAAATAATAAGTAAAACATACAGTCTTTTGGATGGTGTTAAGTGCTGAGGACAACAACAGAGCAGGGAATGGGGAAAAGAAGTGTATGTATGTGGGAGAGAGGCTGCATTTTTAGACAGGGTGGAGGCTGCATTATGAAGGTGGCAACTGAAAAAAGGAAAGAGGGGAGCGAGCTAAGAGGATATTTGAGGAAGGGTGTTCTAGCAGAGTGAACTGTAATTGTCAAAGCATTGCAACAGAAGCACCTGTCCTTAGGTGCTTCTCAAAGTATGGTCCCGGAAGTAGCTGCATTGACATCAATTTACCTTGTTAGAAGCACAAATTCACTGGCCCCATCCCAACCTGAGGCAGATTCTCAGGAAACTGTTTTAACCAGCTCTCCAGGTGATTCTTATGTATGTTGAGAACCACTGTTCAGTGACAAAAATATAGGCTTTGGAAGCAGATACCCCTGGCCATGTGGTATTAGCTGTAACACCTTGGTCAATAGTTCTTAAAATTTAGGGTACATCAGAATCACCTGGAGGCTTCTTAAAACCCAGATTATTGTTCTCAACTCCAAATTTCTGATTCAGTATATCTGTGGTGGGGAGCCTGCAAGAATATGCATTTCTAATAAGTTCTCAGGTGATGCTGGATGGGCGGGAGGGAAGCACACTTCGAGAATCACTGCTGGAGCCAAGTGGAGTAGGAGGGCAAGCGGTAAGACCCAATAAAGGAAAAGGGGCAGTTTGTGTAGGTCCCACAGGCCACTGTAAGGACCCTAGCTCTTACTCTGCAAGGGCCAATGGAGAATAGTGATCTAACCTACGTTAGATCCGCTTGCCTCTCTGCAGCCGAGGCTGTTAACAACATCCAAGTAAGAGACGCTGGTAGCTGGGCGAGGGTGGGGATTATACTGGAGTTCTGGATATATTTTAAAAGTAAAGGCTACAGAATTTTGTAATAATTTAGATGTAGGGTGTGAGAAGGAGTGGATGATTCCATGGGACTTGAAGAATGTTGGGCCAGATGCAATGCATGTAAAGTGCCCGACACACGGTGGGTGCCCAGTAAGTGTTTTAAAAATATATTCCGGTAAGCGCGCTCGACTACTAGGATGGAAGAGGAGAAGCTCTAATGATGGCCCGAGGACCCACCCCTCGGGTCTCACTTCACCCTCCCCGAAGGAAGGAAGGAAATATTTTCAGAAGGGGAAAGAAAACCAAACCCCAGCACTTACTGCTGCTTATCCTCCTTTACCTCCATGGGCTCCCACGGCCTGACACGAGGCAGCGAGGAGCCTCACGGGAAGATCTGGGACTAAGCCCTGCGGGGAAAGGGGCGCGCGGAGGGCCGCGACTGTGACTCGCAAGTTGCTAAGCGACGGCGGGCTCCCGGCGCGCGGCCTCGGAAAGAGGCTTGGGGGCGGAGCCGGAGCGCGCAGGCGCAGT
Source organism: Leptonychotes weddellii (assembly GCF_054177405.1). Classification (NCBI taxonomy): domain Eukaryota; kingdom Metazoa; phylum Chordata; class Mammalia; order Carnivora; family Phocidae; genus Leptonychotes; species Leptonychotes weddellii. Next base: position 62,926,658 of record NC_138378.1, on the reverse strand, counting down.
AATCCGGCTCGGCCCCGCAAGCTAGCGGGTGCGCCCGCAGGGCCAAGCAGGGGCTGGTGGTCGGATCTCTGGGCGTCCTTCCCGGACCCGCCCCAGGCTGAACGATATGTGTTTGAACTTGGCCTTTCTTATCGGGCCGGGCTGAGTGTTTATTAAGGCCCACTTTGGCCTTGGGGATCGGCAAGGGGCGGTTCCCAGAGCCTCCCCCGCGGCCCGCGGCCCTCGGCTCTGGTGCTGGAGGCTGTACTGCCTGCGTCCCCGCAGAGCCTGGCAGGAGGCCTCCCGGCGTTGCCCACGTCTGCGGCAGCTGGCTCCAAAAGTGCACGCAGGCAGGAGAGAAACTTGTTTACGTGAACCGTTAAATACTGTGCAAGTCATGATTCGCTGTTCCTGGGCTGACTAGTCTTTACTTGAAAAAGCTTGGCTGTCGCTGTTCTCCACGATTTCTGGCCAATCTTCCTTCCCCGGCCGGCAGCAAGCATTAAAATAGAGCAAGGGAACACTCATCTCCTGCAAACGAGACTCCCCGCGGTGTGTGCATCTGCTCCAGCTTGAATGGGGTTCAGAATCGGGCGGAGGGGACGGTAGGCTTTGGCAGCAGGTTGGGGTTGATATTAGTAGCGCTTATCCAAAAAGAGCAAGTTGATGACTTGCGTCCACCTTCTGGCCCCGGATTTTCTTACCTCATTTCACCATTGCTTCCCAGTTTCCACTACCAGAGCCAAATGTCTTTGGAATCAGCCATGGTAACTCTTGCACTTGCCTGGATAATGGGAAAAGAAAAATCCTTATTGAGTTGAATTCTGCTGTATAACCAAGCTATGCATGTGCGCATGTTTTGTAACCCAGAGCCAGTATTAGTATGTATTTACATTTACCTGGAGTAATGTGGAGAGAGTTGAGTTTGGTCGCCGGACTCATTGTACATACGTGAGCTTAAGTCCCTCCTCTGAGGAAGAAGAATATATGAATAGAAGTTTGATATCTAGTTACCTACACAACTGAGTTGGTAAAAAGAGTGGAGTGTGTGTAAATACGTGTTTGGGGAATAAGGATTGGGTGGGTAAATACGTATGGGGAGAGCGGGTTGAAAACCCCAAAATGGGGGAACTAACAATTGAGCTCCTGCTTGAGAGCCAGGCCTTTGTTCAGCACTGTATTAAACACCACATACTTACCTGGTTTTATCCTAGTCATCAGTCTCTGGGAGCATAGGCCTTCGGCACAGTCAGTATTTGAATCCTTGTTCCACCCCTTAGTAGCTGCTTCAGTTGGGCAAATGATCTATTATCTCTGAGCTTCAATGTCTTCATCCACAAAATGAAAATATTCTTAAGGTTGTCCTCAGGTGTGGATGATTTAATACAGGCAGAGTACTGATGGGGGGTTGGCATACTCATGGTCAGTCCTTGGTCATTATTAGCTCGGGTTTTGATTGAGCAGTTTGATGTGATATGCTACCCCATGTCTTTAAGACTTAGTCAACTCTCTCATCAGTCCCTCTAATATTGATTCCATCCTTCACCAATCTCTTCAAGCTCCTAAAACCACTCACCTTCAGGGACATTCCCAACTGCTTGCTGTGAATAAATGAGGAATTTCTCAACTTTGTCCCTTTCAAAACAAATTCACCTGCATCCATACAAAATGAAAGTTGTTTGGTTCTATTTTGAGTCATGTAGTATAAGACTAAAATCTAAATAAATATATTTATGTCAATCTCTTTCCAATTGTTAAGCAGTTCATATATATGTAGATTTATTGAGGGATGTTAGAAGCATTTTAAAAAGATAATTATGCCTACCACAGAAAAGTCACAATCTAGTTAGGAATACAAGACATACATACTGAAAAAAAATGTGAACAATGATACACAACAGTAGTATGTAACTGATTGTCATAAGTGTCAAATTTCAGTACTGAGGATAATACAGTATTATAAAAATGTGCCAATTATTTGAAAATGCCCATTACTTATGATTGGTACATCCTCTGTAGGGCACTGCAAAATAATGTGGATTTTAATAGTGACTTTTTAATGTAGAAAAAGCACTGGAATGTTAGTTTTTTCTACTACTAACCAGCTACTCTGACCTAGGAGAAACACTTAAACCTGTCTGCTGTAGATTCTCATTTGTTTAAATAAAAAAAAAAAAAAAGGGTAGATTAGATCATCTTTATGATCCCTTTCAGCGGTAAAATACAGTGATTCTGGGTAATCTATGTCTGAAAATCAGTGAACACACTAGCCTCAATAATACATGTAATTTTCTCATGTTAGGTAGTTTGGATTCTTATCAGCGAAGAATAATTCAAAGTGGCTTACTAATATTGTGCAAGTTAAAAATACTAGTGCTGTTTGAGCTAGAACACCATATGTGAGGAAACACAATAGGATAGAAATTGCTCATCCGAAATGTTATAGATGCAGAAAATTGTCAACACTTTTTTCAAACCATAGGAAAATGCCAAAAATAATGAAGGTACAGTTGTATAACCTGATAGGAAAAGAGAGTCCAGCTTCCTCTCAGTTCTTTATTCAGTGATGTGATACCAGTGAGGAGCTCAAGAGTATGGCATCAAGTCAAATCTATCTCTACTTTTATTTTTTTAAAGATAGTTTGTTTTCCTCAATGATAGGTATTGTAAAGGTAAATGAGAAAATACAGAGAATTTACCCTGGCACATAGTAAGCACTCATTAAAACTTAGCTGTTAGTATTCTTCCTGTTTTTATAATTAGTAGGGTAGACAGTCCATCAAGTACATGTATTATATTGTCATTTTTTTCATTGTCTTTACTTCATTACTTTAGACTAAGAAATTTTTTTTAAGAGTTGATTTATTTGAGAGAGAGAGAGAGGAGCAGAGGGAGAGGGAGCCCCAATGTGGGGCTCGATCCCACGACCCTGAGATCATGACCTGAGCTGAAATCAATAATCAGCCGCTTAACCGACTGAGCCCCCCAGGCACCCCTTAGACTAAGAATTTTATCAAACCAAAATATACATTAATTTGAGGGCAATGGGAATGAAAAATGTTAGGTTTGCTTATCTTTGAAGATTAATAGTTTCAAATGAATTACAGATAGGAAAGGAACCCCGAGTTTTCCTCTAGTCTAAGTTCAAAACTAATTGATTTATATTGTACTTTTAAGAGAGAGAAAGATTAAAAAAAAAAAAAAAAAAAAGAGAGAGAAAGATTATAAAACAATATGAGGTGTGACATCTCTTAAAAGTCTCTAGTATAAATCATGTAGATCTCTCTGATACAAGTGATCCTGGATATATGCATGAACATGTTTATATTTGTTTAATGTATACATAAAAATCTTAAAAATTTTATGAGATCTCTTGAAATCACTAAAGCAATCACAGGCGGCCTGGGCTACTCCAAAATCATTGTTAGAAATCATGAGTTTGGCAATTTACTCCATTGAAGAAAGAAACCTGTATTTTATGATTTTGGAGCATTCTAGTCACCTCTATAATTTCATGACTCAAGGTTTATTTTAAAATAATCCACCTATGGTATCTTACATAGAAGCTGCATAACCAAAGGATGAGCAAAGGTGGTCCTAGGCAGCTGTTAGTAAAGGACCATGTTGGTACTATAGTGATGTCCTCAATAGAGTGGTCATGTAGTAAAGATTTATTGAATGAATAGCTATGGACATACTACTTCTTGAGAAAGGAATACAAAATGAAACACGGTTGAGGTGGTTACCATTCCCCAAAAGTTAGGAATCCCTAGTCTAAGCTGTCTAGTTTTGAGGGTTTTCTGTCTTCTAGCATATTTGCTAGAAGGGGGGACTGCTTTCCTTGTTTTCTATGAAGAATTCCAGAGATGTAGTAATGACTTGCAAGGAAGATGATCACATCTTATTATCTAATTATTGAGCAATCCAACATATATTCCACACCTTTTGTGTTCTGGCCTCTTCTTGCTGGACCATGAGATTCATAGTTGATTCATTTAGGGTTCTCAGCACCCAGGAAAGTGCCTTGCAAACAACAGGTCCTATCAATGAAATTATCAATGAAATTAACCCAGAAAAAATACCCAGAAAATACAAAATATATTGTACTACTTTGAGCTTTTCAGTGTTTTTACTGGACATAGGTAGTAATTGTTCAACAACTCCTTAGAGAATCTCCGCATTTTAAAAAGGGTAATTAAAACTACCTTCTAAACTAAGCAACTTAAGTTCTTAAATTTCTGCCCAATAAAATCAACCTTTGATCCCTTTGATGATACAAATTACTATTCCCTGTACTTGCCCTAGCAGAGGAGAACTAATGTTTATTGAAATTCAGGGTTAGAGCTGAGCTTAAGTCCTAGCTCTGTTTTTAAAGCTCTGTGACTCTGCATAACTTAGTTAAATTCTTTGAGCTTTAGATTTGGACTATGTCTCTTATTAATCTTTAAAAAATAAATGAATAGTGCTCGCTTCAGCAGCACATATACTAAAAAATGAATGAATAAGATCCCAAAAGAGTAGGGATGAAAGAACTTACCTTGTAGGGTTATTGGATCAAATAAGGAAAGCGTAAAGCGCCTTACACAAAGTAGGCACCCAAAAAGTACCATTTCCCACTGCCCTGCCCTAGCCTTAACTGTGGTGGAAGCTCACCCAGCTGGAAAGAGAAACAGCGAGGATTTGTTTTTAGATCAGTCTTTTTTATACCTCAGTGCCTTTGCCTAATGTTTCTCTACCTCTTGTTTAAATCGTGCCAATAAAAATGGAACATAAAGTTCAAAATAGGGTGTTCCTAATGTCACTATGGTGTGAGAATGGGTAAAAATAACTAGAAAGAGTAAACCCAGCAGATGTTTCAGGAGTGGACTCCTTCAAAACAGGAAGGCTCTGATAGGGGAGGAGAACATAATAACCATCAGAGATTGGGGGGGTGTTGAAAAGCGAAAGTTTGCACCGTCTACTTGTAAACTGTCACCATACACAGTGCATCGTCACCAACGTGCAGCAGCTGGAACTGACGTTGAGGTGCCAGAGTTCGTGAAACAGAAGCGGCAATCCAAGAACAAGCACACAATCGCTAGTCGCCACAGCTCCTGGCGCCACAGTGTCAGCCTGGGGTGACGAGCTGCTGAGCCATGGTCATTGTTTTTATATAGATGGGTAGACCTTGATAAATTTAAAAATGCTTTTCCGCTTTAGTACAAGTGAAGCCTTAGGACAGAAGCTTCCACTTAGGGCGCCTGGGTGGCTCAGTTGGTTAAGCGACTGCCTTCGGCTCAGGTCATGATCCCGGAGTCCCTGGATCGAGTCCCGCATCGGGCGGGCTCCCTGCTCGGCAGGGAGTCTGCTTCTCTCTCTGACCCTCCCCCCTCTCATGTACTCCCTCTCTCTCATTCTCTCTCTCTCAAATAAAAATAAATAAAATCTTTAAAAAAAAAAAAGAAGCTTCCACTTAAAGAAAAATGAGGGTTTTGACCTACAAGTTAGAATATCCCTTAAAAAAAAAAAATCACAGGTGAGATTTTATTTTTTTTTATTTATTTTTTTAAAGCAGAATTTTTTTTTTATATTTTATTTATTTATTTGAGAGAGAGAGAATGAGAGAGAGCACATGAGAGGGGGCAGGGTCAGAGGGAGAAGCAGACTCCCTGCGGAGCAGGGAGCCTGATGCGGGACTCGATCCAGGGACTCCAGAATCATGACCTGAGCCGAAGGCAGTCGCCCAACCAACTGAGCCACCCAGGCGCCCCACAGGTGAGATTTTAAATAGAAAAGTGCAACACTTTTAATTAATAAGGGGTAGTTTACCTCAAATACCTCCTAGGCCCATCTTTTCAATCTGACACGGCAAATCAACATTTCACAAGTCATTTCCTTTAAACTATTTTTCTAACCTATCCCCTTTCCCTTATGTAATTATAATGGTATTATGTGCTCCAAGTTATAGTTAATTATTTTGGTGTTTATAAGCTTTTCAAGAGTTTGGAAACTTAGCCATGTTTTTTTTTTTTTTATCATCTTAGGGTAAGCTGGGAGCAAACTTCCTGATTTAAATTTCCTTTTTTTTTTTTTTGGCTTTCTCTGCCAACATTGCTCTAAGGCTTTAATAATGGGTTGTAAGATTCAGGAAAAGAAATCTTAAAGGACTTTCCTATATTTTAAGAGAAGGGAAACAGCATTAGGAAGAAAGCTGGTATTTCTGTAGTTTTCTGTCACGTAGAGGACAGAGCGGGAAATACCATAGTCCTAACTTTATCTTGGCTAGTCAGCATCGTGGGGACGGCACGAAGCCTTGCAGGCCGTAAGGAGCTGCCACCATGAACAAAGACCTGAGCTCCCCTGACAGAAACCCAGAGGGCAAGTCTGACCTCTCGGGGTTTGTGTGCTTTAGTCCATACATTGGGATACCAACATGTACCCTATCTGCCCCGGCGAGGCCCTTGCACCCACAAGAGCTTTGTTAAACACCCCTTTGTTAGATGCATTGGTTGGGCCAGGTTAGTGTCCTCACCTCACCTTCTTGGGGTGAGTTGCAAGAGAAAAAGCAACTGCTCACATGTTAAGGACAGTTTGCCTCAGTGTGCGCTTTGGTAGCAGACTCTCCTGCAAAACTTGTATTTTCTTTTGCTTTTTGTTTCTATTTTAGCTTCTGTTCCCTTGTTGAGCCTTCTGTTAATCCTCATGTTAAGCTATATTTCATCTGTGTTAAGACTGTTACCTTATCCATAAGATAATCTGCTCCAAACTCTCTGTAGATGGGCCTGAATAGAGTAGAAGATGGGACCAAGTAATTAACGTTAGACTTTTGCTTTGAGTGGAATATAGTTTGATTAGATTGGATGAGAACAGAAAGCCTCACTAATGGGAAAATACAATGATTTTAATTATGTTATTTCCCTAATGAATGTTTGAGATTACATAAAAGAAAATCTGTAGAAGCCATATAATTTCATCTTGGCCATACTTCATGGGGTTATATCCCAACGTTACTATTTTCCTTTTATCATTTCCTATCCATATATGTAAGGGTCGTGGGTATTTTCCCTTAGAATTACTACTCTTTAAACTTTTTACCTTATCTAAGAAAATTTTTTATATTTTTTAACAGATCCATTGTGGTTTTTGTTGTTGTTGTTGTTTAGAGAGGGAAAGGAGGGGCAGGGAGAAGGGCAGAAGAAGGGGAAAGAGAGAATCTGAAGCAGGCTCCAAGCCCAGCCCAAAGCAGGCTCAATCTCACAACCCTGAGATCATGACCTGAGCCGAAATCAAGAGTCAGAGAGTCAGACACTTAACTGACTGAACCACCCAGGTGCCCCATCCATTATGAACTTTTCTTCGGGACTGAATATAGATAGAACTGAAATTCTACTTGTTTTAATATTCTTTTTGCTTCTCATTCAGTATTTGCAGGAATATAGCATAATGGTCACAAACTGTGCCCTGAAATTGGAACCACTTCCTAATGACATGACTTTGAGCAAGTTTTACCTTTCTGAACCTTAATTTCCTCATCAAAAAGTAGTAATAATTATTGTCCCTGCCTTCCTCATAGTGTTCTTGTGAGGCTGAAATAAGATGGTCCATATGTACTGCCTGGCCCATGGTAGGTGCTAAGCCACTGATCAGTCAGGATTACCATTAAAAAACAAATGGTTTAAGAGTTGAGATTGTCTCATACTCCTCTCTTTGTGCCCAGCCCCATGCTTGGGATCCAGCAGATTCTTGGTAGATATTTCCTGAATAAATGGCAAAAATACCCAGTAAGTTTTATATAGTCCTCATTCTTTGTTTGCCAGGCCACCGGTTTATCCCTGCTTCTGGAATTTTTCACTGAGCGTTATGGGTACCAGAGATCGGACTCCTGGAGTGTCCTGAAACCTTGGTGTTTATGCAAGAAAGGTTGCATAAAGGTTGCATATTTTGGGGACGTATTTTTCAGCCCTCTTTTGGCTTTCGACTTGGCACTCTTACAAGGCATGGATCTCTGACTTCACACGGCTCTACTGATCTCACAGCTCCACAGTTTGGATCCTCTAGTCCAAATGGTGTATTTTACCATAAACCATCCTCATTTCTGCGTTACTCTGTTTACAGATATAGTTAACTTACCTGGACTCTGTTCCCTCCTATTTGGAAGAAGGAACTTTGATCTTTGTTCATGGTTTAAAAGGAAACTGTTGCTGCACTTCTAGCATCCCTCTCTCCACCTACTTTCATTCCACCGTGGAACAAATTTGCTCAGCAGACTGTCAGGACTGGACATTGACTGGGACCATTTTACCAGCGGGTGGGATCACTGCATTAAAGGTCATTGCTCAGGAATGTTGTACTTCCTGTCCCCAGGAATTGGACAAACCAGAAAGAGTCTTTCTCAGCTGGCCTGGCCATTTTAACACTCCGTTCTACCTGCAGCTGGATGGAGCTGATGGAGCAGTCATCCAGAATCATGCAGCTGTTTAGAGAGAGTCTAGAACTCAAGGGAAAACATGGAGGAAGTAAGAGGGCTTGCTTTGGCCTCCTACTCCAAATCAGTTTCAGTCGTAGTCTACTTCTACTCCATTGTTGAACTGGGTCCTTGTCCAGTTAATGAAATCATGACTTTGTTTGCTATTGGGCTGTCATTTCTTGTCTATATACTTCTTTGGCAGAGAATCCCAGAGGTAAGACCAAGGCCATGTGCAAAACCAAACCCTTAATGTCCTTCTCCATCCAGTCCAACCTAGTTCACTAAAACCTTTTAGACAACCACTGTAAGGATCTTCTTCTAAAGCTAGACCTTTTGCAGTATTAAGAGAGGTAGCCTATTCAAATCTTCTCCTATTTACCCTGTTGATGAGGGAGAGAGTCCTGCCCTACAGTTACAGGGATGGTTGAACACAGGACACCTGACCCTGGACAGATGACACCATCCACAGTTTCCTAGTCACACAGCCACAGAGATGGACACCATGCCCTGCAGGGCCACATGGGGGTTGCATCAAGAACAGAATGAACACCCAGAGGCTGTGGGAGGCAGGCTTTGTAGTGTCAGGAAGATGAGGTCACCCCTGGTTTCCACTAGAGAATGTGAATGGCTTGTTTGACTAATTTTGCAGGCTGGCAGGGAACTAAAACTTGCTACTCGGGGTTAAGCGGGAAGTGCATCTGGTCCCTTGGAAGGGAGGTTGTTAGGCCAGCGAAACTTTTCCCTGGTAGCAGATGGGGAAAGAGAATTTGCAGTTGGGCCATTTGAGCTCCTCCTGATGTCATCCAGTGTCAAGGCAGTGCATAATATTGGGCCTTAATTTTTTAGGATTTACACCACACAGACTATACTAACATAACGTCATTCATTCATTACCTTGGAATTTTACTCTAGATGTGTGTTTGTGAAGGTCCGTACTTCCCAGTAAGATTGTGAGCTATTCAGGGACAGCCAGCACTTAAAAAACTGTGCACATTATGGTTTGGAAAAACCTGATTTGCATTACAATGACCTGTCCTATCTCAAAGTGGTATTGTCAATTGTAGTCCTATGAATACCACTTAATACACCCAAGTTCTGTCCTTGGATGTGGTTAATTTTTTAAATGTAGCAAAGCTTTGAGCACTAAAGGATGTGCTAGGTAGAACTTAAACTTGTATGGGTGAAGAACTTGAACTCCTGGCTGGCAACGTTGCCCACATACAGCCCTCATACCGCTGACTTCCAGCCCTGTGATGTGCCCTGCATTGACAGCTCCACACATTTAGAGTTATCCCTGTTTGCTGACATTCGAGAAGAGCTAATGTGGTTTTTTTCCACTCTGTTTTCAAACAATGGGTAAAACAATAAAACAAATGGAACACTGGCATTCTTTTTAAAATCAGAGTTAAGCTAAGGCTTAAATACCAGAATGCTGATGTCTGAAATGTTTTATTCCGGCTGCATATTTTAGGCACTAATGGGGCCCATTAAGAGGTCTTATTGTTGATAAATTGAAACAAATTGGTGTGAAGGAGGAAATGTGAGGAGGTCGCAGACAGATTGAAAGAATTTACAGTATATTCCCTCAATTTTCTAAAAATCTAATATAAAGTCTTTTATTCATCTCAATTTAAGTCCATTAAACTAATTTTATTTTCTACTTTATTAAAATATTTGTTAAATCCTACGCAACCATAAACAAAGCTCTTTCCCTTTTAACTGTGATATACTTAGACAAATGACTGAAAGTTTCAAAATTTCACTGATTTTTATATTGTCTGGGTAATCCATTATGTCTCTGAGATAAGAATGCCTTTCTTGTACTTCTTAAAAATAATCCTATCTAGATCCATCAACGTACAGAGGAACTATTGTTGTAAAGAAACTATTCATTTCACTCGCACATGGAAACTTGAAACTAGTTCCTTAAATTCAAATGAGATTTCCATTTTGCTCAACTCTTCATTGGCGTAGAAATTCCTATCCAGAGATGAACCCTGCTTTTAAGGATTAAGTGCTAACTCAGTTTCTCCACTATTAGAGTTTAATCCTAAAAACTTTCTGGTGAAGTCACCACTTAAAATTCCAAATTAGGTATTAGGAATTTGATGTACATATGTTTTCAATAGGTGTTTTTTTTTTCATATTATAAAAGAATACCTGCTTATTATAGAAAAATTTGGTAAACATATATATAAATAAAGCTCAATTTGACCCGCTAGAGACAACCAGTGTTCAATTGCAGCGGATTTGTACCCATGTTTCCCTCATCAGTCTAGAGCTGTGCTAAAATGGTAGCCACTCACCACCTGAGGCAGTGTCCCCCTAAACCCCATTCTGTCTCTTCTCTTCAGCAGGGCCTCCATGCACTGTGTGGATTCCCTCTTCCTGCTCCTATGGTCTAGAAATTGCCTGTAGGCAGAAAATAATGGCAACTGAAGGGCTCACCTCATTTGTTGCCCTTTCCTCGGGGATCACGGTCCTGCACGGCCTCTGGTCTGATGTCTGGAATCAGTCGTTCTATATATTTTGTGCAGTGTTCTAGTGTTTACCATGTGAGATTAAGTCTAGTGCTTGTCACTGTATCACGAATGATAGTGGAAGTTGTTGTCACCTTATTTTATGTGTCTCATAATCAACATGTGCTTGATTATGGGAGAAGTGTTTATAGGGGAATTGAAAACGTCTCTCACATATTTTCATGGAGATAGAGTCTTCTGTCATCTTAGTTTAAGTCTTTGGGGAAATATTTCCTTTTCTATATTAGGTGCTACAGATATAGCAGGGTACAAACTTAGAAAAATTCCTGCCCTAAGGTGGCTTACACTGGGATAAAGACAATAAATAAGTAATATATAGAATATTAGATAGTGATAGGCACCATGGAGAAAGAGAGAAGTAGATGGAGAGTTAGGGG
>NC_138378.1:62907159-62915216 GCF_054177405.1 Leptonychotes weddellii | reverse complement strand
GCCTGGGTGGCTCAGTTGGTTAAGCGACTGCCTTCGGCTCAGGTCATGATCCTGGAGTCCCGGGATCGAGTCCCGCATCGGGCTCCCTGCTCGGCAGGGAGTCTGCTTCTCCCTCTCCCACTCCCCGTTTGTGTTCCCTCTCTCGCTGTGTCTTTCTCTGTCAAATAAATAAATAAAATCTTTAAAAAAAAAAAAAAGAGAGTTAGGGGAATGATTGACAATTTAAGTAGCTGAGCAGGGAAGGACTGGTTGATAAAGTGACATTTACCCAGAGACCCGGAGTGATATCTGTGGATGTCTGAGAGAAGAGCATTTAAGTCAGAGAAATTAGTAAGTGGAAGGGATGCAGAGGATGCCTGGAACTGGCCAGGAACAGCAAGAAGTTCCACGAGGCTGGAGCAGGTGAGCAAGGGGAAGAGCAGTAGGAGATGAGGTCAAAGACATAAGGGGAGCCCAGAATGGTATATGATTGTAATACATTGTAACCATTGTGGCTTTTACTTAAAGTAAAATTGATGGCAATCAGAAGATTGTGAGCCAAAGAGTTAGTGAGAAGTGGTTGGATTTGAGCATCTATGTTTTAGCTTTTTATTATGGAAAATATAAACAAAGGAAAAGATAGGGAATGGCCTAATGATCTCCTATGTGCCCACTTTCATAGTTGTCAACTCATGTTTAATCTTGTTTTATCTATACCTCCAGCCACTTTCTGCCCCTCCCTTCCTCCTACTGGATTATTTTTAAACAAATTAAGGACATTTGAAGAGACAACAGGGGAATGAATGAAAGAGAAGTCAAAGATGACTGTCTTTTTCCCCCTGAGTTTTTGCCCTTGAGCATCTCAAACTGTGGTGTTGCCACCATTGACAGAGATGGAGAAGTCTGTAGGAGGGACCATTGGTGAGGTGGAGAGTCTGTTGGGGGAGAAAATTTGGAACTGAGTTTGGGACATGAAAATTTGAGATGTCTAATAGAAGTCCAATTGGCAATGTTGAGTAGGCTGTTGGTTTTATGAACCTGAAGTCAAGAAAATAAGCCCGAGTAGGAAATGTAAATTTTGGAGTTGTCAACAAGCACAGGATATATAAAGTTAGGAGATTGGAGGGGTGTCTGGGTGGCTCAGTTGGTTAAGCATCTGCCTTTGGCTCAGGTCATGATCTCAGGGTCCTGGGATTGAACCCCGTGTTAGGCTCCCTGCTCATTGGGAAGGCTGCTTCTCCCTTTGGCACTCCTTCTGCTTGTGCTTGCTCTCTCTGTCAAATAAATAAATAAAATCTTTAAAGTTACGAGTTTGGATAATATTGCCAAAGGGATGAGTACAGATTAAGGAGAAGATGTCCAGGACCTAAGCTCTTGGATCCTCCAATGGCACAAGGTTAGAGGAGGAGAAATCATCCAAGGAAGACTGAAAACGTGTAAATAATGAGGTCAGAGGGAAATCAAAAAAGGATGATATCCAGGAAGCCAAATGGAAAAAAGGGCTGATGGCTTTAAGAGAAGACTAGAGAAAGGAGCAGTGGATTTAGCAACAATGAAACAAAATCATTCAGGATAAGAGGAGTGTTGGTAGAAGAGAGCTGGAGCAAAAGCATAATAGAAACAGCTTCCAAGAATAGAGATACTGGGTTACAGCCAGTATAGACCACTTTTTTGGAGGAGTTGATCTGTAAAAGGAAGAGCTATGTGGTGGTAGAGGGAGGGGTCAAGAGAAGGAGAAATAATAGCATGTTTGTAGACTGATGGCAAAGATTCATCCAGTAGAAGACACAAATTGGTGGTGAGGAGTGAGAATCGCAGGAGCGGCATCCTTGAGGGTATGGGATCCCGGCATTGCCTTTGCTGGGGTGAAACCCCAGATGGTTCGCCGGCGACAGTCATTGGCAGGAAGGTTGAGGAAGTTCTTGGGTACCAGTGTGGGAGATGGGTAAATGGAACAGTAGGAGCTTGTGGAAGTTCTCTTTTCTGATGGAAACAGGAAGCAAAGCTACGGCCGAATGAGGAGTAAGTGTGAAATCATTGTTTAGGAGGGTGGGGATGAGAGAAACAGAACAGTTGCTGGGCAATTAGGTTCTTTGTGAGGTGAATGCCAGTGGGCCTTGCCTTGTTTGTCTTAATAATTATTTTTTAACCAGACTTTATGTATGGGCTTCTTTACAGTAATTTTTGCTTAAAACTTAAGTCCTTTCTAGGTTTATAACTTTATACTGTATACTTTGTAGCTATATCGTTTCATTCAAGAACGTTTTCTTCTGTCATAACTGATTTTTTCCTTTCTGTGCCAATTATTCTGGCTTTTTTTTTACCCTGCACTTTTATTGATTTATGTGCTCTCTTTCCTCTAAACCACTCATTTCCACTCTCACATTTTCTTTTCATTGTTCTTTCTTTCACTTTCCTGATGACGTTTTCAGATTTCATTCTCTACACCAGTGTTTCCAAAGCCTGCCTGATTGTCAAAATCACCTGCGGGTATTTTTAAACATGCAGATTCAGGGACAAAAGCCATGGAAGATTCTGATTCAGTAGGTCTGGGTTGGGGCCTAGTAATCTGTGTGTTGAAAAGGCTTCCTGGGTAATTCTGATAATCAGCTGGGATTAGCGACCACAGCTCTCCATCACCAATGACACTGGCCAGGTCCGAATTCCAAAATGGATTGCAATTCCCCTGGTCCTTTCTGCATTCCCTATAGTCTGTCCACAGCTTAAATGTGTGTCTGTATCTGTGTATTTCCTGCTCTTCAGAATGATTTTTAGATCTCAGCTAATTTCCCTTAATCCATATATTTTATTTTAATCTGCACATCTCCCCCTCCCCCACAAGGGCTCCCTGCTCTTCTTTCAAAGATCAACTTTCATTACATGCTGTCAAGGATAAAAGCAGATGTTCCCTGAAAATTTTTTCCTACAATAAATAACTTTTTGAGGTGTATACTTTGCCTGACTCTAAAGGATAATGTTCCATTTACCTTAGCTGGAGTGCTTTTTTTTTTTTTTTTTTTAATAAATCTTAAGGCTAATTTTGTTTACTGTTTATCTTTTAATGTGGAGAGTTTGGTTATATCCTGGTATTTGCCAATAGAGGGTGGGTATCCCTCCCAAGTCTAAAGCCCCAGAACGGTTGATCTTGCCCAATCCAGTATTTTGTTATTTTCCTATGAGATTTCTAGGAGACTTAATTTTTTTAATTATGAGATGCACATATGAAAGGATATATAAAATAATTTATAAAGTTCAAATCATTATCAAGGGAACACGGAAGAAGCTACCTGGCCTCATTTCCATGCTCTAAGTAAAGGGACCACCCAGGATGCCACTGCCTGTGTCCTTCCCTTTCCTGCGTGCTATGATTGAGAAGCGAGATGATCCCAGTTAATGGAGAAAGGATAGTAGTTGGGATCAGAGAACAGAGAGAAGGCTGGATTCTTGTTTCGCTACCTCAAAAAGTAGTACCCGAAAAGTAGGATTTCTATTCTATTTATTCTGGTTGTTGTAGATACTGCATCTCAAAACTAATGGTACATCGTGTCTACCTGTTTATGCCAATTTCTTGGTGAAGTATTGCAAGCATGTTGTTAATCCAGATTAATGTGCACTGAATTCAGTTAGAAATTCGACTTTGATGCTTGCAAATGACCAAAGGACTGATGACAGTCCTTGCTTTTAATACTTGTTTTGAAACAGAAACTCTGTTTCCAATACAATTAATCTCTTGCATCTTCTCTTTCCCTATGCATTTCTAGTATTTGTAAAAAATGAGAAGGGGGCGGGGAAGCAGCACTGCCATATTGGAGGCTTGTATTCACGGATACGTGCAGAGTTTACCATGCCACCATGGAAAATCAAGCTAATAAAAGAAAAACATAGTTTGAGGATAAAAGCAGCATCTTGGACATCCAACCAGTAATGTATACAGATCTTTTAGCAGCAGAGAGAGCATAAATCATGTCTCTAAAGGGGGGGGAACCCACTTTCTGTAGAAAAACCTGCTAATAAATTCACACAGTAACTAGACTTTTTAATTCTAAAGTTTAAAATTTTTGTCAGACTTTGGTTTTATTCCAAACAATTTGAATCCGTTAAGAAAAGGAAAATTACCTCTTACACATAATTCTAAATGTCAGGTTAAAATAAAGATCTCCAAGATATGCTTGTAAAATACATTTTAATTAAGCCACTAATTATGTATTTATATTTCCTCTTGCATGTTTTTCATTTTGGTAACATAGAAACAAAAGATCACAGAAATCAATTTCAGAACTATTTTAGCTACCATGGACCTTTATGGAGGCCACTGTGAAAACGAAGAATTTATTTCCAATAGTACTTGTCATAAATCATGCATGCTTCAGTGGAAGGGGCTGAAGGGAGACCATACATGCCACACTGGCTTGACGAGAGAACAGGACATGAGTTCGAGTTTAACATGTTTAGACACTTAGAACAGAAGACCCCAGATCCTAAATTCAGTGTTGTCTTCTTGTTTGTTTTTGTTTCTTTGAGGAAGAGTTCTTCTCAGATGTCTTAGGGAGAACCCTAATGCATGGAAGAGAGGAGAGCAGGGCCGCTCTGATTGGAGCAGATCTTGGGACCTTCAGCTGTCCATCTTCCAAATGGCCCTTCTGTAAGGGGCACCACCTCCTGCGAGCCCCCTGGCTTACTGGAATCCTGCAAAAAGTCTCAATTTAGTTGAAATTCATTATTTTGCAAATGCACCCAGGCATACAGCTAATTAATGGATGGGTTGGGCCCAGAATGCACATCTTCTGATTCCTACTTTCTACTGCACAAAGTTGCCTATTTGCAGTTCCTGAAATTAGTTCCAGATCTAGAAATCTCTTCCTTTGAACTAAATAGTGAACATTCTTCGATATTTAAATTAACAGACGCCAGAGAGAGCTACCATATGAAATATATTTGTGAACTATAGACCTTCCAAATACAGGCTAATTTTTGGAAGTAGATTCTGGTTTTCTGTTGTCTCTAATTAATGAGCTTAGAGATAGGTGGTGCTTCTCAAAAATTCCTTCAGTAGACAACGTTAAAAATATTTAGAAATAACAATAGTGACCATTTCCAGCACAAACTAGTGGGTGTGGCCGTGTCCCCACCCCCCACCCCTCACCCCACACCTGTCAATTGTCTTCCTTCAGTGCTTCTCTGCCCTACCTTTGAAGCACTAGGATCCTTCAGGCTGCAGGATATGCCCCTGAACTTAGAGATTCCCAGTGTCAGATGAAACCTCCATTGCTTCTTCTCAAGGTCAGAAGCCCATACCCTTCCTAATGGGAAGATCTCATGTTTCTCCCACACCCCAGTGGCTTCTATGTGCCCCAGCTGGTAAAGAGTCTCTCTTTTGCATATTCCCTCCAGCCAAGAAGATTGTACTGAGCTTTCCTTCCTGAGCTAGCTTTTTAAAAGATAGGCATTTTTATATGAATATAAAAAATAGTATTTGGTATGCTCTTACAAATCATACCCCCGATTCTGAGGGTGTAGGCATGTGGATTGTCGCAACACCTGGTTGATCGTCACTGAACTAGATACCCATCTTTTGCTTAATTTTCTTTTCTTGGCTTTTAAAATGTCTAATTCTGACAAAACTAAACCTGTCAAGGTTTATTATTGTCTAAAATATGTAAATTCAAAATTCCCTGTGTGAGTTCACTGTGAAATCTGACATTATCAAGTTTACTGGTAAGATGTGTTATCTGGTCTCAATAACACATGTGTAAAATTGTTTCACCAGTTTTTTTTCTTTCTTTCTACCCATTCATGAACACTGACTTTTAATCATTATTTACAACATTCTTCATCCAGTAATAGAATTTAGTTATGTGTTCATCACTAAGCAACCTTGACCACTGTGATTCACTTTGTGAGGTTAGAAGATTGTGCCAGCAAAGTATGATTTTCTTATAAAGAGAGCTGGGAAGGGAACTAGCAGAGGGTATTGAGGTAATAAAAAGTGACATATTGGTGTCACTTCTGAGGTGGTATTTTTCTAAAATCACTTAGCCTTTCTATGTGTAAAGAGATACATATTTTGTTTCAAACTTGAGTGTGCAAGAAATGTCTATTTTGTTTTCTGTAAATCAAATCAAGCCTGTTTCAAGTCCCATCCTGAGAGGTGGGAAATTAATTCTCAGTCATCCCTGGGGTTTTCTACCCTCTTCCAGAAGGACCACATAAAGGGTCTCATGCAGAGAGAATATTCAGGAAAGACTTCCCTGGTTTCCAGTCCATTCCAATTACCAGGACGACTGTCCAAGCCACCACAGTCCCTTGTGGCAGGATGCTTTGTAGAACTTTTGGGGATAGGAATCTTGCCTGGTGCCAGACTCCCTGGGCCTGGGATCCCGCTTCTCTGGATGCTCCTGCTGCTCCCTCCTCAGGTGCAGCCATCCTGCAGAGGGGCCACTGGGGAAAAAAGACGCAGGTCTCCATCTCTTGGGAAACCCACAGCCTTTGGTCCCTTTCCAAAGTCTTGGATAATCTCCTTCTTCCCGTGGCTCTTGCCACTTCTGCTTCTCTTTTACCTGCTAAGGTCTAGAGTTTCTCTCTGTCCTCAACTCATAGCATCATGCCCTCTTTAAAATAAAACCTCGGAAGAGAAGTTGTCTTCAGGAGACTAGCACCAAAGCCTTCCCTGAGCTTAGGGAACACAAAAGCTTTTCTCTCTTCCTTCAACCAGGAGTAGGGAAATAAAAGGAGACCAAAATTCAAAGGAGTATCACGATAGAGTCTCCTGTATGATATCTAACACTTATAATGCTCAACATGACGTTAGAATAACAGGAAAGTTCTTTATTCCTTTAAGTGTTTTTGGAAAGTTTAAAAAATACCTTTGTCAGTCGCTGATGTTGTGTTGTCATACATATATTTGATACCAATATTACCATTATCCATAGAGTTAACCTTTCAAAGGAACAATGTCAGCCCCACTTCATTTCCTTTTCTCAGTTCTAATCTTGCAGCAGGTGAAGGAGAGAGGCCTGCAGTCTTTCTCCCAGCTGTGGAGAGGAGCAGTGGAGATTGGTTCCATAGGTTAGAATGGTGGTTTGGGGATGTGAAATTGTGCAAGGCAGACAAGATGCAGGAGAGCAAGTGAGACCAAGTGTGCAGGGATCCAGGGACCTCCATGCCCATTTCAATCATACTAGTTGTGCTTTTTCACTTCATGTATTTAATGTAAAATTTTGTTTTCATGATGGATTCCATTGTTATAAAAATTGGAAATCCTTGAAGGATATATGCATGTATATACCTACAACATTTGAAACTCCCCAGTATTTGGAGTTAAAGATCTTCCTTTTTTGATAGTATAATTCTATGGTATAGAAATGAACCTTCCCCTTAAAATAACTCTCTTGCTTAATTAATTACCACTTACATGTGAAAATCCCCAAATGATAGGTCAAGGTTAGGGGATAGTATGATTTATTTAGACTCTCAGTTCCTTTTCTGGTCAATAGGATAGCAGTCGTAGATAGTTGTTGACATAAATCTTGCTGCTCGTTGTACTATAACTGTGAGTTCTTATCAGTTCCATCACCCACTTGCTCACTATACAGAACAGTACAGTTCATAGGAAGCATTAAGTACTAACCTAAATACTGAATCATGTCTCAACCAGGATTTTAAAAATTAATTCTTTATTGATATGATTTTATGGTTATACTAATCATACTTTTTTTTTTTTAAGATTTTATTTATTATACTAATCATACATTTATATCTAACTTGGGTCTTTATATTAAACAAATTACTCAACTTCAATAACAAATTATTATGCAGAAGGTTTTAGAATTCATTTCAGACAACAATGATTTTTAATTTTTAAATGGTTAGCTTTATTTTATGCCTAGCCAAGTAACATGTTTGCTAGAACATTCATTAGACTTAAGGATTCCATTAGACAAGTTTAATATTCATATTAAATGTTTTGTAATGACATTTATTTTATAATGCTAAGTTTTTACTTTTTAAAAACATAGTTGAGTAAAACTATTTCAGACATTTTTAGTAACAGATATTCTGTTGTAGCTTTCAGAACAGGA
>NC_138378.1:62877817-62906659 GCF_054177405.1 Leptonychotes weddellii | reverse complement strand
TGCCTAGCCAAGTAACATGTTTGCTAGAACATTCATTAGACTTAAGGATTCCATTAGACAAGTTTAATATTCATATTAAATGTTTTGTAATGACATTTATTTTATAATGCTAAGTTTTTACTTTTTAAAAACATAGTTGAGTAAAACTATTTCAGACATTTTTAGTAACAGATATTCTGTTGTAGCTTTCAGAACAGGAAGTTCCTTTTTTAACTTACTCTGCTACTAATATTCTAAAACATAGACTTAAGATCTAGTATTTGTTGTGCAATATAAGCATTAAAATTTTTATTGCTCTTCTATTAGTATCGAATACTAAAATTTGAGTATTCAAGTTTAGAGATGGTTTTCTCATTAGAAAAGTTTGTGCGGTCAATGCGAGAACTAGGACTTCCAACTTTGCTCAGCCAGGACATCCTACAAAAAATAAACAAAAATTAGCATATAATGTGTATATCAGGACATCCTACAAAAAATAAATAAAAATTAGCATATGACGTGTATATGGGCTAGCTAAAATGATCCTACCCCAGGTCCCAATGGGAGTTTACTGTAACTTTTGCATCTAATGTGAAATAAAATTTTGTTACATTGTATACATCATGTATATATCGGAGTTTAATACATAATTAAATATGAACAAAGAAAAGCTAATAGCAAATTAAGCACAATAAACTAATGATTTCATATTGGGGTTATTTCCCCCCTCTTAAAACATCCAAAGCCATTATAATCTAGCTCTCATATGTAAAAGGATTATATTTTTACAAAAAGATAAGTAATAATAATTCATCAGTTTTTTCTCATTATCCAGCACATGGTAGATCTCTCACACACACACACACACATTTGTGCAGACTAAAAGAAAAAAATGAAAAAAATGTGTAAAGAATACGATTTTCCACAAACATTAAAATGCAATTAGATGAACATTTTCTTATCTATTCAAAAAAACCATTTCTTACTACATTTATTATCAAAGTGACTATGTTAAAGGGACAAGTTAAATGCTCTGAAACTATTTCTGCTTCTGTAGTGCATTGGTTTTTCTTTATTAGCAAAATATATGTGTCTAACTTATGTCTTTGGGTACTTCTCTGAGATGCTTCCTATACAATTCAGGCATATTTTAATATTGTTGACATTTGAGATATTACTGTTGAAGATTTTTCCAGACTTTTTCTACCTATTAACAATTAGTTGCAACAGATGACAGATTAAGTGGGACAACAGATAAACAATATGAGGCAGTTTTATACAAGCGATGGCTGCTACCCAGCTGTTCCTGTAGAAATAGTCAGCAAGTTTGCTCATATCCCCGAAGTTCTTTCAATGCGAAGCTAGTTCCACACTCAACTGCGTAATATAGTAAGTAACAATCTTATATAACCTTGAATTACAAATATTTTCTAGGCTAAAGTCATCTGATTAGCTGAAAATTACTCTTACTCAGGCTAGAAAATTCCAATGACTCAAATTGCCATTGTAATATTTATTTATTTATTTATTTATTTATTTATTTATTTATTTATTTTAAGATTTTATTTATTTATTTGACAGAGACACAGCGAGAGAGGGAACACAAGCAGCAGGAGTGGGAGAGGGAGAAGCCGGCTTCCCGTAGAGCAGGGAGCCCGATGTGGGGCTTGATCCCAGGACCATGGGATCATGACCTGAGCTGAAGGCAGACGCTCAACGACTGAGCCACCCAGGCGCCCCTGCCATTGTAATATTTAACCCTTTCTTTGGCTCTTATGACAGTTTGGGGTAAGGTAAAATTTCATGTTTCTCCTCCTTAGAAGCTAAGCCCAGTAACACATCTTACTTTCTTCAATTCAGTTAAAATCTTAAAAGTTGAAATTGCATGTGTTGAACAAGAAAATTCAGTGATTATAAAACGGAGCCAATGGCTTCAATTTTACTAGTCCTATCTCCTTGAAATCTTCTCTGAAACAGAGACTAGAAATAATAAAAGCGAAAATGTATTGAGCACTGTTTGCTCAGCATTGTGCTGAGCTCTTTACATAGACTCTTAACTCTGATCCACACATTAACCCTGTACATTATAGTCCATAGAGAGCAGAAGAGTTACGTAATTTGCTCAGGGTAGTAACAGTGGTGGGGGTGACAAATGGTCAGATTCTGGAGATGTGTTTTGAAGGTATAATCAATAGATTTGCTGACAGATTGGACATGGTATGAGGAAAAGAGAACTGAAGGATGACACCAGAGTTATTGGTGAAAAACTACTTGGTCGTGGTCATATTTGACTGAAGTGGAGAGACTGTGAGAAGAGCAGATTGGGGGTGGGGGAGAGATCAGAAGTTCAGTTTTGGAATGTTGACTGAGATACCTAGTAGACATCTACATGAGATGTTGTACAGGCAGTTGGATCTTTGGCTGGAGGAGATAAAGTCAGAATTTGTCTGCAGGTGGCCAGTACTGAAAGTCATAAGATTGGATGGCATCACCAAGAAAATGAATATACAAAAGGGAAGAGTTCTGAGGATTGTACTTTAGGTTAGAGCACCACAAAGTTCAGAGCCCAGGAAGCAGAGGAAGAACCAGCAAAGAAAAGCAGCAGCATCCAGAAAAGCTGCAAGGGCATCCTGTCCTAGGAGTCAGATGCAGCCCTCCAGGAGCAAGGAGGGATCAACAGGGTCCCTGCAGCTGGCAGTTCAAGTAAGGTGAGGACTGAGAACCATTGCATTGGTAACACGCTAGTCACTGATGACCTCGCTAAGAACAGTTTTGGTGGAGTGAAAGCTGTATTTAAATGGGCTCAAGAGAGAATGCAAGGAGAGCAATTGGAACCAGTGAATCTAGGACCAGTACTAATGGCTCCATGAGTTGGCAATGACTAATCCACCTAGGATGATAACTTAATGTATTAAGCTAGTTGAGAGCTTGACTACCTACTTGTAGCTGGTCTTCAACACCATTAAGAACTTCATCAGCCAGAAGTATGGCCAAGGAGAAATCTATGCCACTGGTAGGGGCAGAATGGTTGTGCTGTTAGGGAATTCAGCTGTCTTTACACTGTGTGTAAAGTGGAGGGCCACTTTGTTCCATGGCCCCAAGCATGGAACCCCTGTTGCTAGGAACCATCCTGCCTGACCTGCCTACTTACCTAGGAGTGTTCTGGTCACCTGTCACTTTGCAAGCCCTAAGACTTCACTCATGTGCTACTCCTGCAGTCAGCACTTTATAGGTGTGGCTCAGGTCTGTAGATGGCAGATCTAGGAGTTCTAGCTAAAGTGCTGTAATTTCACCTCTTTGTTTCACGAAGGGTATTAGTTAAGAACCACATAATCAAACAGTACCTGTTAATTCATTTCGATTCAATAAATATTTAAGTAGCACTGTATGCAAAGCATATCCTTGATACTGGAATGCATACACAGATATCTAAAAGGAGGCTTCTTCCCTCAGTAACTCACAATCTAATGGAAGAGTTTGGAGAATGATAAAAATAACTATAATTCAGAATGTGATGAGCAATGTGATTTTAATATAAAGGGAAAGGAATTGGATGGGGTTAATTTCTAGACAAGGTAGTCAGGGACATCTTTGTGACAGCAGTGGCATTGAAGATAAGTTTTAAATACTAGAGAAATTTCCAAATGTTAGAATAGGAATGCCAATTTAAGCATGGCAGGAAACCAAGAAGCATTAGGGAAAAAATTAATAATGTTAACTAATTAAAAATGTAAAACCTTTGAATGGTCAAAAAATGTCTTAAGCAAAGCCAAAACAAACAGCAAACTGGAAAACTTATTTGCAGGTTTCTTACTATACTAAGAACACTTAAAAATCAATACATAAAAGATAGCCATCTAATTAAAAAAAGTGGTCAAAGAACAAACAATAGATGAAAGGGAAAGAAATATAAATGGCCAGTAAATATGTGCAAATATTCTCACTCTTACTCATAATTTTAAAAATACAAATCAAGCAAGAATGAGACACCATCTGTTACTTAGGGAATGGCAAATATTTGAAAAGTTGATAATATCTAATAATGACAGTTAAGGTGTGGGAAAAGAGGCACTTTTCTGGATTGTTGATGGGAATGCAAATTTGTACAGCCTTTCAAAAGGGCAATTTGGTACCACTTACCAAATTTTTAAATGTCCATGACTTACAGTCTTGCTGTCATAGAGAGGGGAGTCTGGGATACAGACTCTGCGATGGAGACTAGTTCCTAGGGATGCTCTCAGGTTCAAGAACTGTGGGAGGCAAGGAAAGTAGACAGGATTGGAATGAAGGAGAAGTTGGGTGAGATGCAGTTTCATTGAAGACCTCAGCCGACACATGAGGAACTCTGAGAACTCTGTTCTCAAAAAAATGAGAACAACTTGGATGTGAAGAGGTATTGGCATAAGATAACCTCCATTTTCTTAGTAAAGTAAGAGGTACAGTAATTTACTAAGAATTAAGGGAGGTAAGGTAGGGTTGAGGAATTAGAGTGAAAAGATGTTAATAATTGCTATGGAAGTTCTTGATGATGAGCAGGGAGAGCAGTTGAGGGTGACCAGATGGCCAGAAGCAGAATACACGCCTGCCTGCCTGCACTGCACTGTGCTTTCTTAGACACCTGTCCTACAAGCATAGTGGGACCAGTGGGGCCAAGGATCAGTGCTTGGGCCAAAGGCTTCTCCATAGGGACATCCATCCCATCTTAGGGGCAGAGTTAACAATTCAATCAGATGTTTCCTAGAGTGAACAATGGAAGGCAGGACTCCCCATCCGCCAATCTGGAATGGACTTCTCTTTAGCCAGAGGCAGAGCTGTGGTCTTAGGTTTACTAGAGGGAGGCGAATAAACCATTTCATGGGGCAGCCTCCAATTTTGGTATCTTTGTATTTCTTCTCTTGGACTGGGCAGATCCTCTAGGGAAGGTGTGTCCAATGTCCCACCTACAGTCTATCAATTTGGCTCTGTGTGTTTTGGGAAGAAGGGTAAGGCCTCAATATTCACTGTGTAACTAACTGAACACCTGTTTTCAGCTGTGCCTAGGAGACCATCTCTAGAGCATGAAACTCCGGCTTCCACCTAGGTGGGCAGGGAAGCTACTCTGAAGTGTAGGGGTGAGAGAGAATAGCTTATTAAACAAATCTTAAATCCTTGTATTTTTGACCCCACCTTTCTGCCCCCTTCCAGTGGCCTGAGCCTTGGGGGGTTTCCACTGTGTTAAAAGGGCCATTTCTCTGCTTCCCCCACTGGACCCTTACCATTCAGGTCAGCGTGACCACTAGCTCTTCTGCTTTCTAATTTCCAAAGTTTTGTTGCCCTGTCTTTCAAAGTTTTGTAGCTTTCTCTCCCATTCTTTGTTCTTGTGGGTGTTTAAACCTTTTAAAAAAAATCAATTTTACTCACATTTAAGTGGGGTTTAGGTGGGAGCAGAAGTAAATGCACATGTTCCAAATGTAACCTCTTGAACTGAAAGTATGGCTTTATCCTTTATATTTAAATCTTTAATCCATCTGGAATTATGTGATTGCATGATATGAAAAAGAGGTCTTAATTTTGAATGCATAGACATTTTCCCCAGAACAACTATAATCATAGATTAAATCTGCGTGTATGCCTGAATATTTTTCTAGACATTCTTTTTAACTCCATTGATACCTTTGGTTAATCCCTAAACCAGCATCAAACTATATTAATTCTTATACCCTTAGAATATATATTAATGCTCAGCAATCCCTACACTTTCCCACCCTGTAAACTAATAATTCTAATTGTCCTTGTCTATCTAGAGGTCTACTAGATTTTAGCATAATTTTGTCTAATCCCTTCAAATCCCCTTTTAAATCTTAAAATAATTCAGAAAGAACTGGCATTCTAACATTTAATCTTGTCATCAAGAGTAAAAATTTTCCCTGCTTTTGTTCAAGTCTTTATGTTCCTCATCAAAATTTTGTAGTTTACTTGATTCAGGTCCTATTTCCTGATAATACTTAAATATGTTCTATTTTTCTTGGTATTTTGAACAAGATGCTTTTTAATGGTCATGTTTCTAAATGGGTACCTAGGGAAACTAGTAATGTCTTCATTGTAATCAGATGCCTTACTGAAGTTCCTTAGAATAGTTTTCTTTCCTTTGGGGTTCCTAGGTAAACCACCCTATGTAGTTCTCCTGGATTTGTTCTGTTAATCCATTTTTATCACCTTGGTTGGATAATTGCAAATTACTCTTTACTGTAGGCTATCAAGCCACATTTCGGCTATTTCCGTGGCTTCGAGAGAATCGCCTTAGTATGTAAAGAAAGAATCATGAACAGTGTTCACCCAGCAAGGGGGCCATCATACATGGCTCAGGCTCCAGCATATTTTATCTATTAGGTTAGTAGACTCAATAAATACTGAATGGATGGTTGGATGGATGAGTGAATTACATTTGCTTGAGTGACACTGAAGTCTAATTTTCTGCTGTAAATTTCAGTCTGCTTTGTATGTGTATATCTTTCAGATATTTTTAAGAAATATCCACTGATAGGCTTAAAAAAAAAACAAAAAATAAGAAGGCTCAACAAATAAAAATGGAAGGATAAGATGTAAAGTGGAAAATTCTATTAACAGGAGTCCTGTTACTTGATGATCGTGTTCTCCCTTCACTCTAATATATTTTAAATGTTGTATGTAGAGTTTTTGAAAATGAAACTAATTTCTATAGTGTTTTTTTTTTTTACCAAAATCATGTTGTCCTTAACAATGAAGTAATATAAGAGGGAATTTCATTATAGATGCATCTCTTACATGTTTGATGAGGATTATACATAGTTGTAAGAATAATTTTTGTGTGGAATGGCAAAAGACAATGATATTGCTTGTATGTTAAGTATTCTTCACGCCATCTTTGCATAAAAGAAAATGAATAAAACACGGTGCTGGTAAATGTTAGATGATGGAGGAAAAATCTATTCATTTAATAAATTAACTGCGTTGTGTTTTTCCATTCCTGCTCAGGCAGGGACCAACTATGGGTCCCCTCAGGGTTTCCACGGCACGCTGATTCTTCGGTGCAGATGGCACACATTTAGCTCTCAAGTATAGTAAATGCCACACATTTATGGCCTCAGCAACCAGCAAAGAGGCCAGCTGTGGCCTTTTAAAATGCACTCAGGTTTCTACCCTCCTAGAGACCCTTTGCTGACTGCCCCTATCTAAAACGGACCCTGCCCCCACTATGGTGTGCATCACGGGAATGATCACATTCTGTAATTGCTATGTTTATGTAATGCTTGATGTGTTCACTACGTGCCTCCTCCACATTAGAATGCAAATTCTAAGAAGGCAGAGTAGGAGTCTGACTCACTATTGCCTCCCCAACATCTCGCATGATGCCTGATGACAATGGGCACTCAATAAATACGATACATACTGATGAATGCATCTTTGTCACCTGCCTGCCTTCCAGTCTATAGCTTCCATGCATGAGAAAAGCGGGCATTTCTAGGGTGCTCCACAGTCCACACACAGAAGGGAGCCCTGGGCACAACCTTTTAACTCTGATTTTATCTCACATGAAACAAAACACTCCCATTTTTTTACACACTTTGAAAGGTAAACAAAGAGTTGCTCTTATTACAGAGAAATGAAAAAATTCATGGCAGTCCCTATGAAATAACATGAGTAATGACTATATTCATCCTCTTAGAGGAAGCTGGAGGTCTGTGAGTCTGACCTAATAACCTGGATGTAAGCATGTGAACCAAGTTTATTTGTGGAATCTGTTCACCTATTTTTGCCAGCCCCCGAATGTTATTACAATTCTTGTCATTTTAGGTTTACTCATTATATAAGAAAGCATGGTAACTGACTTCACCCAGAACACAGAGTGACTATTAGAACAGCCCCGGAGGGCCAAGTCCATCCTGCAAACCCAGTCACATGACCTGCCGCCATTTAAATTCAGGGCACAGTTGGCTGTATATCCTCAGATATACAAAAGTCTTTAGACATTGTTCTTAGTATTCCAAAGATGTACAAACAAACACCTGCTGTCATAGTTGTAGTCAGGATTTTTAAGCTTTTTAAAAAGAAGACTCCTTTCTCCCAACATAATCTTGCATGAAAGCCTGATTCTTGTAGAAGTGAAGTGCTTCTCTGAAGCAAGGGAATGGTTGGGGGTGAGGTGCAGAACCTCCCCCTCAGGCCTCTCTGTTTCCCAACTCTACCTGGAGCACCTCTGGGGAAACCCAAGGGCTCTCAAGAGCCCAGTGTAAAAATTGCCCCATTAACCTATCACTGACAAGGATATAGGGAGTGGAATGGATGGAGAATCCATCATAAGTACAAGTAGAAATCAACATAGGACTGTCTCTTCTATTACTCAAGTCGTTTAGTGTTTCCTACAAAATGTAGTAAGCTCCTGGCATGATAAGAAAAATTCCATTTAACTAATATCCTTCTTGAAAAAAAGAGGTGGAATTAAAGCACTAGAAAGCCAACACTATTAATAATTCATACCAGTTCTATTTCCTGGGTCTGAAGTGGGGCAGAATAATCCTTTTGGATATCTCTGCAGCACTGGTGTAAAATGTAGACCATAGCAAGAAAGCAGACAGTAAGAAGAGACAGCTAATGAATCAAAAGCAAACGTGGTGCATGCTGGAAAATATTGAGTTGCCTGTCCATTTCAGGCTTTTAAACTAGCATTAATAATAGAAGGAGAGTACGTAATATTTTTGTTATTCTCCTTTCTTAAGCATGTTTCTTATTCAGGTACATGTAAACAAATAATACCATAGACTTTTTCATTATTGATATAAGCTTTTTAATGGTATTTTACTCTACAGTTGACCCTTAAACAACATGAATTTGAACTGCACAGGTCCACTTATATGAGGATTTTGTATAGCACAGTATTGTAAATGTATTTTAATAAAATTTCTAGCTTATTTTAAGAATATAGTATATAATCAAGGGCCCCTGGGTGGCTCAGTCACTTAAGTGGTTGCCTTCAGCTGAGGTTATGATGGGGGGGGGCGGTGTCCTGGAATTGAGCCTGCATGGGGCTCCCTGCTCAGCAGGGGAGTCTGCTTCTCCCTCTCCCCCTCCCCCAGCTCATGCTCTCTCTCTCTCAAATAAAATCTTAAAAATATATAGTATATAATCTAACATACAAAATATGTGTTAATCAACTCTTCCTGTAATCAGTAAGTCTTCCTTCTGGTCAATAGTGGGGATTAGTTTTGGGGGAGTCCAAAGTCATACGTGGATTTCCAACTGTGTAGAGGGTTGGCACCCCTAACCCCCCCCCCCCAGCATTGTTTAAGTATCAACTGTAATGTCGAAAATTTCTGTCATCTGTAGCCCATGAACAGAGAAGAGTTCAGTGATTTTCAAGGGAATCCCAGCACTTGCATAATTAACCTGAACCCAGATTACTCTTTAAAAGGGGGTTAGCCCTTACCTTACTGAGTTACTGAATGACTTAAAGAGAATGTATAGAAACTGCCCAGTGCAACATCCCATACACAGTAAGCCCTTAATAGCAGTTATTGCTGTGTAATTGTTCTGTCTTTGCCAAGGATGGTGGAGAGCCTCTTAAGCAAGCTCTGTGATGGTCAAAGTCACACACTTCTAGTGCAATTCCACGAGTAAAACCTGTTGGAGTTACTGTTCTGCTGCAGGGGGAAAGGGCAGGTCATGCCATCTCCTCAGCTAGGAGAGTCTGGAAGAGCTCCCCAGGATTCTGAGAACGAGACAACTGGATCAAAGGGCCCGGGAGTAGAAGAGGCAGAAGTAGTGAGGGCATGACCTAAGCCTCTGGCTGCGCTGTCAGACCATTGTTGGGTCAGCCAAGTGACAGATACCCTCTCCTTTCTGTTTTATGGAGGGGAACGATGAGAGTGGCACAGTGGTATGGAGGTGGACTTTGGGATCAATTCTGCTTGAGTGCGAATCAGCTACCACTTCCCCACTGGCCATGTGGGGCAAGTTTCTTCAACTCTCAGTGCCTCCATTTGTAAAATGGAGAGTACATTGCCTGCCTCCGAGTTGTTACTGAAGATGAATAGGGTAAAATGCAGAACCTAGTACACACCCCATATTTAGCTATTGTATCAGGGTGCTGTAGCAGGTCAGAAAACCACCTTAGCTCTTTTAGAAGGGAATTTGGTCCTTACAAAATCACTAGGCAGGCTGGAAGAACACATTTAGATTGGGCCTGTTGGAGCAACTCTGTAGAATTGGTTGTTAAAGAGTAAAATGTTAAAACTGAGATTCTCCGCAAATATAAAACAACTTGTGTCAAAGATTTCTATTCAATGCATTAATGACAGAACATCTTCCAGGTTCTATCTGGCTCAAAAGAAAATTTAGAGACTCATACATATGTAGACCTAGGTGTATATATACATATATACAAGCAGGGATGCTGAACTCATCTGGCTAATAGAGGTCAACTTGGTTGAAATTCTATAGGGCAGGACTGTCCAACAGCTATAATATGAGCATCTTCTAGGAGCCATATAAAAGTAAAAAAGGTGAAATTCATTTTGACAATTTTTTTTAGTTCAATATATCCAAGCTATTATTTCAATATATGATCCATACAAACAATTAATAGAAAAAGTGAGCTATTTTACATATTTTATATTGAGGCTTTGAATTCTGGCATGTATTTTACACTTACAACATATCTCAATTCAAACTTGCCACACTGCGATTGCTCAATAGCCACATATGACTAGGGGCCCCCATATTCGTGTAGTTTTAGAGCAATAATAAAAAAAAAATGGGATTACATTTTCTTTAGGGCAAAAGTCAATTCTCTACCAGAAAAAAAGCAATTTGCTTTGCTATGAACAAGAAGTATTTGCATTTCTTTAGTTTACTACAAGTAAATTTCTACCTTAGAGTTGTAAAATAGCCTAGTTAGTAGAAAATCAAAGGTGCACATCTGTATAGAATCAGAAAATTCCTGAAAGCTACCCCTTGACAATACCCAGAACTTCCCTGAAAGACACCCCCTAACCTCCACTACTAAGTCTTGGACAATTTTTTGTGTGACAAGCCCATGGGGGGAACTGCTGCAAGTCAGGAGGCTGCCACCAAAATCACTGCATTAATGAACATGCTACCCTAACTGCACTCCAGGCATCAGGAAGTCCCACCAGGATGGCTGGCTCCAGAGCCACGTGATATCTGCTAGATCCTCACACCAGCTAAATGGATGACTCGGGCACCTCTGCTGCTTCTCTTTCCACCTAGATCAGTTTCAAGTTCAAATTTCACATGTGGACCTCTGATGGATGAAACCTCCATCACCTTCGAGGCTCTAGCTGCAAGAGAGTCAGGGAAACATGGTTCCTAGCTCTCATCTGCAGACAAGGAAAGGCACCAGAAGGAGTGTGGAACCGTGATTGAGCAAGGCAACGTACCATGTCCACCACTGCTATTATTCAGTTAACAAGAACTGGATGAACTTCTACTCTAAGGGATACAGAGATGAGAAGTTTTGTTTTGTTTTGTTTTTGTTTCTAATCTATATGATAGCAACACTGTTGTGGGCTCTCTCGGATCTAGAGTTCTTCTCAGCACTAGAACAGAATTCCGAGGAACACAAACATTGAAGAGTTAGGTGGAAAAGGAGAAGAAGGCAGAGGACAAGTTGAAGGAATGACCAGAGAACAGGGAGATATCCACAAAGTGTGGTGTTAAAGAAAACCCAGGCCACAGAATATTTTAAGAAGGAGAAAGAAGTCAACTTCCAGATGCTGCTGAGACCTAAATAAAATCTGAGCTGAAAAATGCTTTGGGGACCTTAGCAGGATCAGCCTCAGTGACGTGGTGGGGGTGGAAGCCAGATTTAAATGGCTTTAGGACTGAGGGGGAAGTGAAGCAACGCAGACAGCAAGAATAGATCAATCTTTTGAGCTGTCTCTGAGGGAGAGGAGAGACACAGAGGAGCTTTATACATCTTTAAGGTTTTGTTCTTGGCAAGCAAGCCTGCCTCGATTCTGAATTCAATGCCTTCCAATATTTATGAGCGCTTTGTCTCAGAAGAACAATATTTGAGGAGGATTGTTTTAATAACACACAGTCTAGGGCGTTTTCTATTCCAGATATGTTAAAATCTACTCCTACGTGAAGCCAAATGAAAAGCGAGTTGGCCAGACTCCCCTGTATTTTCACCCCCTCACCCTGACCTCTCCACTTCCCCAACCCAAAAAAATGCTCACAAGCAAACTGAGTGTTTGGGGGGATGCCATTAGCTGATAGTGGGCTACTAGATAGTTTAGAGCCAAACTGTGACCCACCCAGAGCAGAGGTCAGTATTTTATACATTTTTTTAAGCCTTGTTCCTGGCCCCATTTTATGTCCCCACCCTTGTTTTCTGTTCTTTTTCACTTTTAAATGTACGTTCTCTCGTTACAGTTTTACATTTTCTGACCACTTTAAAGATTTATTTATTTATTTATTTATTTGAGAGAGAGAGAATGAGAGACAGAGAGCATGAGAGGGAGGAGGGTCAGAGGGAGAAGCAGATTCCCTGCCGAGCAGGGAGCCCGATGCGGGAGTCGATCCTGGGACTCCAGGATCATGACCTGAGCCGAAGGCAGTCGCTTAACCAACTGAGCCACCCAGGCGCCCCTGACCAATCACTTTAAATCATGTGGGAACCAAGTGAGGTATAAACACATAAAACTGAGGGGTTTTTTTTCTTGCTGATACTGTTTCTTTGATTTTATAAAGGAAATTATTGGAAAGGAGGGTAGAGATTTATTTATGGAGTTTTGCTTTACCATCTACTTTACCAGATACTTTTCCATTAAAGCAAGGCATGCAACGTTCTGAGGTCCTAAAAATCTGTATCTTTAGGGCAGTGGTCTCAGTAGCTGGCTGCCAATCTGTCAATGGCCCTGAACTTAGGGACTAAGAGCTCTCAGCGTTGGCCCTGGGGCAAGGGCAGCTTGGAGCTGGGGGGCTGCCCTGAACAGAGAGGGGCTGGGTAGGGCAGAGACCTTGAGCGTGGTGCTGGGTGAGAGCCCCACGCAGTGCTTTCCTGGGGCTGCTGGGGAGGAGCATCGGCTCTCCCCAGCCAGGCCAGTGCTGGTCTAGGGGAAGTCTCACGGAGAGGGGTGTGCACAGGCTTTAAAGCCAATTCATGAAGCATCTCCCTGACAGTCAGTGAAAATAACTTGTGCAGAATTCAATCTAAAGAATAGTTCAGAGGAGAACGGAGAGGCAGGCAATAACACAAGAGCCACTGGAAAAACAAGAAATTTAACAGGTGGAAAATGAGAAACAAAAACGTTAATGGAAAGAAGACTGTCCAGGTGTCTTTTAAGGGCATCACCTGTGACCCAGAGCCTATCACACTACGTGTTGTTAACCCTAAAGATGGGCGGTTTCAGAATGCCTTTAAATATTCACCAAGAAGTCAAAATACTGAAACTTTTCTTTATTGGGATGTTTCATAATTAGGGAAATGGCTTATCTTTTGAAACTCTCAGGGTTAAAAAAAAATCTTTTTAGATTCTCATTTTCCCCTAGAAAGGTATTTATTCTTTAAATCCATGTGACTCAGTTTACAGGGAGGCTCATGATAGGATGTAAGAACATCACTAAAGTGTCTCACTTCATAGGTGGCCACCCACGAATGGTACTTGGATATTATACTGAGTATTTTTCAGCACTAATGTATTCAATGCACATAAATTTCAATCTGTATTAAGAAATTCAGAAAGTAGCCATTTCCTCTCAAAAGGTTTTCCTTTTTGTATTCATAAAAATATATGCCAGTTGATTTCCTCCTTTTACAAAAATAAAGAACAAAACAGAAGGTGAAGGAAAAAAATACGTATCCTCCTAACATTAATGTTTTTTGCAGATAGTAAAAAAGTTATTGCTAAATCCCAATGAACACTTTGGCCTAAATTTTAAAAACTAAAATTGCATGTATTGTTGTCACCTTAGTAACAAAATTTAAATAGTGTGTGCTTGCTAAATGACTTTAAATGGTTTTATTTTTCATAAAGAAATCTTATGAATAGCTTGATGAATCTTAGGCAACTTGAATATATTGATAATGTCCTTTTATTGGTCTATCTAGTGGGAAGTGAAAAGGGCAAAGAACAGATTACAGGCAGAGAGGGGGAAGGGAGAAGATTTAATGGAAGGCGCTGAGAGACAGGTAATGATCCCTCTCTAAAGTAAAACTCTTCATCATTTTACTATTGCATTCTAAGATGTGCTCAGTTTCTCTGACACCATAATAAAATGATCAAAGAATGTCTACTCACCAGGATCAAAATGCAATTTAATTAATTATATCTCCCTCTTCTGAATCGAAAGCTTCTTAGAAAGTAGATGGCTGTCATATTTAGTTTTCCAAATGACTTTTAGATAAAGCCACTCAAACTGGGCATATAAACCCAAACTCACCAGAGTGATATGCTTGCATTTAAAGAGAATTAAAAATCTGAGGTTTCGGAAGTTACAGTCACAAAGCTCAAGTCAGAAGATAGGTCCCACTGTGGAAGAAACTGGCCTCCCAGACATTGGGTCTAGAAAGTGCTCTTTGGGCCTGGCAATCATCCAGATGAGGACTAATGTTTGGAAGCCTCTTCTAATTAGACACTCTTTCCTGCTACAGTGAAACTTGGATCAAAGAAAGAAGGAAATTAGCTAGCAGCTTCCTCTAGAATCCTATGAGCCATCATTACCTTGGTGGAGACGCCAACAGTCTTCAGTGGTCTAGGAAATTGATCCTAAAAGCTTTCTCTGAAATGATCAGGTTTAGAGGCACAAATAAATGCTAACCAAATTCATAGATCAATTTATAAAACAATACCCTGTATTGATTTATACTGGGCGCTGTATTTGTCAAATATATCATCCATTTGTGCAAGAATTTTCCAACTGAGGAAGCATGCTAAAACGGAATTACATTAGATTGCTTTCTCCAGTCTAGGCATATTTTGGTTTAGAGAATCTATACGGATATTACTTTCTTCCCAAGGAAACACTGAAGAAGTGATAATATAGTTCCCCTTTTTACAAACTCTTCATCACCTGCTGCTTTTCACTTAGCATATCATTGCCTCAGACAAGTTAATGAGGCTATGGTTTTCTTTACGCTTAACTTGTTTCTGTCCTGAGCACATTCCCTGGTCACCTGGATTACACTAAAGCACATTCCAGGCTCTTTCTAGGGCAAAGACAAGGAAAAACCCATCCCTTTACTGCACCATATTTACAAACTACATCTTAAGGAAGTTTGCTTTGAAAGAGCTGATTTTGTTTCCATTTTGAAAGGCAACATTTCTCTAGGTTCGGAAAAGATGAAAGAAGTGAAACCCTTTCTAACCAGAGGTTGTTGGTGACTGCAAGAATGCCCTTTGCCACAGAGAGAATTATTCAGAAAGGGAATGCACTGAAGGGTCCTAGTCCTCTCCATGACGATCAAGCAATAATACTGTCATGGCAGCAAATAGACTCAGTGTTCTATGTCAGGGAATGGGTCCATTACCATGGTTGCTACTCAAACTACCCTTGAACATAGAGGCTTGAAACAGTATTTATCCTGCTATAAGTCTGCAGTTTGGGCAGAGAGAGCTCCGCTCTGCCACACTCCATGGAAAACAAAGCTCAAAAGCGGAGGAAAGGAAGAACTGGAAGGCTCAATCGCTCACAGGTCTGGCAGGTGAGCCTGGGAAAACCCAATCAACTACAGTCTGGAATGGCCAGGACTCCTCAGGCTCTCCAGCATGGTGGCTTCAGAGGAGCCAGACTTCTTACACTTGAATCAGCTCAGGAATCCAAAAGCAAAGTGTCAGAGAGAGAGAGCGAGCCAGGTGGAAGGTGCTTGTCTATTCTAACCTAGTCTTGGTAGACACTCAGTGTCCCCTCCACTGCATTCTGTCTGATAGAAGCCAGTCACCAAGGCTCATCCATATTCAGGGGCAGAGGATGGCAAAGAATTTGTGAGCTTGTTTTAAAATTACCACAATAGGGGTGCCTGGGTGGCTTAGTCATTAAGTGTCTGCCTTCGGCTCAGGTCATGATCCCAGGGTCCTGGGATCGAGCCCCATGTGGGGCTCCCTGCTCAGTAGGAAGCCTGCTTCTCCCTCTCCCTCTACTGTTTCCCCTGCTTGTGCTCTCTCACTCTCTGTCAAATAAATATTTAATAAAAATAATAAATAAATAAAATTACCACAATAACTTTGTATAGCTGAAGATTTACAGGAGAA
Organism: Leptonychotes weddellii; assembly: GCF_054177405.1. Lineage (NCBI taxonomy): Eukaryota > Metazoa > Chordata > Mammalia > Carnivora > Phocidae > Leptonychotes > Leptonychotes weddellii. The sequence goes on along the minus strand of NC_138378.1, from coordinate 62,890,451 downwards.
TATACCATTTTTTTATTTACTCATTCATTCAACAAATACTTAATGAGCTTTTACCATAAACTAACTTAACCTAGCCTTCTTAAAGGATTCTAGCCTGAGACAACTCATATTTGGACATGACTTATGCATCAGGAAGGATGTATTTTATTTCAGGCCTGTCATATGAAAGTTTTCAAACCAGCACAAAATAACGGATGATGACAATCATCCATTTGGAGAGGAGTATAATCTCAGCAGCATAAATGGGTTTTTATTAGAACTCATTAAAAACCTGAGAAAATAGAAGTATAAATCTTCATTAGAAACAAATATATTCTAGAAAATGTATTTGGTGAACAAATTTGTGTAAAAGCAAATCGTCTTTTCTACTAACTTTATACATTTAGTGATGAATATATAAGTTTTCCTTGACTTCCTAAATATTCCAAATAGCCTAGTATGTAAAAGGAGGATTGTTCTCTCATAGACAAAAGATAAAAGCCTGGAGATCTTCACTTCTCCATCATGGAAGGAAGCCTGGAGGCAGATAGTCCAGGACTGCTGTGACTGCTCAAGGACAATAACTTTCTACTAACATTCACCTATGTAGTCCATATTTTATCTTTTTTCTATTTGTTTCTTCATCTGGAGAATGGGGTTAATGATATTTCTACTGTATAGAGGTGATATGAAGATGAAAGGAGATATATAAAGCACTAAAGACTATGTTTAGGGCATGGAAAATGTGCAATAAAGGTTAGCTTGGGGCATCTGGGTGGCTCAGTCAGTTGAGTGTCTGCCTTTGGCTCAGGTCATGATCTTAAGGTCCTGGGATCAAGCCCCGCATCAGGCTCCCTGCTCAGTGAGGAGTCTGCTTCCCCCTCTGCTCTCCCTCTCTCTCAAATAAATAAAATCTTAAAAAAAAATAAAGGTTAGCTTGTGTAATTGAAGGAGATTCATGGGGAGATGATGTTCAATAAGCCTGTTGAATAAATGATTTGTACGCAAGATCTTAAGTAACAATATTAAAAGGTTATAATCCTAGTCGCAGAGGTAGGACTAAATTGTAGAATCCGGAGCCAAGATATACAAAGTTAACAGAGGGTTTATGTATAAGAATTACTTGGATAATTTTTTTCTTTTTAATTTTCATTCATTCATTACGACAAAACCTAAAATATACCATACATCATTAAATTGAAAACACCACTGTGAAAAATATAAAAAGATTTCAAATCAGTGGTGACACTATTATTTCACAATGCTGTTTTCTTAAATATGTGAAGGCTTGTTAGAAATAATCATATTTTTATTCCTTAAGCTGTTAATTAAAACAGTAATACCTGTTCCTCAGAACAATCTGTCTTACAGGATACAAGTATAGGAAGCAGAAAGTGAAAGCTCCCCTTCACACCTCCCAGCCCCACTCTTAGACATTGCCCCCCTCTGAGGTACAGTCTTTGACCCCATTCCTGCGCATATACAAATGCAAGAATACACAAAACTTGATGTGCGTATACCCAGTGAATCATCATCATTTGAAGTCTCAAAATGGTGCTCTACTTTCATATTAAAAACAAAACCAAACCAGCTTCTAAGTGATTGCTATCAGAAAAGATTGTCACCAGTCTGGTGTTCTTATCTGCCAAAGTTCGTTTCCAGTGGTATGTATGCCTGCGAGTGACCAGCTCCGTCCTGTTGGTTAATCACTTAAAAACAAGTCAACTGTTTTTGTTCTGTTAATAAGGAAGTGCTTTTTCTTAAACATTCATAGGAGTTTGGGCCAAGGTGACCGGGTGGAGACACGAGACCAGAACTAAGACCAAATTAGGGAGAATCATGCTCCAGTTCAGAATTAATTTCCAGGATCTTGAAAATGAACCACAAACAAGGTGATCTCAGAGCAGCCAGACTTCTTACATTTGGATCAGCTCAGGAATCCAAAAGCAACGTGTGAGAGAGAGAGAGAGAGAGAGCGCGAGTGCCAGGCGGAAGGTGCATGTCTATTCTAATGGAGTGAAGTAAAGGCTGGAAAAGGCAGAGGACACAAAGGAGGATTGCGAGCCAGTTTGGGAATTGCTAAAATTCCCAACGCTGAAATTCCCAGCATGAACACTGATTTTCTGTTTCCCATCATCCTTGATAGGATTTGCTAGTCATTTATTGTTGAGGTTGTTTTTTCCAAGCCCCGATCCCCACCCCCAACAGACATGGGAGTGTAACTCATCTTGGGATACAGTTGTGTTCCAAAGGAATTTGAGAAAGATTTGGAGGACTTGGATATTCCTCTGAATTGTTCTTTCATAAGAGATTTTGATTTACCATATACGTCAAGTTTTGGAGGCAAAAATACTCAAATTAACATAAATTTCATTTCCAAGGGAACTGGGGTGTCCTGAATAATGAATTATGAATAAAGCTACATAAAATGAATAACAGTCACTTCAGCTCCTTTGTGGAAGGAGATAGGGTATAAATAAGTAAATGTATAAATGAAAATAAACAGTAATGAAGTTTGCTAATTATGTTGCTTGCTTCTGTTATAACTCCTTCATTCTAAAGAAGGAAATAATTAGTGGGTAGGGTACAATTACTATTTTTATAACTCTTGCTTGTTCAGACATATTTAACTGAATTTGTGTAATGGGAAAAAAGTAGAACTCAGTCAAGCATTTTCTATAATCCTCTAGGTTTCTCTGTCACTTTGATCTGTATTTAACTCCTTAGGAAATGGTCCCACGGTCAAAGTCTCCTTCCTGGTGCTCCCACTGGGAGTTAAGCCACTGTCATTCAAGAGAGTATGGTTCTGATTTTGTCTTTTTCATTTTACTTCATGACACCAGAGCCTACAACCAACTTCTACATCACAAAAAATTGAGCACTCGGGTTTCACCAAACTCTGGCTCCAGTGACTTCTGTCATATGATGTCTTCACCATATAGTTCCAAGAAAATGGAGACTCTTAACCAGCTGAAGTTTGGTCTGGTCCCCAAACTCAGCCCATCCTTACCACTCCTGGGCATTATTAGGCTAATCATGTGTACCTCTGAGCCTACTGACTGAGACGGTTGTATCCACAGAACGTCCACGGACAGTGCTCTGTACACGTGCAGTATAGTAGTGCCCCTGATTTACTTGGTACATGGTGCTTCCTTTGATGAACGGAATTAAATAAGCTACCTGGATTTGATTTAGCAATCCCGTTCCTGGGTATTTCTCCTAAAGAATTGAAATAGAGATCTCAAAGAGTTACCAGCAATCCCACCTTCACTGCAGTACAATTCACAGTAGTCAAGATATAGAAACAACCAAATGTCTGTTGACAGATAAATGGATGAATGCGTCAAGAAAATGTGGTATATACCTACAGTGGAATATGAATCAGCCTTAAAAAAAAAAAAAGGATAAACCTGAGTACATTATACTAAGTGAAATACACCAGTCACAGACTAATACTGCACCATTCCATGTATATGAGGTATCTAAAATAGAGCTAAATTCATAGAATCAAAAAGTAGAATGATAATTGTCAGGATCTGAAAGGAGGAGGAAATTTCAGTTAAGCAAGATGAATGCATTCTAGAGATCTGCTGTACAACCCTGTACCTATCATCAACAATACTGCATCATACACTTAATAAATTTAAGAGGGGAGCTCTCATGTTAAGTGTTTTTCTACATACACAAAAGTTATCTGGCATCCAAAGCACCAGAATATATCCAATTGTCAGGAGAAGGGACTTGAGCCCTGATTTCTGAGCTGCAGTGACAAGGTTAATCATAACTAGATTCTAAACTAAGTCACCATGACAGAGACTAATCAGGCATTGAGTCAAGGTAATAAACTGGAGTCAGTAACAGAGTGTAATGAACTTTAGTGCTCTGCTATTTTCAGAATGTTTTTGATTATGTTATGTCATTTCAACCTCCAACATCTCTCTCAGGAAGATATTATTTCCTTTTACATATGAAGAGACCTAGGCTCACAGAGATAAATTCCTCTCCCTCTTGGTGATGTCTCCTTTTCCACTTGACTTTTAAACACTTCCCCCCCATGATACTGACACCTGGTAGATTCCTTTCCAACGATTATTAAATCAATAATGCTAACCGTTTAATGGAACATAAACCCACTTTCCAGTTACCATCTCATTTCTGTTTTTCTCTCAATTTTTTCTTTTGTGTCTTAAGAGTAAAATCTGTTCAACGCCTCTTCCCTACTCCTCATTAACTCTTCAACCCGTAGAAACTGGCTTTTAAGTCTACTCCTCCACTAAAGCTGCTCTCAGCCAAGTTATCAGAGATCTCCGTATCACTCAATCCAATGCATCATACATTTTTGCTGTTTTCTTACTTGACATTTCTCCTCCTCTCAGCCCTAGGCTTCTGGGACACCCCACTTTTGTCTTCCTCCCACATCTCCAGGTGATCCTTCTCAAGGAGAGTTCCTCTTACCTTATTAAATCCTTACTTACTTCTGATCTTTAGGCTTCTGCTCCTAATCCTCTACTCTCTCAATTTCTATCTATTCTTTGAATGATTTCATCTAAACTCAGATTTAATACAAAAGCTCCAGATTCATATACTCCTCTGCCTACTGAGTGTCTCCACTTGATTGTACCATATCTACTTCCACCCACTCCTCCCTTACCAAAGTGCTCTTCCTCCCACATTCTGAAAGTTGACAGAACCTGGGGAGTCACAGACTCTCAACATCCCTGCCTCGTCAGTCAGCCATGTCCTGTTGATTCTAGCTGTCTTTCATCTCTCCTGTCCATTTTTATTGCCCTTGACTTACATCAGGCTCTTCTCTACTTGCCAGGAATACAGGTCAAGATTGGCTCTGAGGCTTGGGGCCATTACTTAGCAGGTGCAGTGAAAAGACTATGAGATTTGTTACCTTTCTATTACAGGGTTTGGCTCTGAACAACTCCTATTGCTGGGAGATTAGGGGCAGGGAGGTGCTTGCTCAGGAATGGAAAATTATCAACCATAACGTTTGCGTTTCATCTTTATGATAGTTGAAATTTATCTTAAAATAGCCACTAAAGATGCAGTGTCCAATGCAAACCAATGACCAAATAGTTGTTAGAGATTTACTCTGTCACCTGTGTTGGGTATCTGGGTTATGAAGACAGATATGGCATGGTTTCTATACCCAACAAACTCACGATCTAGTGGGAAAAGCAAATGATTAGAATTCAGCGTGATAAATGGCATAACCAAGGAATGTGTGAAGCGTTGTAGGAGCATAGGACAGTTTTCATTCTGCCCTTATTGCAGTAAGAACATAAGATGGTGGAGGAGGGAGTGACATCCTGCCTGAGGAGGAAGAGTAGCGCTTCCAGAAGATGTGAAAACGCTCTCTCTCACAGAAACTTTAAGAGACTGTGGCTCTGCATCCTGACAGTGGGGATCTGGGGAATTCAGCCAGCTGTTTTCTCAAGTTACACAACTGAGGTGATTCCCAATCTCTACCTCTCTAAAATGAAAAGGCTGGTTTGAATCAGAGGCTGGCAAACATTTTCTATAAAGGGCCAGATAGTAAATGTTTCAGGCTCTGTGGTCCATATAGTCTGTCACAACTACTCAACTCTGCTCTTGTAATGCAAAAGCAGCCATAGACAATACATAAACAGATGGGCCTGGCTGCATTCCAGTACAACTTGATTTACAAAAACAGGCAGTGGGCTGGATTTGGCCTATGGGATGTAGTTTGCCTAGGCTTTGTCTCAATGACCTCGAAGATGCGTTCTAAATTTACCATTCTATTGGTTCGTGAAACGGTAGTTCTCAAAAACTTGATATACTTGATATTTTTTAAATATACTTTTGTTGAGTCTGGTGAGCTCCGTAAGTTTAAATCAAATTAAAATAAGATTAAAAATAAGATTTGGGGTTTGATTTCTTGTGGGTCAATTAGCTTCTCTGTTCCATGACCACAAACCACACTGGGGACGTGAGCAGATTCCTGGTCCTGCCTGGAGTCAGGTAGAGCCATGTGACCAGGCCAATGCCAGCCTTTCTTGCTTCTAAGAACAGCCCCCCTCCCACGTGCTCCCCAAATGATGGCACAGCAGCATCCTCTTGACACGTGTACCAGCACTACTGAGTCCATTTCGAAAGAGCAACTTATTTTCAAGAAAGGTTGTCAATGTAAAAGCAGGCTTTGGGCATCTAGAGGTCAACAGAAATGTCTCATCACCTTTTTATTAAACCAAATTGGTTTTTATGGCTACTAAACAAACGAATGGTACAAAAGCAAGCTGTATACACATTAGCTAAAGCAGAGTCAGCCAACTACATGGCATGGATACCAACAATCCTCCCCACCTCCTCCCTTTCCTCTGGTAGACATTACTAATTAGTTCTAGCACTTTCCCCCCACAGAACCTGGATGTGTTCCCATAATTCTTCCAAACACACGGAACCAGGAAGCTACACCAAGGTGACTGGCATCACTGTGCTAGATTAAATCTATTGTCCTATTGCAACAGTTAGGCCTTATTTTTCCTATCATCTTCCCTTCCTACTACCAAGTTACTCTTATTAAAAAAGATTATATAAAAATAAAAGATAGGCATACAACATTGAATACAGCAGCTCTAAAATTCAACGATACAAAATTGAAGCTAGTGTAAATCTCATATAGCAGGTAGGAGTATAAATCAGTAAAAACTGCTTATGGAAAAAAACTCGGCATTGTTTATTAAAAGCCGTAAAATGTGCATACCAGTTGGGTACTTGGGGCTTCATTATATTGTTCTTTTTGCTATTGAGTGTTTCGAACTTATCTATATAAATACTTTAAGTGTTTTCAGATAAAAATATCACGGTAGTTGGTAAGTGATATATTACATAAAAATAAAATCTAAATTAAGTACAGAACTGAGATACTTCAATGTTGCCTTATTGTGGAAGGTTTTGTGCCTGTGATTATTTAGCATATGAAATTAAAAAACAAATTCTACTATTGAAACCATTTTACTAGTTTCCTAACAGGCATGCTAAAGGATTTATACAAACTTATAAATGCATGAAATATTTCCTGAAAAATAAATGGAAACCACCATAAGTAGTTACTTCCCAGGAGGAAGAATGGAGCCTTACTCTTCACTGAATATCCTGTTTTTCCTTTTGAAATTTTGTACATCCTGCACCCATTGTCTAATTAGATAAATAAAATGTGACTCCATGATCCCACTCCTAAAAAATTTATCATAAGGTAATAATTGAGAACTAGGTAAAGATTTTACCTCAAGGATGTTCACTTATACAAGAAGATATTTCAAGCAATTTAAATATCTAATAACTAGGAACTGGTTAAATAAATTACTATATTTTCATATAAAGGAATATAGAAGATGAATTTTTACTTATAAAGATATTTGTAATATGGTGTTTTTTAAAAGCAAGTTACACAACAAGATGTATAGTATGACCTTAGTTTTATAAGAAAGTGGGTATATGGATGGAAAAATATTTGAAAGATGTGGGGTGCCTGGGTAGCTCAGTCAGTTGTGTCTGCATTCGGCTGAGGTCATGATCCCCAGGTCCTGGAATCAAGCCCCGCATCAGGCTCCTTGCTCAACGGGGAGCCTGCTTTTCCCATAGCCTGCTGCTCCCACTGCTTGTGTGCTTGCTCTCAAATAAATACAATCTTAAAAAAAAAAAAAAAAAAAAAGATGTGGGGCTCCTGGGTGGCTCAGCTGGTTCAGCAGCTGCCTTTGGCTCAGATCATGATCCCGGGGTCCTGGGATGGAGCTCTCTGCTCAGTGGAGCCTGCTTGTCCCTTTCCCTCTGCCTGCAGCTCCCCCTGCGTGTGCTGTGTCAAATAAAATCCTAAAAAAAAAAAAAAAAAAAGGTGTACAAAGTAATAATAGTAATCATCTCCTGAAATCTGGATAGTTTTTCTTCCTTTCCTTTTTTTGTTTACTTTCCAAGTTCTCCAATAAATATTATTAATTTTAAATAAAAGATTAATGCCTAAGTGAATAAAAATAATTTTTGTCTTGGGGTGCCTGGGTGGCTCAGTCGTTGAGTGTCTGCTTTCAGCTCAGGTCATGATCCCAGGGTCCTGGGATCAAGCCCCACATCGGGCTTCCTGCTCTGCGGGAGGCCTGCTTCTCCCTCTCCCACTCCCCCTGCTTGTGTTCCCTCTCTTGCTGTGTCTCTGTCAAATAAATAAAAGCTTTTAAAAAATAAATAAATAAACACTACCTCCCCCTTCCCCAGCCCCTGGCAACCACCAATCTATTTAAAAAAATAATAATTTTTGTCTTTTCTTCCTGTGTGAAAGAGCAATCTGAACACAGAAATATAAAATTTGGCTTTTGTGATCAAAGTCAAAATCATTACAAAAAATGCTGAAATTTTATTGACAGTGTCTCTTGCAGGGGGCGCAGTGATATCCAGAGTTAGATACTACCTAATAGTTTACCAATGATATCAAGCCTTTTCAAGATTTAGTAACTCCAACTGGTAATGTCAGGAATGATTTTCCGCTTGTGTGAAAAATAACTTTTGTAATATTGAAAACTGTTAGACTAACATATATAGAATCTGTAATTAACAAATGAGGATGGTGGCTGAAATACCAGACATTCTGAATGGGAGACTCATATGGATTAAATAGGTTATTGTGGCCCATGGATGGATGGTGAAGGGTCTTGTACCACATCCTAGGGATTTGGACTTTTTCTATAAAGACACAGACTGGGTTTATTTCAGAATGAAAACTCAAGGTGCCCACAGAGGGAGTAAAAATTAAAAACAGAGGACCCTGGGGCATCTTCTAATTGCAATTTCTTTAATCTCCCCTACAAGGATAGAAAGGGCACACTAAAAGCTATTTGTTTAAGAAAAAAAAAATATGATCGATAAACAAACTCATAGCTACAGCTATGTACACAATTAAAATATATATAATTAGGGATATGCTTAATGTTGCATTTTATTGTTTGACTAAATCTTAACTAGTAAGAAATTATATTAAATTGGAACTTATTTTGTCCTTATCAAATACTCTACACTAGGTACATCAAGTATAGCTTAGATGTTCATTATAAATCAATACATGCTGACATTCCAAGTTCACCTAAATGGAATTCACTAAATGTTAGATTCTACATATCTGCTTTATCATTTCTAAGAGATTAATATTCCTTAGAAAGATAAATGTTAAATACAAAGCCGATCCCCACTCTGAGAGCCATCAGTTTCTCCCCATGAGACCCTCGGGAAGCACATCCCCGAGGTTGCCAAAAGAAAGTACTAGAAAATTTCCCCATTTCATCTTATTCCAAGATTTTTAGGGAAAACGTTAAAAAAGGGTTTTCTTTCCACATCTAATACGAGAAGCTAGAAATACTCAAAACTGTTGAAAACATGAGATTTTCACCTCTAGCCAATAGTCCCACAGAGCTAATGCTTAGGCTCCTGTGGGTGGGAATGGCAGAGTGAGGCACATGACAGAGGAGGAGGTCCAAGGAGTCAGATGTGACCGGAAAGGGGTACTTGGATTTAGGTTCACATTGTTTGGGTTCTCTTTTAGAGAATATAGTTGAACTCCTACAACTTAGGGGCTTCCATGAAATTTAACTTGAATAAATACAGACGAGCAGCCCCATTATAGTCAGCCAATGGAGCTGGAGCATTTTAACTCAAGGTCAAAAACCTTATTGGAGCATTTATTTAGACCAAGGTTATTTAGGTGAGAAGGTTCTCATCTTCTTCTTTCATACCTCACCTTGCACAGAACTGTCAAATACCACTAGGAAGCCTGAAGCAGTCTAGAGCATTCAGGACCACCTCAGCTCAGGTTGCCATGGCATTTTCTACAGCTGAGCCTTGTGCCTTCCCTTTCAAACTAAAATAACACTGAGAATGTAAAAAATATCTACACTATGAATAAGTTATTACCGAAATTTGATTAACACGATGTTTACCATTTCCTCTTCTGGGACAATAAAGCTAACACTATTACAAAGTGGTAAACAAAACAAAACCACAAAAAAATCCTGAAAGGAAAGACATTTGTGACTTTATTGCCTGTTTCTCAGGTTGCAATTGAATGCAGATATTTTGGATAATAAAGGATAAGGAAGGGACACCTGGGTGGCTCAGATGGTTAAGTGTGTGCCTTCAGCTCAGGTCATGATCTCCAGGTTCTGGGATCAAGCTACACATTGGGCTCCTGGCTCAGCAAGGAGTCTGATTCTCCCTCTCCCTCTCCCCCGCTCATGCTCCCTGTCTCTCTCAAATGAATAAATAAAATCTTAAAAAATAAATAAATAGGATGGCGGAGGAGTAGGAGACCTAAATTTCCTGTGGTCCCAGGAATTCACCTAGATAGGGATCAAACCATTCTGAACACCTACGAACTCAATAGGAGATGGAAGAAAAGAATAGCAGCAACTCTCTGTGGACAGAAAAGCGACCACTTTCTGGAAGGTAGGACGTGCGGAGAAGTGAATCCGAGGCGATATTCGGGAGGATAGACGGCAGAGGAGGGACCTCCATCTGCTGCTAGGGGCAAGTGATAGAGCCGCGGAGCACAAAATCCGAACTTTTAGAAGTCGGCTTCGCTGAGGGATGTCGCTCCAGTGGCTAAGCAGGGGGTGGTACCCTCGTGGGACAGTGTGCTCTCAGGACCCTCGGGGTCACAGAAAGACCAGGGGTGCCTGAGTGCGGCAGAGCTCCCAGGTATCAGAGCGGGGAAGTCGGCTGCAGAGACGGAGCCGAGGAGCGGGCTCTCAGCTCGGGGTTGCCATAAACCGTGATCCGCGGCACAGTCAGGCCACTGCTACTGCTCCTCCAGCAGGGACCCAACAAGTGGCAGATCTGGGGAGACTCCCCTTCCTCCCCCGGAAGGAGCGGCACGGGAGCACACGGCAGGGATCTGCTGGGTTTGGAGACTCCACACAGGGTCGGATGCCAGCAATAGAAACGCTCAGTCACAGGCCGGGTGAGCACAGAGTGCGGCCGGAGATGGGAGATGGGAGTGACTGACTGCTTTTCTCTGGGGGCTCACTGAGGAGCAGGGCCCCGAGTTCTCGGCTCCTCTGGGGCAGAGACTAGGAGGCCACCATTTTCACTCTCATCCTCCAAAGGTGTATGGAAAGCTTGCAGGGAACAAAAGCTCCAGAGAGCAAACCCGAGCAGATTACTTAGCCCGGACTGGCAAGGGCGGGGCAATTCCGCCTCCGGCAAAGACATTTGGGAACCACGACAACAGGCCCGTCCCCCAGAAGATCAGCGAGAACAGCCAGCCAAGACCAAGTTTACCGATCAACGAGAACGGCAGAACTCCATCCCTAGGGGAATACTGCACATAGAATTCATGGCTTTTTCCCCCTGATTCTTCAGTCTTTCAAAGTTGTTTTTTTTTTGAATTTTTCTTTTTCCCTTTTTCAACCAACACCTTATCAATCCCTTTTTAAAAAAATCTTTTTTATTTTTCATTTTTAGAGTCATATTCTATCCCTTCATAGTAGTTAACCTTATTTTTGGTATATATATATATATATATATATATATATATATAAAGTTATGCTCTCTTTAAAATTTTGGGATACACTTTCTTCTAACAGACCAAAATATACCCTAAATCTCTAGTGTACGGCTTTGTTCTAGTCTCCTGCCTGATCACATTCTTTTTTTTTTTTAATCCTCTTCTTCTTTCAACCAACTTATCAATTCCTTTTATAAAATCTTTTATAATTTTCATCTTTACAGTCATATACCATCCCTTCATCGTATTTACCCTTATTTTTGTACATATATAAGTTTTTCTTTCTTTAAAATTTTGGGAGGCACTTTCTTCTAATGGACCAAAATATGCCCAAAATCTAGTGTGTGGCACTGATCTATGCACCAGCCTGATCATATTTGATCATATTCTGTTTTTGTTTGTTTGTTTTTATCTTTTTCTTTTTCTTTTTTTTCTTTCTTTCCCTTTCTTTTCCCCCAGTTGCAGGTCTCTTCTGATTTGTTTAGTGTATATTTTCTGGGGTCGTCGTTACCCTGTTAGCATTTTGTTCTCTCATTCACCTATTCTCCTCTGGACAAAATGACAAGACGGAAAAAAATCACCTCAAAAAAAAAAAGAACAAGAGGCAGTACCGACTGCCAGGGACCTAATCAATATGGACATTAGTAAGATGTCAGAACTAGACTTCAGAACGACGATTTGAAGGATACTAGCTGGGCTTGAAAAAAGCATGGAAGATGGGCGCCTGGGTGGCTCAGGTGGTTAAGCATCTGCCTTCGGCTCAGGTCATGATCCCAGGGTCCTGGGATCAAGTCCCACATTGGACTCCCTGCTTCTTGGGAGCCTGCTTCTCTCTCTCTCTCTCTCTCTTTGTGTCTCTCATGAATAAATAAATAAAATCTTTAAAAAAAAAAAAGACTGAAAAAAGCAAGGAAGATATTAGAGAAACCCTTTCTGGAGAAATAAAAGAACTAAAATCTAACCAAGTCAAAATCAAAAAGGCTATTAATGAGGTGCAATCAAAAATGGAGGCTCTAACTGCTAGGAATTATGAGGCAGAAGAGAGAACTAGTGATATAGAAGACCAAATGATGGAAAATAAAGAAGCTGAGAAAAAGAGATAAACAACTACTAGATCATGAGGGCAGAATTCAAGAGATAAGT
>NC_138378.1:62854308-62877317 GCF_054177405.1 Leptonychotes weddellii | reverse complement strand
GGTATTAAAGAGGGCACGTACTGCATGGAGCACTGGGTGTTATACGCAAACAGTGAATCATGGAACACTACATCAAAAACTGATGTAATGTATGGTGATTATTAACATAACCTAATAATAAAAAAATAAATTTTTAAAAATAAATAAATAAATAAAAGATAAGGAAACCACCAGTGTTGGTCTTTACTGGGGCAGCACTAACATGTTGCTGTGGTTCTCATCCTTCTCCTTTATAACCATGTTAGGCAAGCTCTTCTTGGTTTATATAATATTTTCTTTTCCTGCAAATACTGTAGCTCATTAAAACACAGTTTGATTCATTATGGCTTTTCCTCCCTAGGCTTCCTTTTTTAAAAAAACCCAGTTAAAAATTGTTTGATATGCTAAGTAATTTCCAACAAAAAATGTTTATTTTCCCCCAGACAGGTCTTTTAGTTTCAGAGAACAATAATTGTATTGTCTCACTATGATGCTGGTTTTTGTGAAACTCAGGAGACAAAGCCAGCCACTTGAGCATGCTGCAAATTGCTGTTTTTATTCCAAAAATAAATTTTGTTAACTAGTGGCCATGCAGGTGTTCCCCCCTACCCTCTTTGGCTGGGGGTAGTCAAAGGAACAGGAGGGTGGTTGGGATATCTCCTCAGAAGGTTTCGGACATAAAGGTATAGAAATGTTAACTAGAGACTTCAGTGAGATTTTAAGTTTAAAACCAGTAATTACAAAATCCACAGACGCTATGCCTTCCGAGGGCTGTATATCTTCCTTTGGATTTGGGGGGCATAAAAAGAATATTAAATAATGCAGAAGTGATTGAATTCTATCTTCTAAGGGTGCATTGAACACATTGTGTGCTTCAATTATAGACGGGAACTTAAGACGTAGTAGTTCCTAGCGCATGCCCAAATGGAGATGTTAAGGCATGCTCCCCATAGTTTGTCATTTACTCAAGATTGGGTTTGGACAGGCTTTAGTTTTGTTAAACTTGAAGAGTCACAGTTTTTTCGTATTGTTGCTGTCATAGCAGCACAGAGCTAGAAAGAGCCCAAACAGCTTTATTAGAGAAAAGTCTATCTACCACAGCTCCCACCTTGATCCTTCCTAGGCCTCCTGCTTCCCTAAGCTCCATCCTTTGTTCTTTTCAGATGAAAACAAGCTGACCCTTGCTAAGTAAGCATCTTCCCGTGAAAAGGCTCATGACCAATGCAGTCTTTATAAGACTCCACAGTTGAAACGTGAAATATCGTAGGCGTTCCTTGTGTCCTAGCATTGCAAATGTCTTCTGAGAAAAGCACTAAGACTATTTTCTTTGAGTAATTCACTCATTCTGCATCAATATTCACTGGACACTTGTTATATGCAAAGCAATAGGAGTGATTCGAGATTGTGGAAAGTACAGTCTCTGACTTTGAGAAATTTGCAGTCTTGAAGAAAAGAAGTATGTAATGTGTATTTAATAGCAGAGTTGTCCAGCCTGTCAGAACTGGACCATTTATCGGACTCTTTTGTTGGACAGATGAGGAAATCACAGTACTGAGAGGTGAGATGAACGGCCTGAACCATATCACTGGTGTAGACATCACTGGGAGAATGGAGAGACCACTGGCTGTTGAGCAAGCCACTTACTCCATCATTATTCATATGATTTGGGACAAATTCTTTAACCCACTGAGTTATGCCAGACCTCAAAGGGCTGACTTGGGTTGGAAGACTGATGAGCATGGGAACACAGACTTCCTTCAGGACAGTTTCACACAAACTTACCATGACCCAAAGGCAAGAAGTGTAAAGTGTATGTACAAGATAAGGATGAAAGTGAGCTGATGCAGCTTCTCCATGCCTCCCGCCTTCCTCACAGACCCTTGGCTGAAGTTCACTGGTCACTGCAGCCCCCAGGGAGTGGTAAACCTGCCAGGTCATGAACGCCAGGCTGCGGACCCACAGACTGCCACAGTTGGGCACTTGGGTATTCCATTTCTTACTGCTTCCCTGTGCCTAGCGTGGGCCAGCCTTGGCCTACTATATTCGCTCAACTTTACTTTCCTTGTTTATGGTATTTAAAGATGTATGTATACTCTGTAGGATTATTCTAAGCCTTAGGCCAGATGGCCTATGTCAAATGCCTAGCAGGGTGCCTACCCAGACAAGATGCTTCATAGATGCCTTTCTCAGTTGAGGATATGAAAGTAGGATTCAAATTTCCTGACTCTGCAGCCCACTGCTCTTTTCAATATGCAAATAATGGCGACTCCATTTAGTGTGTACTCAGTGCCAATGAAATGTGATGTTTTAAAGGGTGACTGCAGGTCTAGAAATCCTAAGAATCTGTTTCAATTTATTAGCCTATATGCGTTTATCGAAGTGACTGGCTTTATAATGAAATTACCATAACTAGGAGCTTTTTTTTATGATGGTAAGTACCAGCTCAGTAATATAATAAAAAAGGAAGAAATTCCATTCAAAATGGCTAAGTGAAACAAAACAAGAGGGAGGATAAACTTAGAATTGTCTATAATATTTATAAAGAAAATTACAAAGAATTTTATGAGCCATATGTAAAGATATATACTATGTTATCATATAGGAAAACAGATTTCAGCAAGTACAGTTATTTACTATTTGTTAAATATTAAAGTTCCATGCTAACAAAGAAACCGTGAGTATAATAATGATCTACTTCCTAGGAAATCCTAAAACAGAACATATTAATTATTAAAATAAGGGGTGCCTGGATGGCTCAGTCGGTTAAGCATCTGACTCTTGGTTTCAGCTCAAGTCATGATCTCAGTGTCATGGGATTGAGCCCCATGTCAGGCTCCACACTCAGCAGGGAGTATACTTGAGATTCTCTCGCTCTCCCTCTCTACCCTTCCCTACCTTGTGCTCTCTCTCTAAAGTAAGTAAATAAATCTTTAAAAATAAATACATGAATAAATAAGGCAGTATGGAACAGAGAAATTAATTTACAAATATCATAAAATTAGGGGAAGTAATAGTTATTTAATAATTGCCTAACTATACTTTAATAATTCCCAGGATAACTGGCTAACAAACACAAAACCAAACATGATTTGGATCGGCTTTCATACCACATACCAGAGTAAGCCCCTAGTGGATTAAAGAGTTAAATATTTACTTTAACTCTTAGCAAAGCAAGGAGAAATAATCAAATATTTATGAAATCTTCAGAGGGATATATCTCTGAAAAGCTTATAACAATAATGGAAATCATAAAGGAAAAAAATAAAGGGCTCCAAAAACCAAGCAAGAAAATGACTGTAACATTAAAAACCAACACAAATAAAAAAAACAAAAAACTGGGGAACATTTGTATTATGATAAAAAAAAGTTGGTATATATAATATAGAATTTATTCAAACCTTCAAAAATATTAAAACCTCAAGAGATAAATGGTCAAAGGATATAAACATACAATTCAATTATGAAGAAATGTATGTGAATTATATATATTAATAAGTATATAATAAAATATATACTCAAATATATGTATTATATTTATATAATATATAACTAATATTAGAAGGCTATTTAAAACAGCAAAAACTGGAAACAAGCAAAATGCCCAATATAACTGTACTATATCAACTGAATAGACTATTACATCAGCATTAGAGTTATAATTATAAAAACTGGAAAAATTTGTTCTTATTGAATGGTGGAGGGGAGCCCAGTAATAATTCTCTTACTGTGCATACTGAAGACAAAAGTGAAAGTCACTACTGACATGGAATAGTGGAATCATGGGTAATATTTTTTCTGTATATAAATCTGAGGAGGAAGGAGGAACCAGCTATACTCGCAGTTGGACAATACTAGTTGTTGAACATTATAGACTCTAACACCTATGGTATTTTATAATTTTTGTAAAGATTTTATTTATTGATTTGAGAGTGAGCGAGCATGGAAGAGAGGAAGGGGAGAGGGAGAAGCAGACTCCCCGCAGAGCAGGAAGCCTGACATGGGGCTAAATCCTAGGACCCTGGGATCATGACCTGAGCTGAAGGCAGATGCTTAACGACTGAGCCACCCAGGCACCCCCACCTACGGTATTTTAGATGAAAGTAAAGAGTTGGAAGAAAATAGGAATATCAGTGTCAAATGGCAAGTTATTAGCTTTCCTAGGGGAAGGATCTTTCACTGTGCCAGAACCTTACATAGACCACTCATGTTTCCAAAAGGTGCTGGAAAATGCAAGGAACACACCTTGAGAAACAAGCATATGCGATTTTTGCCACACCTTTGTCTATGGAGCCTTGTTCTGAGCTGTTGGTATCCTGTTTGTCTTACCCCTTCCTGATGCTTTATTTTTTTTAAAGATTTTACTTATTTATTTGACAGAGAGAGACACAGCGAGAGAGGGAACACAGCAGAGGGAGTGTGAGAGGGAGAAGAAGGCTTCCTGTGGAGCGGAGAGCCCAATGTGGGGCTCAATCCCAGGACCCTGGGATCATGACCTGAGCCGAAGGCAGACGCTTAACAACTGAGCCACCCAGGTGCCCCCTGATGCTTTATTTTTACCATAATACTTGTTTTAAAAGTTTGCCTGAATTTAGACAAATGTCTTCATTTTTTACATGTGAATTTATGTCTTACAACTCCTAATACATTTTGATTTCTTTTTATGGTCCTTCATCTTCTCCTTTACTGCATTCCATATAACAGACATAATTTAGATTAGGAGTTAATAACCAGGAATAACAGACATGGGTTTGAATTCTGACTCAGTTGTGTGACTTTGAGCGAACTGCTTATTTTTAATCTTTGGATACCTTCATTTATAAGATGGAAATAATAATACTCCATAGGGTGGGTAATTATGAGGTTTAAACTAAAGGAGATAATTCATGTAATGTACTTGGTGTGGTATCTACTTCTAACATTAAACTTTCAGGTGATGACATATGAATATGCTACTTGAAATTCTAGTCAAAATTTCAACTACTAAGAAAAAAAGAAAAACTCAAAACCTTTTATTTCTTCCAATATATTTGGTAGATCACATTTCCTTACAGAGAGTCATGGCTTAATGAAAAAGAGAACTCTCTGTATTTTTCTGTCCTGTCTTTGCCTTTTTAAAAAATATATTTTATTTATTAGAGAGAGAGAGAGAGTGTGTGTGTGTGTGTGTGTGCACACACACAAGCACAAGTTGGGGGGTGCAGAGGGAGAGGGACAAATAGACTCCCTGCTGATCGCTGATGGGGAGCCCGATGCAGGACTGATACCAGGACCCTGAGATCATGTCCTGAGCCAAAGTCAGATGCCTAACGAACTGAGCCACCTAGGTGCCCCCGTCTTTGCCTTTTTAGAGATGCCCTGATTTCTTTCTAAAATGGAATTGTGTATAAATAAATAGATATACCAAGTTCCCTTAATTCTAACACTGAAATGAAAATTTTCATTTACTAAAACTGGAGAAAAGACAGGGGAAAATGCATCTGTTCAATCCTGGCTTTCTGACTTTAATAGTCCAACAACCTCATTTCACCTAGTGAAGGCTGCAGAATGATCAAAATCAAAATACACGACTTTGTGATGCAGTTCATATTTAAACTTTTGGAAATAAAAATGAATCTCAGTTGAAAAGTTCAGGTAGGGAGAAAGGGGCATTTTAAAGAAATTAAATGTTGTGGCTTGGGCTCAGAATAACTATGGCTGGCAGAAAATCAAGGCTTTGTGTCTTTGGTACCGTCAGTGACTAGTGTAGGTTTTCTGGATGTGTTTTTTAAATGCTCCTTGAAATCGGTAAGTGTAATATGAGCATTCCTTGGACCTTATTTGAATTTATTTGAATTTCAACAGCTACCAACAGATGTGCTTAGAAGGAATAGGCTCCAATTCCCAAATAGCACAGTATTTCAAATCTATTTTAGACTCTGAAATGAGAGCCCATTCCAGGAAGACAGTTCTGAACTTTGCTCCCAGCTGCAGAAATACCTCCTCTTCTTGACCCCCGACCTACACCAAGGGAAGACACTTGAAAAGATGTTCTTTTGCCGACAATCATTTTACCATCGTAACCCACAAATGGAAAAATAAACTGTTGGCTCCTCTTCAGAAAACCTATTCGCACATTGCCCAGAACCAGGCAGATAAATAAAACCATAGAGTTCTTTTCATCTCCTTCTCATTTTCCAAAATGATCTTGTTATTTTTGTTACCTCGATGAGCTCAAAAAAATGGGCCTTATCTACTAACGGGTAAGTCATGTTAACCTTTTTCAAGGTAAGTTATTTTATCCAAGGTTCTAGGACTATCCCTCTCCCCCTATTCCTTGGGACTTAACTCCATTGGTTCTCATACTCACTTAACCGATTTGCTCTCCCTCCCCCTTTTCCCACCCCTCACTTTAGCAAATACAAGCCCTTCTCATTGGAAAATAGAAACCTCTAACCCGAATTCTTCTCTGCCTATTGCCCTATCTTATTTCTTCCCTTCACAACCAAGCTTCCAGAGCTCATAAATCCCTCCTAGGTCAAGTGGAAACTCTAGAACTTTGCTTTCAGATGTAATAACAACAACTTTATCAGGTGCCTCTCTATGCCAGGGAGTCTTATAGGCCTTAGAATTTATTTATTTATTTATTTATTTATTTATTTAAAAGGGAGAGAGAGGTGGGGAGGGACAGGAGGAGGAGTAGAGAGAGAATCTCAAGCAGGCTACACGCCCAGCAAGGAGCCAATAGGGGGCTCAATCTCACAACCCTGAGATCATGACCTGAGCCGAAACCAAGTCAGATGCTCAACCCCACTGAGCCACCGAGGCGGCCTCATTTTTTTTTTTCTTGATTACAAAAATACATGAATAATTCGTGTTTGTTACAACAAATCAAACAATACGGAAACAGATAACGACAGAACCAATGCCTCCCTTGCCTGAGCTCCGTATCTTATTTAATCGTCACAACCACCAGGAGAAAAGTGAGGCAGAGAAAGGCTCAGAGCGTGCCGCAGTGTTTAAGAGGAAGAGCTGGGGGTTCTGACTGCCTGGATTCCTATCTTGACTTTGCCATTTACTATGTGTCTGTGAGCAAATTACTTATTATTTCTGCACCTCAGTTTCATATCTGTAAAATGGGGCTAATGATAGTACCTAGCTCAGAGGGTTCAGTGAGGACATAATGCACCAAAACAAAAATATTGCTGTTTCTAGAGAAAAAAAGATGTTAAGAGATTATTTAAAAATGACAGCTGAGAAGAAAACACCAGGCATTAGAACAACATTCTGTCCACCATTCTGTAACTAGTATAGGGTCTAAAAGAGTCTTTAAAGCAGTTGGCAGTATTGGCTCAAAAAATATGCTCTTGCAATGATGGCACCATTGATGCACTTTGTTTTTTAAAGTCACGTTATTTTTTTTTTAAAAGATCCCACAATATTTCAAATTTTCATAAATAAATTTTGATTTGCTATAGTATCATTTTTAATCATTACTTTTATCTCAATCAGGCTAGAATGATTACATTTAACATTTACATATTACAAACATTTTCTATGTTTTATACTGTATTTTTCCATCTTTCTAATGGCTCTGTAGACCCCTGGGCTGACCTCTGTCACCCCTGCCATCTGGCTCTGCCACCCTGGGGCCGGTCTGCCAGGCCAGCCCCTGACACAGACCTTCAGCCTCTCCCAGATCCATCAGGCACCGTCATGAGTATTTGCTCTCTCTGAGTGCTGCATTACTAGAAAATCATTAAATCACAATTATTGACTTTCCCAGAGTAAATCATTACCCACACTCTGGTAACTAAAATATTTTCACTCCACTTCTCTCTATTTATATACTTTTTCTAAGAGGCCACAGAGAGATAACTGCTCCCTGTAAAGCTACTTGGTTAATCACGCAAAGCCTCTTTCTCACCATTCCCTCTGCAAACACAGTTTCATGTGCTTTCTATGGGAAACTGAGGAAATGAACAAAGTGTGCAGCTCCCCCCTCCTCTACCCAACATTCTTTTCAGTCTTAAGCAAGGAACACGGTACTGAGGCCCTCAGCGTTCTATGCTGGATGGCCTAGCCCAAGGAACCATGGCTCTGCCAGATCAGGGGACAAACACACTTGTTTGAAGAATTCAGTCAAGAGTGAGAGATCCTTTTCAAAACAAGAACCAACTGCTCATTGAGATTTGAAGAGTCCAAGGGAAAGAAGATTATACAATTCACAGGCTCTCTTCATTCATCTTAAGTTTATCCGTTAAAAGAGCATGCTTTCCCTGTTTCCCAGGGAAGTCAAACACTCACAATTCTACGGTGTGCAGAACTGTGGTCACACTGTACTTCTCCTGAAAAGCCATCCTTCCTTCTTTCCTCATTTTTCTTCTTTTCTTCCTTCTCTTTTTCTCTTCTATCCCTCCCCGTTCCCTCTTCCTCTCTTGTCACACCTCTGTCTCTGGTTGACTAGATGGTTCAGATATTTTGTATTCTCTCTCTTTATTCCCCTTCCTAAAAAAAATTATATATATGTGTGTGTGTATATATATATGTATGTAGGTATATAGCCGAATGTTTCAAGTCCCAGCTTAAAATCCTATTTTGTTCTTTTCAGTAGTTTCTAGTCCGTCTCCTCTAGGACACAAGCAGAATGAGAGACCCCAAGAGAAAATTACATTTCAAACTAAACTCAGTATGATCACTGCTCACTTTCCAATTAAAAAAAATAACATAAACATTCCTTATTTTTGATCAGCTAATGTATGTGTAACCTTCCTCTAGGCACTTTGAGAAAAAGAAAAATAGTAAAATACAGGGTCTGTGACATTGCAATTCTAAAGGTGTCTGCTTTCCCACTGATTTCAGCCAAAGGTGGCATTGCTATATAATTAACCTTGGCGCTGGAATACAGACCCAGCTTTAAATCCGTCATCAGTTTAGATCACCTAATGTCCTGCATTCATGCCACTCCAACTTCATTCCCCTCATTTCTTAATGATTTTAGCTCCTGGCTCCTTCTCACTGCTCTCTGATCTTACCGTTCTGTGATTTTAATATACACATCAGCGATCCTTCCCACGCTGGCCTCCTGGTTCATTCACCTCCTCCCCTGGAATGGCCTCACCCTCAGTCGGCCTCGTCCAAGCCCCACTTGCAAGGATGAGGATTCTGACCAATCCCTTGCAGTCCCCTCCCAGAACACTACGGCATCCTTCTAGCTCACTCTGGTACTTGGCCCCAGTGATCTTCAGTTCCCTGGGTCTTCCAGTGTATTGATCAGGCCACCATTTCACTGCCCCTCATCCCTGTATGTCCTCCACTCCTCCAGGCTTAACTTCTAAGATCAATTTTTGTCATCATTCTCTTGCCCTTCTTGCTTCAGCTCTAAATCTAACTCTGCTTACTCATGCTGCGCCTGTACACTGAATGTGGCTGAAGAAAAATTCACAAGCCGGCTGATGGGCCTCACTTTAAATTCATGACCTTGATGCTCTCTCCTCAGAGTCCCACTGCCTCTTGCCTCATCCGCACTCAATTGATAATCTTGCTTTCCAAACTTGACTGGCAACACTGAAACAACCAGAAGAGAATTTCATAGATCCCACCACTTCTACCCACTGCCCAGCATACACACCCTCATCCTTTGCCTTCCTGCTGGTTCCCATGGGTGAACTTGTCATGCTCCTATAGACAGCCTCCTCCTCCACTTAGGTACCAGATTCTATCTGCTCTTATCTATTCAAGGACATCTATCCACTGATTCTCCTTCCTCTCCCCCACATCATTAATTTTTGCTCCCTACTAAATCACTGACATCAGCATGTACACATACTTCTTTTTGTCCCATTTTAAAAACATTTTCTTTGATCCACTTTCTCCACCAGCCATCATCCCACTTCTCTGAAGCAAAACTCCCCAAGAGTCATGTATTCTTGCTGCTTTCACTCTCTCCCTTTCCATTTCCTCTTAAACCCATTATAGCTAAGCTGTCACCCTCCCACTCTTCCAAAACTGTTCTTGTCAAGTGATGACCCCATTTCTCTATTTCCTTTTGGAGCAGATTCCTCAAAAGGATTGTCAATATTCACTGTCTCCAATTTCTTTCCTCTAATTCCTTTTAAAACCCATTCTAACCACCACTATTCCACTGAAAGTGCTCTTACTGAGTCACCAGTGACTCTTTTTGTTGTAAAATTCAACGGTCAATTCTCAGACTTCATTTTACTTGACCTGTCAGCACCATGTCACACAGTTGAACACTTTCCTTTATACCTCTGGCTGCCAGCACACTGCGCACTCTCATATTCCCTCCTACCTCACTGATCTCTCCTTAGTCGTCTTCTCCTTGACTGTGTAATTTTGGAGGCCCCAGGGCTTAGACTATCAATACTCACATTCTTGGTGATTTCATCCAGCTCTATGGCTTTAAACATCATGTATGCTGATTATTCCCAAATATGTAGCCCTGTCCCAGACCTCTTGTGAGCTCCAAATTCCTAATGCCTACTATCTCAACTCTGTTGTTCAACAGTGATTTTAAATTTAACTCATCCAAAAGCAAACTTCTGATTCTCCTGTGGAGATTTGCTCCACCACGACCTTCCCCTCTCTGCTTCTGGCAATTCCATCTTACCAGCTACTGAGGTCAAAATCCATGGAGTCATCCTTGACTTCTTTCTTTTTCTTATTTCCCCTATCCAATTCATTTCCTTATACCATTATAGGGCATCTGCCATCCACCTCCCTTGCTACCACTTGATCTGGGAAATTTCTTTCACCTGGATTACTTTGATAGCCTTCTAAAAGATCTCCCTACATCTACTACTGCCCCCATCCAATCTATTCCTCATGCAAGAGCCACAGCGATCCATGCAAAACCTAAGTCGGATTCTGAGTTCTCTGTTCAAAATCCTGAAATGGCTTTCCATTTCACTAAGAGCAGAAACCAAACATCTTATAGTATCATATTAGACCCTACTTGATCTGGCCTCTCTCATTCAGTCTGCTCCAATCACACTGATCTCCTTGTTATTTCTCGAACACCCTAGGCATGCTCCCGTCTTAGGGCCTCCACTTGGCTCTTCTCTCTTCCTAGAATGCTGTTCTCTAGATTATACACTAGCTAACTCTCTCATCTTTGAATCTCTGCCAAAATCTTACCTTTTCAATGAGGCTTCCTCTGACCACCCTATTTAAAACTACTACTCCCCACTCCCAACCCCAGAACCCTCAATGCCCTTATTCAACTCTTACTGTTCCTTTTCCTTAGCATTCATCACTTTCTGGTATGATTTACTATTTACTTGTTATTCATTGTTTTTCTCCTCTGTTACAAACTCCAAGAGGGAAGAAATCTTTGTTCTATTTACCAGTATATCCTAAGGACCTAGAAGAGTGCAAGGTATACCACAGGTACACAATAAATATTTAATGTTTAGTAGGTTAAGTATTCCTTAAAGGTAGGGTAGCATTTGTCTCAAGACCATTTCAGCCTCATGCTGTTTTTGTGGTAAGATTCTTTTCAAACTTTTGATTCAATTTATTTATTGTTTCTATGTCTATTTAGGTTTTGTACTGCATTTCCGTGTGAATAAGTTATACATGCCATGAATATATTTCATCCTGGTTTGAAAATGCACCGGCATAAAAGTTGTCCAACATGCTCTCTCATATTTCTTTAGATCACTACTAAAGATCTAACTTATGATTATATATTTCATTCCAAGTACTGTTAACTCATTCTCTCTCCTTTTACTGTTAATCTTTGGTTGATACTCTACTGTCATTCATTTTTCTCTTCTTACAGTCCTCATTACCTTTTCTCTACTTTCTTTGGCCTAACTCTGCTGGTCTTTTACACATTACTCAAGTTATACTCTTTGATGAGTGATATAGTGCTCACCAGTACTTCTAGTTTCCTTCGTCTAGGCTCAGGGGACAGTAACACTTACCTGACCTTTTGAAGCTAGGCAAGGCCATCTGACTGGCTCTGGCCAATGATATATGCCACATGCCACTTTTGATGGAAACATTTAATGCATGGGGAAGTGATGGTCTTTTCAATAGACAGTGTCTGGTCAATTCAATAGTCATATGGAAAAAACAAATCTTGACTCCTCTCATACCATTCGCAAAAGCCAATTTCAGATCGATTGTAGTTATAAAAGTGAAAGATCTTAGAGAGGGAAGATTTCTTAAACAGCACAAAGAGCCCTAATCTAAAGGGGAAAATGATAAATTGGAATGCATTACAATTTACAACTTTTGTTCATCCAAAGACATCCTTAATATAGAGAAAAGCAACTCAGAAAGGGAGACGATATTTGCAAGACACCTTTCTGAAAACAGATTTGCATCTAGCACTTGTAAAGGATTCCTATAAATCAATAAGAAAAATATGGAATACTCAATAGAAAAATGGGAGAAGACTCAGACACTTCATAAAGAGGATATCAAAATGGCCCCAAAACACATGAAAAGGTTTTCACTTTGTTACACATTAGGTAAATGCAACTTAAAACCACCATGTGATACCACCACACACCGACAAGCAAATAAGAAGGATGACAGAGGTTATGGAAACAGACGGTCATGGAGAGCCTGGAAGCAGCCTCTGGGCAATTGCTAGCAGCCTGAAAAAATGGCTTTCAGTGTGAAGAGCCACATGGCCCTGTTGGGAACAAGGGCCTAGAAATCCAGGGCTCAGGGAGGCTGGGGTCTGAAGTGATGACGGGCAAAGGCCAAGGAAATAAAGACTGAGGGTGTGCCATCTTCCCAGGAGCAGTAGATGAGGAGGAGGGGGCTGAAGTGGTAGAGCAGAAGCCAGGAGGTAAAGAAATGGAAATGGTGAAGGAAAATATGGTGGTAAATGAGGTGAAGGTCAAGGCAGGTCCCTGGTCCCTGAACGTGGATGCCCACGCGAGCTCCCTGGAGGCCATCCAACTAGAAGTGGACACTGAATGCTCAGGCTGACAGAGCCGTACTACAGTTACAACACAAGTGTGGTCAGGTATGTCAACACTTCCTAGAGCAGAGGAACTGCATTGTTCAGAATATCCCCAGCTTCTGGGTCAGTGCCTTTTGGAACCATCGATAGCTGTCCACCCTGATTAGAGGCCAAGAAGCAGACATGTTAAGGTACATAGCCAATTTGGAGACACCCTAGGGTGGGCTTCAAGTTCTAGTTCTTTCAAAGAAACCCACAGTGCAGAAACAAGCTGATTGTCAAGGAATATGTCAGATCATCCGACCAAGTGGAGTCTCTTGCCACTCCAATCATAGGGCACCCAGGCCATGAACTCTAGTCTTCCATTCATAGGAATCGAGACGTCACCTGCAGCTTCTTCAGTTGGTTTTCAGACCACAACCTTCCAGAGCCTGACACAATTGCTGAGATTATCAAAGAGGACCTCTGACCAAATCCACTTGAATACTGCCTATTGTGTGAAGGGGCCCATAGAGTTAGACTCTGCCAGATAAGGAAGCCAATGGGGATCCCTTTGGGTTCCAATCTGGTTAACCTCTGCTCTTGGAAGTACTCCCATACAAGATCCCCTACCACTTCCTGCTGGACCTGTGCCTTGGCAACAGCACTGGGTATGCCTATTACTCTTTGTGTACTGATCTTTCTGCACCCTGCTTCCTTTGAAAACTCACTCTCTCAACTGCAGGATTGAGACCTTCATGGCTGTTCTGCATTAACATTACATGCTCTGTGGCACGGTTCACACTCTTCTAAGTCAAACAAATGATGCTATACATTGCACTGTCTTTATCTATAATGCTTGCACCCTGTTTGTTCCCAGGACCTCTAGTCTGGTTACTACCACCTGGATTTCTAGCTTTGTTCAGGAGCCTGTTGTTTTGTTTTGTTTTTTAATTTTAATGTATTTTTAAATTTAAATTCAATTAATCAACATATAATGTATTATTAGTTTCAGAGATAGAGGTCAGTGATTCATCAGTCTTAATAACACCCAGTGCTCATGATATCATGTGTCCTCAAAAGCCTGTTTGACACACTCTGCTCATCACTGTGGACAACTGCTGGGCATTAATCAAGCCCAGGGTGAACGGCAGTGTACCACTTGGTCCTATGTGATGTATCCAACTCCACTGATCTTCCTGCCCTTCCAGTCACTGAGTGCTGCCTGCTCCTGGCTATACACCCCCCTTGGGCTGCTGCCTGATGGATGTAAAATTTCCAGACCACTGTCAGCTCCACTTTGTTTCTGATCAACCCTGATCTTCAGAAGTGTTGGTAGACCTAGGTTCCCCGCCAGCCCAGAAAAGGCATTCCTATTTCTCCCCTCAAAGACCTTAATTCCACACCACCACAACCATCACTCAGGCACTACTGACTGTCTGGCTGTGGTTGAGTGGACAAGTTAGAGCCAATTCACACAGCAAGGATAACAGTAATGTCTTTGGTGAGAAAGTTTTCTTAGCCTCGCCCAGTGAATTCATACAAAATGTAGGGACTCTGATTGGCCTCCTTTCTTCGTCCTCAACATGATCAAGTGTCAGAGGTGCCAGGGTGGTGTACTCTTTCTCTTTCTCCTCCTCCTCTCCTTCTGTTTCTCATCCCTCTTTCATATCTCTTCTACCTCTTTTTAAAAGTAGTAGCGCCCCCTCAGGGCGCCTGGGTGGCTCAGATGGTTAAGCGTCTGCCTTCGGCTCAGGTCATGATCCCAGGGTCCTGGGATCGAGTCCTGCATCGGGCTCTCTGCTCCTTGGGAGCCTGCTTCTCCCTCTGCCTCTCTCTCTCTCTCTCTCTCTCTGTCTCTCATGAATAAATAAATAAAATCTTTAAAAAAAAAAAAAAGTAGTAACGCCCCCTCAAAAAAAAAAAAAAAAGGTAGCCCAGACTCATCTGCAGAAGCAGGCTCTTTAGTTTAATCTAGCTCCCTTGTCATCTCCAGAGGCAGAGCAGGTGTCCTTTCAAGGAAACTTCCGGAGCTCTTATTGCCCCTCTGCGCTCTTCCAACCCCTCCCTCCCTTAGCAATGACTACAGGGCTCAAAGGAAGACCAGTCCACAGGGAAGGAAAAGTGTTTCCAGTTCAGAATGGATGAAAGGAACCAAAGAGATTGTGGTTGGTGCCCTAAGCAGGGAAAACTGAATGAAAGGCCAGATGCAGGACTGAGCCTGAAATGCAGGGCCTAGAATTAAGACCGGGTCAACTGTGAGCCTGCAAGGACAACTTGCTCTGGGAGTGGTGATGGGAGGAGGAATACTGTTCTCAGGACTGGCCTGGGAGAACTGCAGGTTGCTGAAGCGTTAACTCTGTTGCCTTGCAAAGGGTTCTCTAAAGAAAAACAGTGCCATGTTGACTGTTTTCTCTCTTGTCTTCATGTGATCTTGTTTATGTGGAAGATTAATACAATACTACTGTGCCCTTAATTTCACTAGTATTTAGTAAAATCTATTACTTTCTCTGCTTCTGCTTACTGGGAAGATTTGGCAGTATAGATTTTATTTTCAATTGGGAACATCTGGAAGAATATCCATCTCTTTCCTGTATACCATGGAGAGTTCTGTGAATATTCTTAACAGTTTCACCTTGTTTCCGTTAAAATTATCTTTAGATATACAATTTGAATAACTTGGTCTTGTCAGAAGCTGAAGACTTCAGAAATTGTTGTCTTCATGGAAAAATTCCCTAACAAAAAATTTGTGGCTCTGATTGTCTTGACAATTTACCCTGGTAACAGCTTAGTCACTGATGTATCTCTTTTTCTAAATAGCAAAATGACTTGTGAGATTGCTCTGTAAAATTGGAAGGGTACCATTGGCATATTTATCTTTATTTATACACATTATGGCAAAATCAAAGCATGTCAGCCTGAAAAAACAGTTAAACTAAAAAGATGGAAAATAAAAAGGGTGGAAAGTACACAGAGAAACCAGAATGGTAGAAGAGTAGCCTGATACGAATACTTTAGACAACTGTTTGGCAGGCTCTATGCACACCCTCTGATCCAGCTCTGGGAATATTCCCAACAGAAATGCATATATGTATTCACAAAGACCTGCATAGAAATGTTTTTAACAGCACAATTCTACTAGCTAACACTGGGAACTGCCCCAATATTCACCACTGGTTGAAAAAATAAACAAGCTTTAAATATTCACACCATGGAATACTGTGAGAAATAAAGAACTATGCCTACATGTAGTAATATGAATGAATCTCACAAACATGACGTTGGATAGAAGAAGCCAGACTCAAGAGTATGTGCTATATAATTCCATTTCTATATGAAGTTTAAGAACAGGTGAACTTGATCTATGGTGGTAGAGGTCCAAACAGTCATCACTACCAAGAACAGTGAAGATTCTGGTATCTGACCCCCTACTTACAAACTTAGCATGTTATCCTGCCTAGTTAGCAGATGCTGAGTCAGAGACAAAGGACCTTACAGCTCAACAGCCAGTGTCAGTATTTCTACCCGTCTCTTGAGCCCTTTGAAAACTCTTAATCTGCAGCATGACGAAAGCCACGTGACACCTGCACACACAGTGGGCTGCGTTAGAGGAGAGGAACCCTGGCCTGAAGGAAAGTGAATCCTTGGGCGCCTGGGTGGCTCAGTCGTTAAGCGTCTGCCTTCGGCTCAGGTCATGGTCCCAGGGTCCTGGGATCGAGTCCCACATCGGGCTCCCTGGTCCACGGGAAGCCTGCTTCTCCCTCTCCCATTCCCCCTGCTTCTGTTCCTGCTCTCGCTATCTCTCTCTCTGTCAAATAAATAAATAAAATCTTAAAAAAAAAATTATTAAAAAAAAGAAGAAAGTGAATCCTTTATAATGGGAATTAAGCATGTCTGCCCTTTGCTTTGAAGGCAGACATTATCTTTATTATACTGAACAGCAAGGAAACCTGTACTTTGCCCCATAGGACACACAATCTCTACTTTTTCAAGGCTGTAAGCAAACCTGCCCTTTGCTCTGGAGGGAAACACCATTTCTGTCTTCCAAGGCTATTCACGGATATCCTTGAAAAGATACTCTGAACCAAGGCAGTTAGTGTTTCTGCTTCCAAAAGTGCAGAAACATCAGAGACCCATGATAATTATCTTCCAACAGTTTTGGAGGGTGGGTACCTATTGACTGGAAGGGACTATGATGGTGGATTCTAAAGGACTGGAGATGTCCTATGTCTTAATCTGGGTGCTGGATACCTGGGTGTATTCAATTTGTGAAACTTCACTGAGTTGTATACCTGTGAAACACACTGCTATATGTATATTATCCTTTAATGAAATACACCTGAGAAAAGCAAAAAAATAGAAATCCAAAGTAAACTAAGGAAAATAAAACAATAGAAAAAATTAAAAACAACAAAACAAAACCTGATCATTTTTCTGGAACCTCTACACTAGAAAATGACTGGCCAATTCAAAAGTATGTTTCAGATCTTTTTGGGTAGGCAATGATTCCATATCTGAGAATTCTAATGGGTTCATTTTCTGTGTCACATTCAAATGGCTAAAATCCATTTTCTAAGGATAAAAGTACTCAATTATCTAGGTATGGGCCATCAACTTTTAGTATGTTTACTGAACCTGTTCGTTTTGTCAACTGGCTTTTATCAGAGTTTTTCACTTATAAACAGTTCATTAATCATGGCTTGTGATAGTTCATTTCTTTTTCCATCGTGGTAAGTGCACTCTTTAATCCTTATCACATATTTCATCCACCTCCCCTCTGGTGAACCATCAGTTTGTTCCCTATAGGTAAGAGTCTGTTTCTTGGTTTGTCTTTTTTTTCCTTTGCCTGTTTGTTTTGTTTCTTAAATTCCACATATGACTGAAATCATCATATGGCATTTGTCTTTCTCTGACTTATTTTGCTTAGCATTATACTCTGTAACTCCATCCATGTCACTGCAAATGGCAAGATTCATTCTTTTTTATGGCTGAATAATATTCCATTGTATATACCTACCACCATCTTCTTTATCCATTCATCAGTTGAGGGACACTTGGGCCATTTCCATAATTTGGCTATTGTAAATAATGCTGCAATAAACATACAGGTGCATGTATCCCTTTGAATTAGTGTTTTTGGATTTTGGGGGTAAATACCCAGCAGTCCAATTACTGGATCATAGAGTAGTTCTGTTTTAATCTTTTAAGTAACCTCCATACTCTTTTCCACAGTGGCCACACTAGTTTGCATTCCCACCAACTGTGCAAGAGGATTCCTTTTTCTCCACATCCTCATCAATCCTTGTTTTTTTGTTTTTTTGTTTTAAGTCATTCTGACAGGTGTGAGGTGATATCACATTGTAGTTTTGATTTGTATTTCCCTGATGATGGGTGATGTTCAGCATCTTTTCATGAGTATGTTGGCTATCTGGATGCCTTCTTTGGGGAAATGTCTGATCATGTCTTCTGCCCATTTTTAATTGGATTATTCATTTTTTGTGTGTTGAGTTTTATAATTTCTTTATATATTTTAGATATTAACCCTTTATCGGATATGTCATTTGCCAATATCTTCTCCCATTCCATAAGTTGCCTTTTAATTTTATTGATTGTTTCCTTCACTCTGCAGCAGCTTTTTATTTTAATGTTGTCTCAATAGTTTATTTTTCCTTTTATTTCCCTTGCCTTAGGGGATATACCTAGAAAGATGTTGCTATAGTCGATGTCAGAGATATTACTGCCTATGTTTTCTTCAAGGATTTTTATGGCTTCAAGTCTCACATTTAGTTCTTTAATCTGTTTTGAGTTTATTTTTGTGTATGGTGTAAAAAAGTGGTCTAGTTTCATTATTTTGCATGTATATGTCCAATTTTCCCAACACCATTTGTTGAAGAGACTGTCTTTTTCTAATTGTTTACTCTTTCTCTTTCCTCTTTTGTCAAAGATTAATTGATCATATAATTATGGGTTTATTTCTGGGTTTTTTATTCTGTTCCATTGATCTATGTGGCTACTTTTATGTCAGTACCATACTGTTTTAATTATTACCACTTTGTAATGTAAGTTGAAATCTGGAATTGTGATACCTCCAGTTTTGTTTTTCTTTTTCAAGATTGCTTTGGCTATTCAGGGTCTTCTGAGATTCCATACAAATTTTAGGATTCTTTGTTCTAGTTCTATGAAAAATGTTGGTATTTGGGGAGGGACTGCATTAAATCTGTGTATTTCTTTGGATAGTATGGACACTGTAACACTATTCATTCTTCCAATCCATAAGTATGGAATGTCTTTCCATTTCTTTGTGCCATCTTCAATTTCTTTCATCAGCATTTTATAGTTTTCAGAGTACAGGTCTTTCATCTCTTTGGTTAAATTTATCCCTAGATATTTTATTGGTTTTGGTGTAATTTTAAGTGACATTGTTTTCTTAATTTCACTTTCTGCTGCTTCATTATTAGTGTATAGGAATGCAACAGATTTCTGTACATTGATTTTGTATCCCACAGTTTTACTGAATTTGTCAGTTCTAGTAGTTTTTTGGTGGGGTCTTTAGGGTTTTCTATATATAGTATCATGTCATCTACAAACTGAAAATTTTACTTGTTCCTGACCAATTTGGATGCCTTTCTTTTTCTTGTCTGATTGCTGTAGCTAGGACTTCTAGTACTATGTTGAATAAAAGCAGTAAGAGTAGACATCCTTGTCTTATTCCTGACCTTAGGGGAAAAACTCTCAGGTTTTTCCCATTGAGCATGATGTTCACTGTGGGTTTTGCATATAAAGCCTTTAATATGTTATGTTCCCTCTAGAGCTACTTTGTTGAGAGATTTTATCATGAATGGATGTTGTACTTTGTCAAATGCTCTTTCTGCATCTATTGAAATGATATGATTTTTATCCTTTCTCTTTTTTTTTTTAAAGATTTTATCGATTTACTTGACAGAGTTAGCAAGAGCAGGAACACAAGTGGGGGAGTGGGAGAGGGAGAAGCAGGGAGCCCGATGTGGGGCTTGATCCCAGGACCCTGCAACCATGACCTGAGCTGAAGGCAGACGCTTAATGACTGAGCCACCCAGGCACCCCTATCCTTTCTCTTATTGATAAGATATATCACAT
This sequence comes from Leptonychotes weddellii, assembly GCF_054177405.1. Classification (NCBI taxonomy): domain Eukaryota; kingdom Metazoa; phylum Chordata; class Mammalia; order Carnivora; family Phocidae; genus Leptonychotes; species Leptonychotes weddellii. Next base: position 62,857,324 of record NC_138378.1, on the reverse strand, counting down.
TGATTGATTTGAGAATATTGAACCACACTTGCATCCTGGGAATAAGTCCCACTTGATCATGGTGAATGATTTTTTGAATGTATTGTTGGATTTGGTTTGCTAGTATTTTGTTGAGGATTTTTGCATCCATATTTATCAGAGATATTGGCCTGTAGTTCTCTTTTTTTGAGGTGTCTTTATCTGGTTTTGATATCAGGGTGATACTGGTCTCATAGAATGAATTTGGAAGTTTTCCTTCCTCTTGTACTTTTTGGAATAGTTTGAGAAGAATAGATATTAACTCTTCTTTAAATGTTTGGTAGAATTTGCCTGTGAAGTCGTTGGATCCTGGACTTTCATTGGTTGGGAGCTTTTTGATGACCGATTCAATTTCATTGCTGGTAATCAGTTTGTTCGAATTTTCTATTTCTTCCTGATTTAGTATTTGGAAGATTATATGTTTCTAGGAATTTATCCATATCTTCTAAGTTGTCCAATTTGTTGGCATATAATTTTTCATAACATTCTCTTACAGTTGTTTGTATTTCTGGTGTTATTTCTCCTCTTTTTTTTGCCTTTGTTTTTGTTTATTTGGGTCCTTTTTTTTTTATGAGGTGATAGTTCATTTCAAAGTTCAGCTCTGCCAGCCAAATAAATAAAACCTGTGTATAATTTAGTTCTATTGTTCAGCAATAGATGATGCTATTCTCAGGATGGGCCCCATTATGTACTTGCTCATTAGGATGGTCTTTATCAAAGTTTCATAGCCTTTCTTTTCAGGGCTCCCTCTTTGAGGTATAAGTATTTCAATTGATAATTAAGAGTTAAGAACAGTTTTAAGCCACACCTTTGGCACATTCCATAGAAGACTGTCATTAATAACAAAATCTTCTGTTAAAAATGTAAAGAAAAAATTTGGTTTGGCTTATTTGAGCAAAATTTTTCCATTTCTGTATATAACAAGGTATTGTGGATAATAAAAATAGTTCAGTGTTGAAAATGTAGATTTCTTTTTTACATAAGGGATACAAAAACTTTTAATAATAAACAAGATTAACTTATTGCCTTTGAAGCATAAGGTAGAAATTAGGCTTTTCACAATGCCTACTATCAATTCATATCACACATTATAATTTTAAATGGCATCCATTTGGATGGCTTGCCCTGTGTTTTCCAATGGCAAAATTTTCTCTTTGCTACTAGTAGCTAGAAGCATAGGGCATATAGGACACTTTGATTCATGTAAAGGTGTCCAAAATTCAAGTTTAGTCTGTCTTACCATGATGGATAGGGATGAGAAAGGTGATAGCTGGGATTTTTGAATCTCACATTAAACAAGGGTCCAGAGCATTAAACTAATAGTGCACCGAGTTAGAGGTGGGGGCACCTTGGTTCTAGGGGACTCTGCCCTAAATTGTAGGCAAATCCCTTAATTCCAAAGATAGTTCTATTCATCTTCTAAATTTGTAGATTTACCTACCCCTTAAAAATAAATTTTCCAGAAAGTTCTGTGCCTTTGCCTGGCTTGCATTCTCTGTACTTTTCCTGGGTAACCTTAGCCACTGTCATAGCTTCTGTCATCACCTTTGAAAAAAGGACTGTGAAATTGCAATCTTCAACCCTTACTCTAGATCAGGGTCTGATATGTCCATTTGTACAATGTTTTCAAAATTGCTCTATTCCCTCTGATCTGGGTTTCACTACAACATCTCTTGCTACATTACTGGAAATCTCTAGACTGCCTCTCCTAAATCTTTCTTTTCCCAACATTCACCCAATTGACAAAGTGATCAAGTCCTTTTTGCCCAGAAATCCTTGTCAGCACACCACTGCCTGCAGAACATAGTCCCAACACCTTGCTACTGCACTTAAGGTCAGTTACAATGAAGCCCCCACCCAATAATCTTGCTGGATCCCACGCATAGGGCTCATGCACTGTCCTGCTTCTGTGCCTTTCCCTCATCTTAGATTTTCTTCCCTCCCTCCTTACCTATGGAAATCCTATCAAAATTCAATTCAAATGCCATCTCTTCTAAAAAAAAAAAAAAAAAAAATATCCCAAACCCCCTACCTCCTACAGCATACACTTTTAGGCACTTATTTCATACAAACTTATACTGTAGTTCTTTATATATGTTACTTGGTTATATAGGTCTTCGTTACTCAATTTTAAGTTATTTAAGGGCCAAGATCATGTTTTAGTTATCTTTTTCTTCTGTAATGGATAAGACACTGTGCCGTCCTCAAGTAGCCTAGAGTCTAGCACAGGAGACAATATACAGTGTGAGAAATGCTAAAATAATTACAAGCACAGAATGCCATGGGACCACATGAGAACGGTGTTTCCCCAAGCTGAAGTTAAGGAGTGTCAGGGAAGGCTTATATTATTATAAGAAGTGGCTTTCAAGTTCCTTTGTAGACACCATACTAGACTATAAGCTTCTTCAGAGTAGAGATTTATCTTTTTATCTCTGTATCTGTAGGGATACATATTTTATGTCTAGCACAAAATAGACACTCCAAAATTAATGAATGTGTCAAAAAAAAGATGCCCAAGTCATTTATAGTTCTAAATGTGTAGAGTGAATCATATTAGTCCTTTGTACTTTTTTATCCTACTTATCAGATGGTCAATAAATAATAATTGACTAATGAAAACCTCATAAAAAAGTTAATGACTTATTTTTTAGGCTTGAGGTTTTAGGTAAGTTTTAACTGGCATAGCTACCCAAATAAGTCCTAAGAAAGAAGAGCCAGAGCAGAGACTTCAGTCAAATCATTACATATACCTTAATTCCAAGTCTCAGGATGAGAGTAAATACAAGGATAGAACTGAATCACTGTACTAATGACTTTGATTAGAAGATGTTTATGAACTTTATGTAAATCCAAAGCTTGATTCATGGTAATATGATCTACTTGTAATTATTTTCAATGATGATGATTTTGGTAAAATAAGGCAATATATTTTGCAGGTTTCTGTTATTAGAATAAGTTGATTTGAGGGGCAGCAGCTCCTGCCCATGAGTCCTGTCCC
>NC_138378.1:62834027-62853808 GCF_054177405.1 Leptonychotes weddellii | reverse complement strand
TATGAAGTGATACTTTAATTCATTCATTTTCAATAGGCTGGTTCTGAAATACTTGCATTTCCAAAACTTTTGCCAGAGTTATGTACTTAAGATTAAAAACTAAAAGACTTGATTTTATCCTAGAAAACTCATTGCTTCTGAGTTGGTGCATCACAATATGGCACATTTTCTATAAGGAGCTCTTTCCTAGGGACCAATTTCAGTGTATTGTGGTCTGTGTGAATACCTTGTATAACAGATGTTCTGAGTAACAATTCAACATCGGAACCTATTTTTATTAGCTCTTCTATTTTCTTGGGAGAAGTTTCACTTTTATTACTTTTGAATTCTTCATTTATCTTTATTCTGGCTGCTTCTAATGCTCTGGTATCATTTTTAAAAACCCGTTGTCTGGTCCTGTGTAATGTTTTAAAGAGCTGTAAAACCTTGGCCGCCTGACCCATGGCTCTCCTCACCGCGGCGGCTACTTCTCCGGCGATCCACCTTTATATTCTTTTTTAAAAAATTATAAAAATTAAAACACAGTTTTTAAGCCATCATCCAGAATATGAAGACCTTTAATACCATATCCATAGATTTTAGTTTGAGAAATACTGCCACAGAGTACGCAAGTTTACTGATACTAAAAAAAGACTTTGGACTCCAAATACAAAATTCTGTCTCTTTAAATAGATTTGTGAATAGGTTCTTGATTCTGTGCATAGCACTACGATATTTAAGTCTGATGTCTAGGACCTGACAATGAAATATGTATTATATTAATTTATGAAATATGTATTATAAAGAACTTGGATATGTTCTAGGTTTTAAGAGACCATGCTAACTGCTGTTAGCCTTTTGTTCCTCTGACGCTATGAACATCCTGATCTACTTAGCTGGGCTGAAAGAGTGACCATGAAGCTCAGCTTTGGTGTCTTCTTCTTCTTCTTTTTTTTTTTTTGTTAAAGATGTTAGTTATTTGTGAGAGAGAGAGCGTGTACGTGTGCAAGTGCGGGGAGGGCAGTGGGGGAAGGAGAGAGAGAGAATCTCAGGCAGACTTGGAGCTAAGCATGGAGCCCGATGCAGGGCTTAATCCCACAACCCTGAGATCTAACCTGAGTGGAAACCAAGAGTCCGTGGCTTAATTGACTGAGCCACCCAGGTGCCCCAACTCAGCTTTTGTGTTTTCTGTACCCAGTCCTGGCTCTGGGCACTGTTGTTGGTTTTATGTTTACGTAGGTAATTTTATTTTACTTTGAAAACTGTGATACTCACATTTTCATGTGTTGCTGGTTACATTTAATTTCTAAATAAAGAAGTGATTCATTTACCAAAGAATAAATTTAACTCTAGCCTCACCAGTTTTTCCCCTACCCTTTCTGTGTTTCAGATGTCTGACACCTGCCATTTCTCTATGGTTTGCATTATAGTGGCTTCTTTCTTGTACAACTTCAAGACTCATTATTTCCATCTTTGTATTCTTCATGATGTCAGTATCTCTGCTTGTTTGCTTGCTTTTTTGAATTTATTTTTAGCTAACTTAGACCTGCACAATTTCAATGAGGGGCATAATGTGTTTACATTTGATAAGGGGCTGATTGTAAGCTCCACCCACTGCCTGCCATAATGTTTGGCACATAGGTATTCATTGTAGGTGAATGAAGGAACAAATAAATGAAGAATGGATGGATGGATGGATGAATTTGGTATAGTAGTAGTGGTGATGGTGGGGCCATGTTTCTCAGGAGAGGCATGTTTTAGATGGTTTATCATTTGAAGCTGGAGACTTTGTCTTACTGATTTTTGTATTGCGTGAACCTTTATTTTTGGAGATTGAGGAATCGTGTGGAAAATTTGCTAGTTCTTCTAGCTAATGTATTTAGGGGGGAGCATGATCTTTGGATAACCAAGTAGATAGACTGCCTTCACATTACAGGAAACCGTTGTCATAGATCATACATCAAATTGCACATAGAATTTCTACTTTGTTTTGCTTTTCAGTTTTGGTTTGAATTCACCTGTTATCCTGGATCTTCAGATGTAATCTCCTTTTCCCTGCCCTATTGACTGAGAGTGCATTTCTCTTTGCCTTACTGGGGCTGGAATAACCCAGTTACGATCATACTAGTCGTAGTCTGTCTTGTCGGCCTTTACCATCTGCTTTCCTATTCCCAGCATCAGTGGTTAGTGAGAACACTAAAAGAATACAAAGAAAATGGCTTAATTTCAGACTTTGCACATATAGCTTATTATTTGTGACTCAGGCAATAAGTGTGAAGCAGAGGAGGTCATGTGCATTCCTCATTGATCAGTTTGCCCATTGAGTCAGCAAGTTTCTTTTTATAAAGTGGTTGTGTAATCACTAGCTGCACAGTAGCCAGATGTACTTGATAAATCAAGTTTACTTTATTGTGACCGAAAGAGTAAATATATTCTTGTACAAAAATATTCAAAAAGTCTATGTGAAGAAAATATTAATCAACTGTAATCCTACTTCCTAGAAATAACCACATTTTAATAGAAGTTATCTTTTGCTTTTTTTTTTAATATCTTGGCTGTTTTCATCACAAGAACTTAAAAATATTTATTACCCAGATAAAATATATTTACTTATAGAAAAAATAGAAGATATAGATTAAAATTTAAAAATACCCATTGTAATACCATCTAGAGATAAGAGATACTAAGATTTTGGTATATATTCTTCAGACTTTGAACTGCACAATAAATTATATAAATTCCACTGGGTGGAAACACACCATACATACTTAGGTATAATCCTTTTTGTGTATATCTTTCCATGTTAGTAAATACATATCCCCATTATTAATAAAAGCTGTGTGATATTCCATTGTACGGATATATAAAATACATAATTTTTTTAATCATGAGCTTTTAAAATAATCTTATAATTGTTTATGGTGGGGTTTGTACCGTATATAAGTTTTACATTTTTATGAGTCCTGTCTCTCAGTCTTGTTATGGTGTCTCTTTTTGGGATCATGCTTAGGATTTCCTTCTCAATACAAATTTTAAAAAATTATTCAGCTCTGTTTTTTTTTTTTCCTAGTACTTTGTTGGTTTCTAATTTAACAGTAAAAACTTTAACCAATATAGAATTTATGTCTCATATTATGAGACAGAAAGTTAACTTTATTTTTTATTTATTTTTTTAAAGATTTTATTTATTTATTTGACAGACACAGCAAGAGAGGGAACACAAGCAGGGGGAGTGGGAGAGGGAGAAGCAGGCCTCCCACTGAGCAGGGAGCCCAATGTGGGGCTCGATCCCAGGACCCTGGGATCATGACCTGAGCCGAAGGCAGACGCTTAATGACTGAGCCACACAGGCGCCCCCAGAAAACTAAGTTTATTTTTTTTCTGAAACCCTTTGTTAAATAATTTATCCCGCTACAAATTTAAGATGCCAGTCTGGTCATTAATGATCCATATAAATAATTAGATCTGTTCTTAGACATTTAAATTTCATTTCATTGATGTATTCTCTTCCTGTATGAGATCCGGGTGTATTGTTTTAATTTTTGTTTATAATATTCATTTCATGTCTGTTTGAGCAAAACCTCTTAAAGTTTCTTGGCTAGTCTAATAGCTGGTCATCTTCCAGATAAATTTGAGAATAACTTGTCAAGTTAGAAAATTTTCTGCAACTTGAGTTTTTTATTGGAATTATGTTAAATGTACAGATTAATTTTGGGAGATTAACATGTTTATGATATTTTCCCATCAAATATAAACTATGGTGACTATAGTTAACAGTACTATAGTCTATAATTGAAAATTGCTAAGAGAGTAGATCTTAAATGTTTTCATCACACACACAAAAAGTAACTATGTGAGGTAGCGGATGTATTAATTAACCTTATTGTGGTAATATCACAATATATGTCATATTACATTGTATGCCTTAAACATACACATTATTATATGTCAGTTATTTCTCAATAAATCTGGAAAAAACATAATATAAAACATATCCATATTTATTCATTTTATTTATTTTACTTCCAAATGACCTATGTTTTATTCATATAGTTATTGCATATTCTTAAGTTTATTACAAAATACTTTATTCTTTGTTGATATTGTGAATAGGACCTTTTTCTCTTATTAGTACAGATATATGTAAATTTGATTCCATTTGTTTTATATCCAATTTTTTAAACTTTAATTTGTTCTAATAGATTTTTATTTTATTTTTCTGGGTTTTTCGTAGAGATAATCGTTTCTTTCCAGTAGATCTCATTGCCCTTTCTTGATCCATTGTGTTAGGTTCAAACCTATTGCAGGAAAGTATTCAAAATTTCAATAACTGGGCTTCCTTGCTTAATTCCTGACTTGAAAGACAAAGACTCTAAGTTGTTACTGTTCAGTAGAATTTCTGTAGCTATGGGATTAATTTCCCAATGTCCCATACATGTGGCCATATGAGAACTTGAAGGGTGGCTAATGAGAAAATTTAATTTTAATTTAATTTGATTTTAAATAATTTAAATTTCAACAGCCAACAGGTTAGAGGCTACCATATTGAACAGCTCTAGGTTTTCACTGTTAATTATGTTGAGTATTTATTTTAGGTGCATCTTGAAGAGAAAGCCAGCTTAGAGTAAAGGAGATGGGATAAAAGTGAGATGCCTTTAGCAGAATGTGGGAGTAGAATAGAATAATTGGATGAGGGTTGAAGGAAAGCTTATTTTCCATCTATTTTGTTACTAAGTGTGGTTGTAAACTAAACCCTTTTTTACCCAAACATGTACCTTCTTCTGTGTTCTTTTTCTGCATTTCCACCATTTTCCTAGCCTAAAACCTTATCACTTTTTCTCCCCTCTTTCTAGTCCCTAATACCCAGACACTCCTCCACCCCACCCTCATTTCCACAGACCTCCATCTTACCCATTCTTCAAGGTCCTTCACAAATGTACCTTCTGTATGAAAGAACCCTTTTTTGATGTCATCGATTAAAAGTAGTTTTGTCTCCCTTGAAACTAGGATTTAATTTGTACTTCATTTTTGTAGTACTTAGTCCTACACATTTTTAAAGCTTTTTATGACCACATATAGATACATATCTATATCTATTGATAGGTTTTACAAAAGATATTGTAAATATTACAATAGATAAGCGTATCTATTGTAGTCTCTTTAAGGAAATAATCCTTGACTGATTTACTTTTCTGTCCTCTGCTGGTGTGCTCTCTGCATACATGTGTGTATATATACACGTGCTCAGTAAGTATTAAATGAGTCATATACAACTTGTATTACTCATCTATGTTTTGTATGTCTTTTCTTCAAATGATAACTTTGGGAGAGCAGAGATCATACGTATTTTTGTATTTTCTGTGTACTAGCACAATGCTAAGCATTGAATGATTGTTTGGCAATTATTTAAAATATTCATAAAAAGTTTTAAGACCTGTCACTTAGGATTGACATTTTGCTCTATGTAATGGATATCCAACTAGACTAGCTTAATGGAAGATGAGTTATTTTTCTCAAAAATAAGAAGTCTGAAGGTATACCATCTAGGGCTGGTACAGTGATGCCATGATGTCATGAATGTCCCAGGTTTTTTTTGTCCTTAACATTTAAGGACATAGAAAACATGTCACATTTTGTCCTTATAATCATGTGAGGCTCTTCCACCTCCAAGCATCATATTCATGTTTTGTCCCTTTCTATCAGGAGAACAGTAGCTTTTCTAGAGATCTCTAAAAATTGACTTCTGTTCTGTTCTTACTTCTTTAGTCAAAACTAGGGTCGCATGGGCACTTCCATCTGCTAGGAATTTTGGAAGGTGCGTGCTTTTAACTGGGTACGTTGTTGTCCAGCAAAATTTGGATTCTATTCATAAGGAAGAAAAGGAGAATGAATCTTGGATGGGTAACCTGGAGTATGTATCTTGGATATGGAATGTACACTTAAAACCATTAGGATCTACAAGGGGATAAGATATGTGAAAAGTTCAAATCAAGACAATTACATGAAAAATTTCATATGCACAACCAGACTTTAGTAAGTGCTACTAAAGATTTGAGGTACAAGAGCTCTCTGAAAGATGGAGTTGACCAGGAAATCTTCAGTGTAAGAGGTAGAACTTGAGCAGAGTCTTAAAAGACTGGTCAAATATGATACAGAGACACTGGATGCCTGTTTTGCAAGTGAGAAATAACATGGTTAAACTATGTTTTTGAATCACGGGACCAGCTTAGCAAGAGTAATGAATTCATGTTACAGGGCAAGAGAAAATAAGTTGGGGACAGCACAATGGAGGCTTTTGTATGCCCACCATGAGGAGTTTGGACTTGAGACTTGTTCAGATTAGATCTATTGGAGGTTTCTGAAAAGAGGAATAATAGGGGGAAGTAGAAAAGAAATGATAACTGAATAGATACGATAATAGAAATGTTAGTATTAGAGAAAGCTTAAAAGAATAATTCACAGATTTGTCCATTAGAATTAATATCTAATGCAGTACCTCCTATCCAGTAGTTAAGATGGTTCATAATAATTTTGACCAAAGCAGTTGGTTCTAAGGAGTCTCCAATACTTAAAATAGATATCTAATATTGTTATATTTGAAGTCTCCAGTTACAGACCAATGGAACTCTAGAAACCAAATTTTCTGTTAAACTTATTTTTTATATTGCTGAGGAATTCTTGGTTTCCATTAATACCACGTAGATTTTAAATATTATGTCAGCATATTTTATCATATTAATACCCAAGTGTAATCTTTCTTAATTAAAATCATTTCTCTAAGCTTGCACTGAAATTTATAAAAAGATGATTGAAAACAGATTGGTGCTCTTTTGACTAAATGTACTTTTGATGTCTATTTTCTCAACCTAGAATTTTAAGTTTGTTGATAATGCTTAAACTTCAAAGCACTTATGTTGACCTAATGTTTCATTTTCATTTTTAAGTCCATCTTAATACAATTTGCAGTTTCTTTTAAATAAGTGAGGTGTGTTAGAACTTTCACCAGTGCACTTAACAATTTTACAAAATGACATATTTATTCAACTGTAAATATCTAAAGAATAAAGATTTATCTTCTATTTTAACAGTGACATCGATTAGTTTTGATGGTTTGACATACCAGTTTGAATAAGAAGACAATTTGATTCTATTGAAACACATAAAACATGCTTGAAATTATTTTCTACATAATTATAAATGAACATCTGAAGCCTGAGTTACATCATTTATTTAGTAATTGGAGTATCATAAATTTTCAACTTCATTAGTGGCTTCTCTCTCCAGAATTTTCTCTTAATTACCACAAGATCTTTCCTTTCAGAGATTCCTTAGTATAAATTTAACTCCATGTAGAAATAGACATATGATGTAATTATACCCAACTAGTTAAAATTTTGGTGTTCATTGTTGCCTACTTTGATTGTTCAGGCCCCATCCCAATGATAATGGATTTGGCCGTGAGACTTGCTTTGGTCAATGGAATGTTGGTGGATGTGACATAAAGCCTTACATATATTTGCATGGTTTGGCTTTGGCTTTGCACACTGGTAATATCCCTTGGGAAGAACTTTCCTTGGGCAGCTGCTGCCCCTTCTTCAGCTTGGTCCCAGAGTGAACACAGGTGGAATGAGCCTGAGTCGAACCACAGTCTGAAGCAGAGCTGCTCAACCAAGCCTTGCTTAGACCAGCCAAACCTTAGTCAACATACAGATGCATGAGCATGAGAATAAGTGCTTGTTATAAGCCATTGAATTTGGGATTCTGTTGGATTATTGTAGCAATAGCTGACTTGTATGGTCTATAAAAAATCAGTCCTTATATTTTCATTAAGAAAAAGCATAATTATACATGGCTAAACTATCAGCTCTCTTCTTTATATTTTTTAAGATTTTTCATTTTTATTAGAGAGAGCACAAGCAGGGGGAGCTGCAGGCAGAGGGAGAAGCAGGTTCCCCACTGTGTAAGGAGCCTGATGTGGGGCTCGATCCCAGGACCCTGGGATCATGACCTGAGCTAAAGGTAGACGCTTAACTGACTGAGCCACCCAGGTGTCCCAGCTCTCTGCTTTATTCGTTGAAAAGTAATAGCACATAACACTAATTGAGAGTATCTCTTGGCTAGTGGCCATTGCAAATTTTGGGTAAAATGCCTGAAATGGAACTTGATGAATTAGTTGTTGAAGCTCTCTTTTCTTTTCTTTTCTTTTCTTTTTTTTTTTAAAACATGGCTGGTACTTTAAGTAGTCACAAAATGGAATGACATAGGAGTCATGGCTAACATTTGTTCGGGGCCTGGCCATACATGTGCTTGGCATTAATACCACATCTTATTCTCATAGCAAACCTGTCATTCAGTAAACAGATATTTATTGAGCCGCTAATTATATGCCATATTGCATGGTATGTCTTGCATTCATTTTTGTTGAATGAAGACACCAAGGCTCAGAGAAGTTAAGTGACCAGTTCAAGTTTCACGGCTAGGGAAGGGCAGAGCTAGGATTTGACTTAAGGTCTGACTTCAAAGATCAAACTACTGCCGCCATTGTGTTGTTCATGTTTGGAGAGAGGTAGGAGAGAAGTAGAGAGAAGATAGAATTTACAAACGGATTTACCTAACATTTGTTGGTGTGCTGTCTCTCCCTAACCATCATTTGCTATTTAAACCAGGTATCACCTGGAATTACCTCAGCATTCAGAAATCAGTAATTAGCTTAGACTCCATTTGTGTTACAGCCTTTGAAAGTCTGAAGCTGTCCCCACAATTTTTTTTTTTTTTTAAAGATTTTATTTATTTATTTGACAGAGAGAGACACAGCGAGAGAGGGAACACAAGCAGGGAGAGTGGGAGAGGGAGAAGCAGGCTTCCCGCCGAGCAGGGAGCCCGATGCGGGGCTTGATCCCAGGACCCTGGGATCATGACCTGAGCTGAAGGCAGACGCTTAATGACTGAGCCATCCAGGCGCCCCCCCCCCCAATTTCTAATTCCCAGGTCTCATGCTCTTACGGTCCCCCTCCTGTGTGTCTGGAGGCCACTTTGATCTGCCATGTCAGTCTGGGTGTAGAGCTCTGTCCTTCCCAGTTCCTGTAGCACATGTCTTCACCAAGCAATTTATGGACGTTACTAAGGATCCCCACACAACACCCAAGGTCTTCCACCATTCTCTCCCTCTCTGCCTTGCCCCTAATTGCAGTGCCCTCTCCAAATTCTCTTTCTGTTCTGCAGAATATCTTTCCATTCCTTTCGAAGCCTTGATATTCCAGGCACCTCACAACTCTGGGAATCATCTCTTTCCCCAAACTGGAGTACCACTGTGTGCCATCCCTGTCTCTATCTCATTAAAGGCAAAAATAGATTCTCCTGGGAAAACAGCAAAAGTTGGAATTAGTCCCATCACTGTGACAGCCCCCATTTAGCTGGATTTTGATTTGAATTTCATTGAATTTTCAACATCAACAGTTTTGTTCAACTAACCTTAAATGGTGAGAACTGAAAACATCTAAGAAAGAGCTACTCTTCTTAGGTTAGAAATAAAATACTTTACATAACTAAGAAAAAGCCTATATTTAGAATTTTACTTCCTACCTCTTTCCAAAAATGTGATTTACGAAAATTACAGAAAAAATCTGAATATAAGCTTTTCTGTCCTTTTTTTCAAACCACTCTTCCTATTAGCCATTCAGAGTGAATTTTAGGAGTTTGAGAGCTTAGTTTGTTTATGAGTCTAGAATTTAGCTACTTGTATAAATTTGAAGAGTCTGAAGCATTTGCTTCTACAACACTGTATTAGATATGGTTGAAAAACTGCTTTCTGCTTCTGGATAAGCCCAGACTACTGTCTTGTCTTGTATGATTGGCCACTTAAATTTTAATTTCTGTCAGAATTATTCTTTTTTTTTTTTTTAAAGATTTTATTTATTTATTTGAGAGAGAGAGCACAAGAGGGAGGAGCGAGAGAGGGAGAAGCAGACTCCCTGCCGAGCAGGGAGCCCGACGCAGGACTTGATCCCGGGACTCCAGGATCATGACCTGAGCCGAAGGCAGTCGCTTAACCAACTGAGCCACCCAGGTGCCCTGTCAGAATTATTCTTAATGGGAGAAATCTAAAAACCAGTTGACTAAGAACACTTTAATTCTCACTCATTTCAAATATATTCATTGGTTCATTTTTAATTTAGGAAGCAATTTTCCTAGTAATTTGGCGGAATTAGTTCCTTTAAATAAAAACCTTACCAAAGATACTGACCTTAGGGATTTTTTGAGGAACTCATGGTTTTTTTGTCTTTTTTTAATTTCATGATTATAGTGGTACTATTTTTTACTTAACAAACATTATTTTCTTTATTAAAGCATTGCACTAGGGCATGTTTCAAACATGTAAGCAGTAATAAAAGGGAGTGAGTGAAAGATGGGGTAGATCTCAGAAGTGAGATGCTTTTGAAAGTGGGATGTCTCAAGATTCCGCATTGGACATTGGTGTTAAGGTGCTCATACTGTTAGTGAGGTCTTAATACTAAGACTGAAAAATATGTTACCTTTGTGCGACCTTGACCAAATTCTTTAACCTTCCTTAAACCTCTTATTCCTTATGTGTTTACTAGGGATTGTATTTGCCTTGCCTATCTCAAAAGGTTGTAAGGATCAGATAAAAACAATAAATGTGAAAGTACTTTGTATTGTACAATAACTATAGACATTAGTGATTATATTTGTGGAGCAAAAAAGTAGGCAAGATGGAGAAGAAGGAAGGTTGCTCTTAAATTCATTCCCTCAGTGTGTTTGAAAATGGATAGTCTTCAAATCCTAAATGGTTGAAAGATGGCAGGAAGGGTGCCACCAATCTGGGGCCCAGCAATGTCAGGGCTCTTTCACTGGCCCCAGTGAATGCCGATTCCAATCATTTCAGTAATATTCAGTGTTCACAAAGGTCTGGGCACCATGATGATTGCTAGGGATACACACAATGACAAGATACAGATCTTGTCCTCCAGCAGTATCCAATCCAGCTATGGACAACACAGCTGTTCATCCTTAGCAGGGGTGAGCTGGAAGAAGGCTGGGCAGAGTGTGATTGGAACAGAAAAGAATTAGTTATTGTGACTGGATCTTGCATGTTTTTTCCCATCATTAAATAGGGTAATTTAAGCTACACTTCTGGTCAAGTATAGCATGTGGTATAGACTTCTGAAAACATTATGTTGTACATCTGAAACTAATGTAACATTGTGTATAAGTTGTATCTAAACAAAAAAATATAATAATCCACGATATTTTTTACTGTTTAACATAGAAAAGAAAAAAATTAGGATGTTTAAAAACGGTGGTTACAAACAAAATTCTACAATCATTTTTTTCTTTAAACATTTTTTTAAAAATTTGAGTATCCATTATCTCAAATATTTTCTTTATCCAGTATCTTAATGTCTTCCTTATCCACTCGTCTGTTGATGGGCCTTTAGGTTGCTTCTATGTCTTGGTTATTGTAAATAATACTGCAGTAAACGTAGAGGTGCGTATACCTTTTCAAATGAGTGTTTTCCTTTTTTTGGGGGTAGATAGATAACCAGTAGTGGAATTAGTGGACCATACGGTAATTCTCTTTTTAATTTTTTGAGGAATCTCCATACTGTTTTCCACAGCGGCTGCACCAGTTTGCATCCCCATCAATGGTGCACAAGGGTTCTCTTTTCTCCACATCCTCACTAACACGTGTCATTTACTGCCTTCTTGAGTTTAGCCATTCTGACAGGTGTCAGGTGGTATCTCATTGGGTTTTGATTTGTGCTTGCTTCGGCAGCACATACACTAAAACTTGGAATGATACAGAGATTCGCATAGTCCCTTGAGTATACCATTTTTCCTTTTAATAGATGAGGAGTGACGGGACTAGTGTCTTCTTTACAGTTTTGTCATGTTTCATATTTCTTATATGCTCTTTTCAGGTTTCAAGAACATTGTCAGGATGAGGTTCTACTCTATTGCTAGTGTTTTTGTTGGACACTAAACCTTCAGGTGTCATTTGTAACCTAATCTTTTGTATTCAAAAGTTAAATTGTTAGTGAGCTTTATCTTTGATAGTTTTTAAAGGAAATAGTGGATAACATATTATTCATATTAATGAGGACCTAATGACAAAGATTACTCCCAATTAATGGTAATCATTTTTGACTCTAAAATGCCTGAAGGATTTCTTCCCAACTTCTTTCTTAGACAAATAATAAAATAAACGGTTCATTTTCAGGGTATACAACAACAGGGAGGGGAGAAGATGCCAGAAGATGCCGAGTAAAGTAAGGAAGTTAAGCTAGGATAAAAAACTACAGAACATCCAGGGGGTCGCATGGGGAGTAATCTGGTATTAAAGCAAATTCTGTACTGTATCTAACTGCTGTTCTACTCCAGTAGAATTGCTACTTTGGTGCCTACTTTAACCTAAATATTTAGAGAAAATATGGGAAAGTTTGTGAGAAGATGAAGTCTTGTGTAAACATGCTGGTCTTAATTGTTTGTATTTATGGTATAAATCCCACAGTGGCACCAGTGTGGCTCAAATACTCACTGTTATCATAAAGTCACACGCTGTACTGAATGCTTTGGGAGAAGGTAGCCAAGCCCATGTTCAAAATTCAAAACAAAAATTGTTGAAATACCCAAGCGAGTAAAAATGGATTCTCTTGGCTAAGTCTGGACCCGTCTTTTAAAGATGTTGAGCATCGGTGCGCCTGGGTGGCTCAGTCGTTAAGCGTCTGCCTTCGGCTCAGGTCATGATCCCAGGGTCCTGGGATCGAGCCCCACATCGGGCTCTCTGCTTGGCAGGAAGCCTGCTTCTCCCTCTCCCACTCCCCCTGCTTGTGTTCCCTCTCTCGCTGTGTCTCTCTCTGTCAAATAAATAAATAAAATCTTAAAAAAAAAAAAAAAGATGTTGAGCATCTGGAATTTTTATGTGCAATTGTGAGGCCCCTGTTTGCTCTGATAGACAGTCTCTTGTTGTTATTGGCTGTAGGCAATGAGAAAGGGCAGGGTCGGGAAGGACAAAGAATTTACAGTATAGAGCTTTCAATAATAATGTGTCGATGTCAGGAAGAGTTGAGCCATTTCTGGTAAGAAAGAGGTGTTCATTTTAAACACTGGTGAATGTACTTACACGATCTACTCCTGAAAAGTAACAGGGGAATTCACAGGCCATGGGTCACAAGATGCATTGAAGTAATCAATTCCTAAGTGAAACCACAGAGAGGAGAAGTAAATGCTAGAAGAGGTGACACAGTTCAGCCATAGGAAGGGAACACAGTGTCTTCTCTGATTGATGTTCTTGCCCAGCTTGACACTTGGCAGTAGCTTCTTCCCTCACCACTCCCTTACCATGATCCACACTTAGCAGCCAGCACAGTGTAAAACACAGTTCCAGGTTAGAGTTTCAGAACAGGCTGATGCTTCGTAGCACTCATTTTGATGCTCAAAGATATAAGATAACATTTTTCTAAACAGATTCAGGATTTTGATCAATACATTTGGTTGGAGTGATGGAAAGCTGCCCAAGTCTATGAAATTGGTTAAGAATTTAGTTTGGTGAAGGTACATATAATCTGAAGATCTGTCTGTAAGTCATTAGGTATAAATATTGAAGGTGAGTTGAGTTTGGTAGTTGACTGCTTCAGGGTTCCAAATTGGACAGTTAGTGTTAGGATGTCTTCAGTTTTAAATCCAGCCTTAATAGCTATATGTATTTAGAGTATCTTTTTACAAAGAATGAGTAACAAGTTTTTCTTTTTCCAAAGGCAGTTTAGCTAGGTATTAGATGTTTAGGGATTGGGTTTCTTCTTTAACTCTTCCTTATAAGAGTTTGGAGTAAATCACTTTTTATTTTATTTCTTTTACTCAATTTATAAACTAGGTACACTAATTCTGGCTTCCCTTTGTCTGAAGGTGTCATGCATTACCACTCTTCATGATAAAGCCTTAAAATATCAGAAGTAGTGTTATGTGTATAGATAGTGGTATCAATATTGCATAGAATAATAGCAGAGCCATGTAAATGAATGCTAAAATATTTAACCTTTATTTTTCATTGTTAATATTTATGTTTATATTTTATAAAAATTCCACAAGTATTTGGAACAATGAAATCAGATGCAAAGGTTCATACATGTCTATTTTCAGATTCCATCTTTCAGGTCACAGCTTAAAAATTCTAGGGTTAAGGCCTTGTAGGAATGGAACAGGTCAGTACCCAAAGCTACTACCATTTTGGCTTGATTTTTGCAAAACTTACACATCAGCAGCTCACAAACTAAACTCCAGTTGCTCTTTAAGATAAGCCATGATGACAGAGTGGCTATAAAAGTAACATCTAGATACAGAGAAGTGTGAACAGGTTCAGGCTGGGTAAACAATAGCTCCTTTCTCTTTGAAAGGAAAGGAAGATAGAAGCAAGTAATGGATTTCCATCCCTTACTACTTTCTTTTGGGAAAGTGATTACATTTACTGTAAATTAAGAAGGAAAAATTTACATAGGAGTAGGGAGGCAGATCACAAGTGAATAGATATGGGATCAGGCAGATCTCCAGCATTAGGCAAGACCCAAAGATAGTAATGCAGCCTATAATTCCATAGATGGGTAGATAGGAACCATAATAATAATAACAGCTAATTTTTTTTAAAGATTTTATTTATTTATTAGAGAATGAGAGAGAGAGTGAGCATGAGGGGGGGAGGGTCAGAGGGAGAAGCAGACTCCCTGCTGAGCAAGGAGCCCGATGTGGGACTCGATCCTGGGACTCCAGGATAACGACCTGAGCCGAAGGCAGTCGCTTAACCAACTGAGCCACCCAGGTGCCCAACAACAGCTAATTTTTATGGAGTGGTCATTATTTATTAGCCATATCGACAGGTAATTCATGTGTGAGGCAGGTGCTGTCTTTATCTCTGTTAAGGAAATGAAGAAATCAAGGTATACAGAGATTAAGAATCTTATTACTCAAGGTCATACATAGCTGAGCTAGCTTTCACACCTGGGGAATCTGATTGCCAAAACTACACTCTTAACCAGTATGCCATACTGCCTCCCATGAATGTGAAAAGTAGATTCCTAATTCATCAAATTTGTTAACAGGTAAGGGGATGGTGTGGATCTGGTGGAATATGGCCCTAACAGAAGCCAAGTTCTAAATTACTTAGGAAGTGGCCCAAATACCAACGTAATTCTTAAAAACAAAAACAAAACAAAAGGTCCAGTCCAGCAGGCCCTGTGTATTGTAGGAGTCTCCCGTGAAGTATTAAGGACCCATTACAAGGAGATTGAGACGGCACAGTAAGAAACCCAATCATGGGAAACTGGAATACAAGGCAAAGAACCCAGCACAGGGGATGGGAGTAAAATCAGAGCAAAGTCAAAGAAACCATAATTCAGGGCAGGGATAGGAAGATCTTGACAAAGGATTTCTTACCCTATCTCACCTGTTGAGAGCTGGAGTTGACCCCAGAGCTGGATGCATAACTGGAGGTCAGGTTAATTTCATAGATTCAGCTCAGAGGGAAAGAGAAGAAAGGACACCATCTGGGTAAGCCATGACAGCCTAATCAGAGTGGGTTAGAGTTCCAGGGAAGAGGCTAGAATCTACTCATTTCACTAACATCATTTCTTCCCCCATGGCAACCCCTACCTGGGGGAGATGGTGGGAGATGATTAGCCAAGACTGTGGAATACGGCGATGAACTTTCATAGCATAATCACAAACTTAAATAGCATCCTTTCACATATATCTTAGGGCCCAATCTAAAGTTCTATTCTCTTACTATTTTTTTTTTTAAACAAACATAGTATGTTATGTAATTTATTGAATGTGGGGTTTGCTAAGACATTTGGGAGATTATTAGAAAGAACAAATAGATATGGAATTGTTCATTAATAATTCATGTCACTTGTTTATTCTGACTTATAATAACTTTTGGAGAATAGATAGGATTTGTATCCTTAAAAGATAGAGTAAACATTCAAGATAGTAGTACTTAGGAGAGTCATTTAAATGGTTTACGTTTTCTTTTCCCAACCTCTATTCTGTGGAAGAAAAAAGCAATTTTATTTTTTCTTTCATGTGGTGTTTATCTACTGCCTCCATATTTTATCTTAGAACAGCTCCAAAGACTGTACAATTATCTATTCTTTCTAAAGCTCATGATTTCCTAGATCTCGTTATAAGGGCTATTAAAAATCTCCCAAAAATGTTTTGAAGAACCCAAGTTAGCTTCATTTGTGTCAGGAAGCTGTTTTCTAGATGACTGCCATAATATGGGGTGGTTTCTCCTCAAAAATCTTTCTCTTGATCTGTGCATTTGTCATGATCTGTTCAGAAAATAGCTTTGTTACTCTGAACCAAGTCTGAGATGTCCAAAAGAAAAAATGTTAAAATACAGGATGCATCCAGGAATTAGAGTGACTTTCTGTGACGTCCGTTCTGAGTCCGAGTTGGGACCTGAGGTGAAAGCAGGTATCACCATTTACCCAGCTAAGTCGGTTCACTTCTCTGAATTTGTTTCTTGATGGGTCCGTTGGGAATAGTACCTATCTTGCAGGGTCCTTATGAAAAAACAAATGTATGTAAAGTTGCAAATGTAGGTTTCCAGTAAACACCGTTAACACTCATTGGCACCTGAATTTTACGACAATCGAGTCAAATTATTTCACACTGTAAGAAGATACTTTTGACATAAAAGACTGTTTCCTGCCTCCCTGGGCACTCTGCAAAGCCCGCTGCATCATTAGCTGTCTGAAGTTAATGGTGATGGCCTGGTATGCATCCGGCCCTGTGCTAAATGATTTCCGTATATTATGTCATTTAATCAGAACAGACATTCTTTGAAGGAAAGTTTTGGTTTCTAACTGTGTACCACAACTTTGAACTGTGTGTATTTTCTTTTAGGGCATATATTCTTTTGACTTTTGTCTGCCTTAGTTTTTCTATTGATTTGAACTAATTATGGTACTTTATGTAACCAGACTGTATCAGGAGGCTTTGGGATGCAAATAACAGAAAAGCAGAACCAATCTGGCTCAAAAAATAAAGGGAATTTTTCACACACACACACACACACACACACCACACAGTATAATTCTTGACTGGGCTCTATTTCTCTCTGATTCTTTTCACTCTGTCTTCCTCCCTGGTTCCCCTTATTGTATTAGAAATCATTGCATCTTGATACCATACTCTCCATTGGAATGAGAGCTTCTCTTCTCCCAGACAAACTCTTGTCTTCCTTTGACTGGACCAATTTAGATCTTGTGATGCCTTTGACACAGTCACTGGGAGTAGGGGGTTGGAGTGCATTGACTAGCTTATCCTTGTCCTTCCTTGGATTAATCATTGGACAAGGGGTGCCTGGGTGGCTCAGTCCTTAAGTGTCTGCCTTTGGCTCAGGTCATGATCCCAGGGTCCTGGGATCGAGTCCCGAATCGGGCTCCCTCCTCGGGGGGAAGCCTGCTTCTCCCTCTCCCACTCCCCCTGCTTGTGTTCCCTCTTCCACTGTGTCTCTCTCTGTCAAAAAAAAAAAAAGGCTTGGACGTGATTGAAAAAAAAAAAAAAAAAACCACTGGACAAGAGGAATCTGTTCAACTGCTTAGCTCAGACCTATACCTGAGGCTGTGGTCAGTGTCACTCAAATCAGGGAGGGGCATAATGGAGCAAGAGGTGAAGTGGTACCGGGAAGACATCTTTCTCTTGTTCCCAGTCTCACATGGAAAGCTTTCAACACTTTAATTTGAACTATGATGTTTTGCTATAGGAGTTGTTTTTGTTTTTTGTTTTTTAAGATAGTCTTTATCTATCTAAGGAAATTACTTTCACTATTAGCTAAGAGTTGTTTTTTAAAATCATGAATGGAAGTTGACTTTTATCAAATGTTTCTTCATTTCTGTTGAGATGATCATGTGGATTCTTTATTCTCTTAATGTGATACATTACTGATAGATTTTTTTTAATTGGCCAACTGATTTTATTTTATTTTAAAAAAAATTTAACATCCAGTACTCACCACCACAAGTGCCCTCCTTAATACCGATCACTCATTTAACCCACCCCCCTGCCCACCTTCCCTCCAGCAGCCCTCTATTTGTCTCTCTAGCTAGGAGTCTGTTTTATGGTTTGCATCTCTCTTTTCTCCCCCCTATGTTCATCTGTTTCATTTCTTAAATTCCACATATGAGGGAAATCATATAGTATTTGTCTTTCTCTGACTGCCTTATTTCACTTAGAATAATATACTCTAGTTCCATCCACATTGTTGCAAATGGCAAGATTTCATTCTTTTTTTTTTTTTTTAAGATTTTATTTATTTATTTGAGAGAGAGAGAGAGAGCGCACATGAGAGGGGGGAGGGTCAGAGGGAGAAGCAGACTTCCTGCCGAGCAGGGAGCCCGATGCGGGACTCGATCCTGGGACTCCAGGATCATGACCTGAGCCGAAGGCAGTCGCTTAACCAACTGAGCCACCCAGGCGCCCCGATTTCATTCTTTTTTATGGCTGAGTAATATTCCGTTGTATAAATATACCACAACTTCTTTATCCTTTTTTAAAAAATTTATTTATTTATTTATTTGACAGAGAAAGAGAAGGAGAGACGGAGGGGGGAGGGAATGAACAAGCAGGGGGAGCAGCAGAGAGAGAGGGAGAAGCAGGCTCCCCACTGAGCAGGGAGCCTGATGTGGGGCTCAGTCACAGGACCCTGGGATCATGACCTGAACCAAAGGCAGACGCTTAACTGACTGAGCCACCCAGGCACCCTCTTTATTGTTTTTTAAAACAACTTTAATGAAGTATAATAGCATAAAATAAACTTCACATATTTGTATTATATAGTGGGATCATTTTTCATATATGTATATACCTATGAAACTATCACTGAAATCATATAATGAACATATTTATCGCTTCCCTCTGAAAGTATCTTCATGTCCTTCATCATCTGTCTCTAGTCCCTTCCCTGGAGACGCCCCTCCACACAGACTCCTGGACAGCCACTGATCTGTTGCTATCACCATAGATGACCATCTGCTGTCACTATAGATGAGCTGCATTGCTGACTGAATTTTCGAATATTAAACTAACCTTCCATTTCTGAAATAAACCCATCTGAATCATTGTATATTAGCTGTCTTAAATATTTCCATATTCATTTAATCTAATGTTCTGCTTAGATGCAAAAATCCTATGTCTATAACTGCAATTGGAGTATAATTTTTCTTTCTACTAATGCCCTTGTTGTACTTTGGTATTAAGGTTATGCTGACCTCCTAAAATGAGCCAGAGGGTGTTTTCTATTCCCCTCTATTCACTGGAAGAACTTGTATAAAAGGCATGTTATTTTTTCCTTAAATACTTGGTTTGAACCAACCAGGTAAACCAACTGGACCTTTTTTTTAAATTTATTTTTTTATTATGTTAATCACCATACATTACATCATTAGTTTTTGATGTAGTGTTCCATGATTCATTGTTTGCGTATAACACCCAGTGCTCCATTCAATACATGCCCTCTTTAATACCCATCACCAGGCTAACCCATCCCCCCACCCCCTCTCCCCTCTAGAACCCTCAGTTTGTTTCTCAGAATCCATAGTCTCTCATGGTTCATCTCCCCCTCCGATTCCCCCTCTTCATTTTTCCCTTCCTACTATCTTATTTTTTTTTTAAACATATATTTGTTTCAGAGGTACAGGTCTGTGATTCATCAGTCTTACACAATTCACAGCGCTCACCCTAGCACATACCCTCCCCAATGTCCATCACCCAGCCACCCCATCCCTCCT
>NC_138378.1:62815498-62833527 GCF_054177405.1 Leptonychotes weddellii | reverse complement strand
AAATGCAAGTATTTCAGAACCAGCCTATTGAAAATGAATGAATTAAAGTATCACTTCATAATTAAATTTCACATTAAAAGGACATTGCTGAAAACTGCAGAACATAGTTAAATATTCCTAGACAGCATTAAATAAGACATGTTATTTGCTTTAAAAATCAAACTTTATAAACTAAAATAAATGCTCAGGAAGTATGTCAAAAAAAAAAAAAAGAATATAAAGGTAATCTGCATCTTTTAGACGATCCCCATGCAACTGCATATTGCCACAAGATTTTTATGCAGTAGTTTGTATGCACAAGTGGGTTTATGTCAATTGTCATCAGGGAAAGCTGTGTGCCTGAAAGGTCTTGGGGTCCAAATAAGCAGAGTGGTGGGAGGGCCCAGTATCATCTTTGTGCCAACCTGTATCCATTTATTGGGAATATGGTCATAAGAAATAAATTTTCTATTACTAACCCTTGCAACAATTACATCAGATACCTATTTAATGAAGACAGTTAGGTTAACTTTATCAAGTGATGAGGCTTTACAGAGTCGCCCAGGATTGTAGCTTTTATATGCTATTCCAAGACTACTCACTGGCAGAGTTTTACTCAAGATGAGGCTTGATTAGCCTAACTTCCAATTACAGACTTCAAGGTACTAACATTCTTTTAATAACAAACTTATGTAAACAGGCATTTGTTGAGTCTTATCAGAATCCAAATACAGAAACAGATGAACCACACAAGTAGACCTGGGGTAACATCTTTCTGCTGTGAGCCCCCAAATCAACAGCTATTTTAGCAAAGTGGCGTCACCCATCCCATTAAATCCATGCGGATGTGCCTTTAATTGTAATGTTCATTTGAACTCTACTGCTTTCATAGTCCTATTTATATGTAAATTTGTTTTGGTTTTATATAGTCTAAGAGTTAAAAGCATAAAATACTATATTGTAGTTTCAAGTCTGCGCATATTAACATAATGAACAATTTAAGTAAAATAAGTAATTTGAGTAATATAATAATTGCAGTCAACACTGGAGTTCACAGGGATTTTACTTTCTTCCACAAGGTGGGACAAATCCCTCAGCTTGAGGAACTCTGCTTTATGGCACATTAGTCTCATCTAGGATTTAAGAGAAAAGGAAGCATATTACCATGGTTCTCTGTTGGCAGCTTAAATTTTCTTTCTTTATTTCAAAGTAAGTTGCTCTGTGTCCTTGCTTCGGCTTTATTCCCCAACTTCAAAGCTCAAAGTAGCAGGCCATCTAGAGATGGCCAGAAATGATAGGACACAATCAGGAAAAGGAACCCCTTTTGTAACAGTCACTATACTGAATTTTAATTGCTTTCATTTTTATCTCAACTGTCCATTTCTACAGGGACAGGGAGGCGTCAAAGCCTGTCACAGCTGGGAGGCTTTTTAATTGTTTGCCAATGAAGGAATGAACCATTCCAGGCGATTTTCTCAACTCCTCTTACTCCAGTCTAGTTTCAAAAAAATGCGTCAGAACAAAATGTCTTAATACAGTTATTTTAACTCTCTAAGAAATACTCTACAAGAAGTGTATTTGATGTTGACTGACCACACAGTCACAATCGATAAGTATCAATATCCTTGGAGACTAACCTCTGTAGGAGGCTCTCCAAATGATCAACAATCCTAAGAGGACATGAACAGTATATTCAAATTTTCCAAAGAAAATAAACATGAACAACTTAATCTCCTTTCCATAACAATCGTTAACTATGAAGTAATGAACACATCAACCCAGAACAAGGATCCAAAAGCCAATAGTGAATTAAAATAAGCTATATATTAAAAGGCAGTATTCAAAATGTTGTAAAAATATTTTTTTAATTTAGTGGTTCACAAAAATGAAAAGACTCCTTACCTCCCCCCCCAAATATATTTTAAGAAAACAGATTTAAAAAAAAAAAAAAAACTTTCTGGGTGGTATTAACCTAGAAGCCAGCAAACATTCCTAGCTTCATTCTTAAGAACTGATGAAATACATCTGCAAAAATAAACAGCTTGAAAAAGCTGAGCTTGCCAAAAAAAAAAAAAAGTGTTTTTGTCATTTCCTCAATACTTTTCTTTCATAAAGGAGAAATCAAAGGAAAAGTTAATAAACTTTGTATTAGGAATTGCCTCGGTGAACATATATGCCCTCCACATACACACAATAAAGTGTGAGAACACAATCTGATAAATGACTAATCCTGTAAAATTTGATTTATGACACAGAATATTGCTCAGTACTATAGGCAAGTAACAGTTTTTCTCCTTATTTTTTCTATAACCAGGACCTATGCTAAGCCCTGGGGAAAAAAAAAAATCCCTTTCCTTCCGAAGTCTAAACCTACATTCTTAGCAGGCTGTCTAATGAGTTAAGTCAATCACTAAGCCACGATTTTAGTTTGTGCTTCTGCAGCAAAGAGGTTTTGGAGCTAAGAAAATTATTTCAGTTGTATCCTGCTATTCTGTACAAAAATTAATTTCCTGCCCAACCCTAGGGGTCACATGATACCAAGTTAATGGAAAGTCATGTAGAGATCAAGCTCCAACAATTAAAAAGACACACACACGCACAAAGCTTCCATTCACCATTCTAAGAAAGAGTAAATTGCAATCATCTTAGGGAAAAAATATAGTTGAAGATTGTCACATAAGTTGAAAATAAGAAGTCTAAGATTAAGGACAGTATATTATTAACAGCAGGATCAGAACTGAAGGGGCCAAAAGAGGGAGGGAGAAGAAGGGAAGAGGAGAGAGGGAGAACCACTTTAGGACTGTAAAGAAAAAGGTAAATACAATTTTTTTTTTTTAACTTGGAGACAAAAATTAAATTAGAGGGTGGAGTGCAACCTCCAACTGGATCATGTGAGGTCAAAGGAAAAGCAAGCTCCACATCTCCTTGAGCTGGAAGCATACACAAACCACATGAGGGATGTAACCCAGAAGATACATTTTATGGATCTGTGTGAGGTCCTGGAACATTCTGTGTTGTAACAATTTTGGGATTTCAGAAATTCCACAGGATAGCCAGTTGATTAGCCTTCTCTCTTTAATCTACCTTTTGGCCAGTATTCTAATTATGTGCTCAAGATTACCCAATATTGAATTCACACAAAGAGCTTGAAAGCTAAGTTTCAAAGAACAAACTAGAACAATACTATTATAGGAGACTAACCCCTCCCCCCCAAAAAGGGAAAAAAATCCAAAATAATAAGAAGTATGGTTTATGATTTATATGTTTCATGGTCCCCACTCAACTTTGGAGTACTAAGGTACAAATTGATATCTTTATTACTGCAGAGTTGTGCCAAATATTGAATCCAAACTACCAAAACACCTAGCTACCATTATCTTTAATTTAGGTTCATCCCTACATTGATAAAAATGTATGTAAGATGCCAGTGATGATTAATTTTATGTGTCAACTCGGTTAGACTCTACAGTGTGCGGTTATTTGGTCAAATACCAGTCTAGATGTTGCTGTAAAGGTATTTTAAAGACGTAATTAACACTGATAATCAGTAGACTTTAAGTAAAGCAGATTATTTTCCATAATGTGGGGTGGGCATCATCCAATCAGTTAAAGACCTTCAGGGCAAAAACTGAGGTTTCCAAGAGAGGAAGGAATTCTGTCTCCAGACTGCAACTTGGAAATTCTGCCTGAGTTTCCAGTCTTCAGACTAAGGACTGCAATGTCAATTCTTACCTGAATTTCTATCCTGGCAGCATATTCTACAGATTTTGGACTTGTTAGTTCCCATGACAGTAAATCAATTTCTATATTTATATGTAGTGTGTGTGTGGGTATAATAGTATTCTAGTTATATATATATATATATATGTATATAATAAAAATGTGTATTTATACATACATACATACTATTGGTTCTGCTTCCCTGGAACTCTGATTAATACAATGCCCAAAACCCTAACCAAAAAATGAGTATTTCATTTATCCTAATATAATTCCAATTTTATAACTAGCGGCAAACATTGGTTATCATCAAATTCTCATGGTTTTCAAATCACTCAAAGAACTTGCGTTAATAGGAAGAGAGCCTACGAATGTTCCCTCTATGGTTTATAGCTTTTATTACACTTATTAAGAGTTTAAAACAGATTGCTCCCCCTACAGGGGAACATTTAGTTTGCATTTCTAAATTATATTTTGGAACAATTAACAGCAGAAAAAGATCACAAAGAAGATTTGAATAAACCAAAGTGAAATGCATTGATACACCTGCTTAAGGGAAACAAAGAAGAGACATCAGTACTGGGAAAAATTTATATAAATGCTACCAGGCACCTAGCATAAATAAAAGATGTCATCTCTGAAAACTCTAAGAGTCTTGGGTCTGTCAAAACACAAAGGATAAATTATCTTGTTGTCAAAGCACCTTTTAGTATATTAGTTTTGAATCAAACACAATAGAGGTATCACTAATTATACCTTTAGCAAAGTGGCAGGCAACCTAATTAAGTGAAAACATACCACATGTTTTGGGTAGAAACATTTTATAAACACCAGAGGACTTGGGGGGGGGGGACTTTTTAATTGAATAGAAAACAATGCCAGATCATTCTCTGGGAGCAGCCAGCAATGACAGTCAATAACAGATCTAAACTGTGCCTCTAATTCACAGTATCATCCATTACAATTATTTAAGAAAACTATTGGCAAACAAATAAATCACAATGACATCTTGAGCCCAAGTTCCCAAACTTAAAACCCAAATGCCTTCAAGAATATGGGAGTAAACAGAAATGTGGGAAGTGTGGGGTGTAACAGAGGAGTGAGGATGCAGGGCATGCATGCTCCATCAAAAAGATAAGTTTATATTAAAATGAAATGGTAACAACTTTATTTCTTCCCAACAAAATGCATCAGCCCCAGGTGGAATTCAACCACAGCTGCCAGTTTGTGATCCTTGAATAAGACAACAGAAGTAAATTAGAATAGTAAATACATGAATTAGTGATAGAGAATACAGCCATAAGTATTCAGAAAATATACTCTAAAAGGGGGTGTCTATTTGCTCATTAGTCAGGATTAGTGAAATCTATTTAACCCTAAAGCAAAGCCTGTATCATAGGAAAAGTACAAAATTAGCTGCATATGAGTATCCCTGACCCAATATGTGAATTACTTTGGTAAATGTGTACCAATTAAAGACACAAGGAAGAGAGTTAAACTCTGGGGAGTAGAAGAGAATTTCAAGAGAAGGGATTTAGGCACGGAATGAATTATTGGAAGAGATTACTAGAAAGGAGATACCTGGTGAGGTAAATCTAAGCCACTAAATAAAGATTATTGAGGAGATGGCTCCCCACCATCTCCTGAGGCCTGTCTGGAGACAGAAGCATCCCAGGCAACAGTGATGTGACTGCTGCCTCATCTGGGAAGAGAAATCAACTCAAACCATCTTAAGAAAGGGGTGGAGGGTAAGTGTCTTGTAGGAGTGGATGGGAAGAGGAGATAGGTAAACAGTATCCTAAGAAGATATGCAAAGGTTTTGTGAGAAACCAAGGATTAAAAAAAAAAAAAAAAAAAAAAAAGTAGGCCTCCCCTTCAAGAACTGAGCCTTCCTTTTCTTACCAGTGACCTATCTGCTTCTCTCTGGGCATTATCTCTTTGAAGCAAACTGGTTTCCTTTGGTTCTTCAACTTGCCTTTGACCAAAATGGCCTCTCCAGGCCCAGATGCATTCTCAAGTTTCTGAAATCAGCTGCCACAGGTCATTGGCAACATCCACCAAAGCCAAGAGACTTCACCCACCACACCCTGTAAGGTGCTTGGGAGAGAACACTCCCCGGACCTAAGAAAGCAAAAAAACTGCATAGACATCTCAGGGAATTAGCAGTTCAAACTAGGAATACCAGAATGGACAGAATAGGCAGCTTCTACCAACACCGAGGGAATGTAAGAAACAATAAAAATGTATTAAGAATGTTCAAGGGGATAGATACACACAGAAAAACTACAAAAATTTCAGGGGGGTGGTGCTAAAGGAAACATGAAATCTAAGGTCAAAATTCCAACAGAGAAAGTAAAATGGCTAGTATTGAAAACCAAACTAATAAACAGGAAGATGAAATAAAGGAACTATCACATGATAAAGCAAAGATTACAAAGAAATGTAAATTACTGGTGAAAATATAAGAGGCATAGAGAACCAACCCAGGATTTCCAGAAAGAGAGAAAAGAACAGAAGCAATGTTCAAATAGGACAACTTTTGTGAGCTGAAGGAAAAACTGAGTTTTCAGATCAAAAAAGTTCACCAAATGCCAAGCAGTTATAATGGGGGCAGGGAGGGTGGGGAGGCACACAATTAACATATTATGGTGAAGTTTTTGAACTCCAAGAATAAAGATCAAGCTTTAGAGACTTTGAGAGAGAATACTCCAAAGAGTATTCTTTGTGATTCTTTGTGAGATACTCACAAAGATAAAATAATCAGACTGCAATGGATCTTTCATATACCATATTGGCCCTGATAGATGTATATAGACTTTAAAGAAAAAGGGACTGCATTCCAAGAATCCTGCCTCCAGACAATATATAGTATGTAACTTGAATGAGACAAATTTCAGACTTACAAGGATTCAGAAAATGGATCACTCATTTACCCTTTTTTGAAGGAAAAAGAGAATTAAATTACTCCAGGTTCAACATATTTAAAAAATCAATTAGCATAATACCCTATAGTATTAGAAAGATAAACAAACCATGTGATCAATTTAACAGATGCAGGAAAAAAGTTTTGACAAATTCTAGCACCCTGAGACGACTAAAAACCATTCAACAAAGTAGGACTAGAAGGCAGCTTCCTCGAGCTAACAAAGGACATCTACGAGAAACCCACAGCTAACATCACAGTGGTGAAAGCTTGAAAGCTGTCCCTTAACAATAAGGTACTTATTACTTACTTATTACAATCAACACTTCTGTTCAACATTGTACTAGAGTAGTCTAGCGGGAGCAATTAGTCAAGAAACAGAAATAAAATTCATCTAGACAGGACAGGAAGAAGTCAAACTCTCTATAACTGCAGATGACATGATCTTATATATAGAAAATCATAACGAATCCACTAAAAAACTATTAGAATAAATGGATTCAGTAAGGCCATAGGAGGCAAGATCAAATTAAAATCAGTTGTATTTCTATAGACTAGCAGTGAAAAATGTGAAAATGAAATTAAGGAAACAGTTATGTTCACAGTAGAATCAAAAGGAATATAATACATTAGGAATAAATTTAACAAATGAAGTGCAAGACTATGCACCAGAAATTAAACAGTACTGTTGAAAGAAATTAAAGACCTAAATAAATGGAAAAACATCTCATGTTCATGGATTGAAAGACTTAATATTGTTAATATGTCAATACTCTTGAAGTTGATCTATAGTCTCAATAAAATTCCAACTTTTTTACATAAATGGACAAACTGATCCTAAAATTCACAGTGAATTTCAAGAGCCCATAATAGCCAAAAACAAAACAAAACAAAAACAAAAACCTTGAAAATGAAGACTTAGTTGGAGGACTCATACTTTCCAACTTCAAAATATAATATGACTCTACAGGAACAAAGAATGTGTGGTACTGGCATATGGAGACATACAGGCAAATGGAATAGAGTTAGTAATATGCCTCTCTCTATGATCAATTGATTTTCTACAAGGGTACCAAGATTATTCAATCAGGAAAGAGTCATTAACAAATGATGTTGAAATAACTGAATACTTATCTGTAAAAGAAAGCAGTTGGATCCCTAACCTTATTCCATGTGTAAAAATTAACTCAAAATAGAAGAGCTTATAATATAAAACTCAGGGTGCCTGGCTGGCTCAGTCAGTGAAGCATGCGACTCTTGATCTTGGGGTCATGTGAGCCCCATATTGGGGGTGGAGTTTATCAAAAATAATAAAAAATAAGAAGTATTTTTTAAAGATTTTTTATTTTTAGAGAGAGAAAGCAAGTGTGCGAGAGAGAGCGACTGGGGGAGAGGGAGAGAACCTCAAGCAAACTCCCCACTGAGCCTAACTCAGGGCTCCATCTCAGAATCGTGACACCTGAGCCAAAATCAAGAGTCCTATGCTTAACTGACTGAGCCACCCAGGCACCCCTAAAATATATACCTGAAACTCTAAGAAAAAAAAATTGGTGTAAATCTTCCTGACTTTGGAATAAGCAAGTTTTCCTATATGTATCACCAAAAGCACAAGCAACAAAAGAACCACAGATATCATCAAATTAAAAATGTTTGTGGGTGCCTGGGTTGCTCAGTCAGTTAAGCGTCTGCCTTCACCTCGGGTCATGGTCTCAGGGTCCTGGGATTGAGGATCGAGTCCTGCATTGGGCTCACTGCTTGGCAGGGAGCCGCCCTCTGCCCTCCCCTCCCCTCCTGCTCTGTCTCAAATAAATAATAAAATCTTAAAAAAAAAAAAAAAAGAAAGAAAAAAATTAAAAATTTTTGTGTTTCAAAGGATATTATCAAGAAAATGAAAGGAGGGGTGCCTGGCTGACTCAGTCAGAAGAGTGTGTGACTCTTGATCTCAGGATCCTGAGTTTAAGCCACATGTTGGGTATAGAGATTACTTAAAATACAACTTAAAAAAAAGGGGGGGTGCCTGGGTGGCTCAGTTGGTTGGGCAACTGCCTTGGGCTCAGGTCATGATCCTGGAGTCCCAGGATCGAGTCCCGCATCGGGCTACCTGCTCAGCAGGGAGTCTGCTTCTCCCTCTGACCCTCCTCCCTCTCATGCTCTCTATCATTCTCTCTCTCTCTCTCTCAATAAATAAAATCTTAAAAGAAAAAAAGAAAATGAAAAGAGTCTACAGAAAGGGGGAATATGTTTGCAAATTCTATATCTGATAGGGGTCTAATATCCAGAATATGGTACAAGAAAACTCGTACAACTGAATAAAAGGCAACCGAATTTTTTTTAAATGGCAAAGGATGTAGATAGACATTTCTTCAAAGTGTATATACAAGGGGCTAATAAACACATGAGAAAATGTTAACATCTTTAGCCATCAGGGAAATGAAAATCAAAACCACAATGAGATACCAGTTCATACCCACTAGGATGTCTGTCATAAAAAAATAAAAGACAAGAATGATGCTGGTGAGGACGTGAAGAAATTATAACTCTCATGCACTGCTTTGTAAAATGGTGCAGCCACTTTAGGAAACAGTTTGGCTGCTCCTCAAAATGTTAAATATACATTTACCAAATGACTTAGCAATTCCAATCCTAGGAATATACTCAAAAGAACTAAAAATTTTGTCCACACAATTCCATGCACATAAATGTTTATAGCATCATTATTCATACCAGCCCAAAGAGGAAACAATCCAAATGTCTACCAACTGATGAATGAATAAATCAAATGTGGTAAAGTCACACAATGGAATATTATTCAGCCATAAAAAGGAATGAAGTACTGATCCATGCTACAACACGAATGAACCTAGAAAGAAGCCAGACACCAAAGGGCACATACTGTATGATACTATTTATAGTAAATGTTCAGAACAGGCAAATCATAGGGGCAGAGCATAGGTTAGCAGTTGCCAGGATTTGAGGCTACAGGGGAAGGGGGAGTGACCACTAACGGGTTTCTTTTTTGAAGTGAGGAAAACATTCTGCAATTAGGTGGTCATGATGCTTGCAAATCTTGTGAATATACTAAAAACCAACAAATTGTCTTCTTTAAGTGGCAGAAGAGGAAGTCAGAGATTGAAGCATGAAAAGGATTTCATGCATGGTTGCTGGCTGAAAGATGGGGTGGATCATATGATTCCATTCATATGTGGAATTTAAAAAACAAAACAGGGGCGCCTGGGTGGCTCAGTCGGTTAAGCATCCAACTCTTGATTTTAACTCAGGTCTTGATCTCAGGGTCACGAGTTCAAACCCTGCATTGGGCTCTGCACTGGGCATGGAGCCTACTTAAATTAAAAATAAATAAATAACAAAATAAACAAGCAGAGGGGGGAAAAAAAAGAGACACACACTGGACTATAGAAACAGACTCTGGACTATAGAGAACAAACTCATGATTGGGGGGGCAGGGATGGGAATGGGTGAGCAGAAATGATGGGGATTATGGGGTGAACTTGTACTGATGAGCACTGGGTGATATACTGAATTGTTGAAACTGTACTGTACACCTGAAATTAACATAACACTGTACGTTAACTATATTGGAATTAAGATGTTTTTTAAAAAGATGGAGTGAGGGCGCCTGGGTGGCTCAGTTGGTTAAGCGGCTGCCTTTGGCTCAGGTCATGATCCTGGAGTCCCTGGATCGAGGCGCCTGGAGGCGCCCCAGATGTTGTTTTAAACCACTAAATTTGGGGCTCCTGGGTAGCTCAGTCATTACCCTTCTGCCTTCGGCTCAGATCATGATCCCAGGGTCCTAAGATCGAGTCCCATATCAGGCTCCCTGCTCAGCGGGGAGCCTGCTTCTCCCTCTCCCTGTAGCTCCCCCTGCTTGTCTGCTTTCTGACACATAAATAAGATCTTAAAAATAAATAAATAAAAAACCACTAAACTTTTAGTAAGCTGTTACATAGTGATAGAAAACAGACTCCTTCAGGGAACAGCAGCCGAGTCTTTGTATTAGTGAAAGGCAGGCAGATGCCTGCCCCTGGGGGTAACCAATGGGAGTTAGGGGAGACATTCCTCAGCCTCTTCCCAACCTAGCAAACAGGGAAGGGAAATAATTCTGAGATGCATTCTTCATGGCTCCTCTGAAAGGTCTCGAGAGGTAGAGTGCCCTGGTGGTAGCCAGATCCCAGCTCAACATCAATTGCTTACTGGCTGTTTTTCCTTCCCTGTTTCACTCTCCCTTCTCCGTCACTGCTTCCTGGGACTGCCTCCCAATTCAATCAGTCACACGTAAGCCAGGGTCTCAGGGGAATCGAAGCTAAAATAACCTCCAAAACTCCTTTTTCTCATCTGTAACATGGGGGTGAGAATACGATCTAACGTCATTAATACTTTTAATGCAGTGTTGTTACGAGGATTACATCAGGTAATATATGTAGAGTTCTCATCCTGGTGCCTGGCACACAGTAAAAATTAAATCAACCAATACTACTTTGTTCATAACAAACAGTGACCAAGTAAAATCTACAGTGACATGCTTTTACAGGAAACCAAACAGGCAATGTAAATAAATGTGGGGCTATCTTCTGGCACAGTGGTTCTCAGTGGGGACAATCTTGTCCCCCCAGGGAACACGTGGCAATGTGTGGAGACAATTCTGATTGTCACAACTGGGAGCTGTTACTGGCATCTACTGGATAGAGGCCAGGGATGTCGCACAGGACAGCCCCCTCACAATCAAGAATTATCTGGCCAAAGGGGCACCTGGGTGGCTCAGTTGGTTAGGTGACTGCCTTCGGCTCAGGTCATGATCTCAGGGTCCTGGGATCAAGTCCTGCATTGGGCTCCCTGCTCGGCGGGAAGCCTGCTTCTCCCTCTCTCACTCCCCCTGCTTGTGTTCCCTCTCTCGCTGTCTCTCTCTCTCAGTCAAATAAATAAATAAAATCTTAAAAAAAAAATTATCTGGCCAAAATGTCAAGAGTGCCAAGGTTGAGAAACACTGTCTAGCACAATATCCTGATTATTATAGGATTATTATAGGAGCCTCATAAATATTTAATGTAATTCATTAAACCTCTAAAAAAATTTACAACTCTGAGGAGCCCTCAGTTTCTTGGTCAGAAGGATCACAGACTCCATCCTCAAGAGTTCAATCAAGAGATTGAACCTACAAACCATAGTCATGAAAGATAACTGAATGTCAAAGGACCTATATGTAAAATGGCATCTCTCAGTTGATTATCATGCCAAAGAAGAACCTGAGAAGATCTGCAGTACAAGAAGTTGACTGAATCAGTCTGTGGCGAGTGTAGCCCTCCATGTTGGAAGCACACAGGTACCAACACTCCACCCCTGACAACAAGAACGTTCCCAAAGGAGCTAACAAGGCTAAGAGAATCATCAACCTGTAGACAGCTGCATGCCAGGTGCAGTGAAGATCAAAATTTAACTAACAAGAAAAGATTGATGCAGTTTAGCCAGAGTTTTGAGGTCTCTTTTCTGACCTAGTCTGGGGAGATCCCCCAAACAAGCAAATGCATATGGTTCTTTCTTTCTCTACTTTCACTTGAATATTCATTATCAGAAAATACAACTTCCTAAAATAGCTCCTAGAGTTTTCACTAGTGATACCAACTCTGAATATTTACACTTTAAGTAATATCACAGTTGAGTGGGCATCCACTGTGCGGATAGCATTTTAATAAGGTATAAAGGTTTATAAAAGAAGATAATTCATTTCTAACCTAAATATTTTTCATATCTAGGTAGAAATATCAAACATTACACTTACAAATAAATCAACTATAAATTACAAAACAACAGGAAAAGAAAAAATGTTACAAGTTTACCAGAACTTGTAAATAGATTAAATATAGGAAAGAAAATAACAAAATTAAATGTTGAGGAAAATAAGAATCATTGACGTTGAAAGTACAACTCTATAGATAGGATATTTTATCTTTATATATAATTATAATATGGACTTCCTGATGAGAAAAAAGTCAGTGCATTTAAGATTTGAATCAAATGCTTCAAGGATGAAGAGGCTGGTTGTACAAAAGATTTAACTCAATAAAAATGTACAGTTAATTTTTTTCATCTCCAATTATTGATGTCTTCTTGGAGCACTGACCAAATGCCATTATACAGTGTTCCCAAAGAAAATGCCAGTGGGGTGAAAAATGATCAGTCTTGAGGTTTTATATATCATGCCTATTTAAAGCTCTGGTTTTTAACCTATTTTTTTTTTTTTTTAGAGAGAGAGAGTGAATGCAAACCGGGGGCAGGGAGGAGGGAAGAGGAAGAGGGAGAATCTTTAGCAGGGTCACGCCCAACAGCACTGAGCTGAGGCAGGGCTCGGTCTCATGACCCCGAGATCATGACCTGAGGGGAAATCAAGAGTCCCACACCTAACTGACTGAGCCACCCAAACGCCCCTCTTTTTGAACATAGTACAAATAAAAGCAAAACAAAGAAATATTTTATTCTGTTATTTTATTTTATTTGGGGGGGTGGGGAAGAAGAGGGAGAGAAAGAATCTTAAGCAGGCTCCACGCCCAGCATGGAGCCCCATGTGGGGCCTGATCTCACAACCCTGAGATCCAGACCTGGGCAGAAATCAAAAGTCGGTTGCTTAACCAACTGAGCCACCAAGGCACCCACTTACTCTGTAATTTTAAAGCAAACTTTAACTGAATTGCAAATGGGAATGTTTCTATTTTCTGCAAATTCATAATACCAACTATTTTCTAATCTACGACTATCACTTGCAGATAGACAACAATAACAACGCAATTATAAAACACATAAATTGCTGCCATTGTTCCAACAGAATGTGCTATTTGTGTAATAATAGTTGTCGATCATTCCAGGCTACATTCCAGCCTATATTATAGGCTAAAAAATATGAGGTTAATTTTTATGGTAGTATAAGTTCACATAATTATTATTAAATGAAAAATTGGCCTCTTGAGCAAAACCAGCACACACCTTCCAGGAAACAAACAGAAAACAAAGTTTCATTTATTAGATATATTTTATCTAGCACTTTCCCAAGCAAGAGTAGCTGGCCATCCTATATTAATATTATGTATACATGCTCATTCAGATATTGTGCTAGTATTCTTTTTAATCTTTGCCAATTTGGTGGTGGGAAAAGCTCTCTAAATTGAAATTCCGTAACTACTAGGGATATTAAACCTTTTGCATGTATTTGCTGATCAATAATTTCCTTTTTGTGGGGGCACCTGGGTGGCTCAGTTGGTTAAGCGACTGCTTTCGGCTCAGGTCATGATCCTGGAGTCCCGGGATCGAGTCCCACATCGGGCTCCCTGCTTAGCAAGGAGTCTCCTTCTCCCTCTGACCCTCCTTTCTCTCATGCTCTCTGTCTCTCATTCTCTCTCAAGTAAATAAAATCTTAAAAAATAAATGAATAAATAAATAAATAAATAATTTCCTTTTTGTGAACTACCTGGCCATTTTTTTTCCCCTTTGGATTTTTTTCAGGCAATGTTTTGTTCAAATATTTGTATTTGTGAGTTTTTTATACTCACAACATACATAATTTAGCTATATTTTAACAATTTACCTTTTGCCCATAAATTTTGTTTATGGTGTCCCTTGGCATATAAATTTCTAAATACTTCAAGTCTACCCTATATATCCTTTATATTTTGTCTTTCAGTTTATAAGGCCCTCACTAACTCCAATGTAGATATTTCATATCTATATATTCTTCTAGTTCTTCAATGGTTTAATCTTTTACATTCAACTCTTAATCCAGATAGGAGGAAGGAAGCTAATATTCTTCTAATAGTTACCCATGGTCTCAGCATTGTCTATTAAATAATCCATCTTCATCATATAGGAAGTGCATGCATTAGGGTCTGTTTCTGAACTTCCTATTCTCTTTCACTGATCTAATGTATTTGGATTAGTATTGCACTGCTAAGATTACTGTAGGATTTTAAATTTTTCATTCCTCCCCATAAATTTGAAAAGCATTTTCTCATTAAAAAAACATCCGTGGGAGATAATGATGACTACATTAGTTAAGATGCTCTGGGATGCAAAACCCTGAAAGCCCAATTCAAAGACGTTACAACAATAAAGGAATTGATTGGTGTTCATAACTATGAATCCAAAAGCAGATCAAATTTCAGCGTTGCTTGAAACAATGGCCCCTCCATGTCATTAATAACCCATGTGTTTCCATCTCTCAGCCTCCAGGTCTCCTACCCTAATGCGGTCAAGTTCATCTTACAGCTATGTTTCCTCGTGGAGGTAGGATGGCTGCCAGAAGCAACCTGGACCAATGCATCCTCACTGACAGCCAGCTGAAGACCAGGAGCCATCAGCAATTGCTTGCTGTGCTCCATTAGCCTGAAATGTGTCACCAACCCGTTCTCTCTCTTTTTTATCAATCACAATTAAGAAAAACAGGATTAAAATTATTGGCACCCATAAACCTGTCATGGAATAGGTATGGAGACAGTCACAACTTTCACTATGATGAGAATTGTCTAAATGCATTAATTTTAAATGCATTGGTATCTTTATAATTTTGAGACTTTTTACCCAAAGACACAGCACCTCTCCCCATTTATTCAAATTTTCTGCTTTTCTAACATATTTTAGTAAGGGCGTGTGGTTTTCTTCATATACATACTATACATGTGTCTACTTCCTAAGTCTACCTAATTCCAGATAACTTTTATTTAAGGTTCTATTATGAATGGAATCTTATTGCATTATATTTTCTACATAGTTGTATGAAAGTTTGCTGGTTTACGTGACTGCCAACTCCTAGAGAGTACTACCCTTCGACATAAGCAAGAGGGCTCCTGCCCTGGCCTCACTCTCTACAGGCCCCCCACAAAAAAAGGACACTAATAAGTACATTTATTAAACAATGCATGAGTTCCTCTGTTACTCAGGAAGTGACACTTAGAGGTGACAAATGCAACCTGTAATGCCGAACAGCCACTCTTGTGACTAACACTATTCAGCCCCCTGGAAAATTTCTCCACACTTCTTGCCCTGTGTTCTCAAAATTAAAAAGCAACTTCTTCTGAATATTCTCCAACTGTGACTTTTGAAACAGACCCTGCTCCTAATTAAGAATAGTTTTATTTTCATGAAAATATAAAATTAAATTTTCAAAAGAAAGTTAAATCTTCATTATTTAAATGACTTAATTTTTAGATAATCCTAAGTATTTTAGGGAATAAATAACATTTTTAGAAAATATATTAGAGGGGGTGCCTGCGTGCCTCAATTGGTTAAGCATCAAACTTCAGCTCAGGTCATGATCTCAGTGTCCTGGGACAGAGCCCCACATGGGGCTCCGAGCAGGGAGACTGATTCTCCCTCCCCCCAACTTGTGCTGGCTCTCTCTCTCAAATAACTTAAGAAGTATATATTAGAACATTTAATCTTCCAAATTCTTGCAATTGCCTTAATTTACATTTTTGATTCAATTAGGTACATTTTTAATAGTTACATTTTTAAATATTTTAGATTACTGTAGGTAGAACAAAAATTATTGATCATAATAATAGTAGTGATTTTGCTAAAATGTAAGCAAGGAAAATATATTTTGTAGAATTATGACTCATGTGTTATTTTATATTAGTACTCATCCTAAAATTCTGACCCCTGATCAGAACACCCAGGTTTGCATGATAATTATTTAATGCAATCATTTTTATATTTTGCCAACTTACTCTCATATAGACAGCACCATTCCACAATTTTGATTTGCATTTTTAATTCTGTTGTACTAGAAGATTTATCAAGGTAGGGAGGTAAAACATTTTATTTCATAGCTTAATTCAAAATTCAACATAGAAACACATGGTTTGCGGGCCTCCATTTGTCCTCTCACCCAAACCCTGCAACAATTAGGGGAGGACCTGGTCTGAAGTTGTAATGTGGGCCTAGTCACGGCTGGATCCAGGGATCAAATGATGGTGCTAGGGTAGGACGGCCGCTGACAATCCTGGCATCTCCTGACCGTGCAGTCCTAGTAGAAGGTGGGCTCTTTCAGCATTTCTGATTAGTCCTGCTTGGGGCATATGGTTCCCCTGCCCAGACATATCATGGTACCCAGGGAATGTGGTGTCATGACAAGCCCAGCAACATCTCATACCCTTCCCTGTATCTGGGACTGGGCATGGTCACATGGAATGGATCAGGGGTGATTCTCTAAAGAAAAAATGCTGGCAGTTAACAAAATTAAAATTACACTGAAATCTAAGGTAGGTACTTAAATTTTGCAAATTCATTTTTTATCTTCCCTATTTATATATATATGTGTGTGTGTGTATATATATATATATATATATGTGTATATATATATATATATATTTTTTTTTTTTTTTTTGAGAGAAACAGAGCACGAGCACAAGCTGGGGTAGGGGCAGAGAAAGAGAAGCAGACTCCCCCGCTGAGCAGGGAGCCCTATATGGGGCTCGATCCCAGGACCCCAAGATCATGACCTGGGCCAAAAGCAGATGCTTAATGAACTGAGCCACCCAGGTGCCCCTGTATCTTCCCTCTTAATGAACTTTTACTAATTCCAGTAATTTTTCTATTGGTTCTTGTGGATTTTCTAGGTAAGCAATGATATAAAAGGCAAACAGTGGAAGATGGCAGAGGAGTAGGAGACCCAAATTTCGTCTGGTCCCAGGAATTCAGCTGGATAGGGATCAAACCATTCTGAACACCTACAAACTCAACAGGAGATCAAAGAAAAGAATAGTAGCAACTCTCTGAACAAAAAAGCAACCACTATCTGGAAGGCAGGACGTGAGCAAGGAGAAGTGAATCTGAGGTGATATTCGGGAAGATAGACGGCGGGGGAGGGGGCCTCTGTCAGCGGCTACCGGCAAGTGATAGAGCCGCGGAGCACAAAATCGGAACTTTTAGAAGTCGGCTCCACTGAGGGACGTCGCTCCAGTGGCTAAGCAGGGGGTGGAAACCTCGCGGGACAGTGTGGTCTCAGGACCCTCGGGGTCACAGAAAGACCGGGGGTGCCTGAGTGCGGCAGAGCTCCCAGATAACGGAGCAGGGAAGCCGGCTGCAGAGACAGAGCCGAGGAGCGGGCTCTCAGCTCGGGGTTGTCATAAACCGTGATCTGCCGCATGGTCAGGCCACTGCTCCTCCAGCAGGGACCCAACAAGCGGCAGATCCAGGGAGACTCACCTTCCTCCCCCTAGAGGAGCAGCGCAGGAGCGTACTGCAGGGATCTGCTGGGTTTGGAGACTCCACACAGGGTGCCAGAGATAGAAACACTCGGTCTCAGGCTGGGTGAGCACGGAGTGCTGCCGGACACCAGGGAGACGGGAGTGACTGACTGCTTTTCTCTGGGGGCTCACTGAGGAGCCGGGTCCTGAGTTCTCAG
>NC_138378.1:62800204-62814998 GCF_054177405.1 Leptonychotes weddellii | reverse complement strand
TGCATCCCAGGAGGCAATATTCCTCTCCCTAAACATCCCAGGGCCAGGTACCAGGCAACTAAAACCCAAAGCCCTCTGGAATTCTTCAAACTACCCAGTCCTCCACTGTTCACCATGCCCTGTCTTGCCCTTCCCTCGGTAACCCTAATACAGGCTCTGGCCTATCCTTCCCTTTGTTCCCTCCTGACCATGCTGGTGTTTTCCCCTGTGACCCTCTGTCTTTAGGAGCTGAAGTATGATAAAGCTGAAGTATCTGAAGCTGCTCTGTCTCTTCTTGTGGCCGCACCGGACTGACCATCTCACAGAAAAACACAAAACCCTTACCTTCCATATCATGTGCTGGAGAAGCTGATCACAGCTACAGTAGGTCAGTGGCACCAACAAGAAAGTGTGCTGCAGGCTTCTGGAAAAGATTGTTTCCAAGACAAAAAAAGAATAGACCCAGAGCCATCCCTTCCTTCAGCCTTGAATGTGGGTGAGGCTAGAAGATGGGGTGGTCATTTTATAACCACGAGGGAAAAAGCAAGAGAATCCTTCACACCAAACACCTGACACGGATAATAAGACAACTACCTCCCATGTCCCTGACCTCCAGCCTCCTTTATCTCTGCGAAGAACCAACCCTGTCTGTTTGAGCCACTTGTTTATCAGGTTTCCTGTTAACTTACAGCTGAAAGCTTTCTCTTGGGGAGGAGGTGGGGACAGGAAGCAAGCAATTCTTCCTAACAGCTGTAGAAGCAGAGCATGCGCAGAGAGGGTCTAACAGGGTGGGTGGGGAATCATCAGAGAGGTTTGGAGATAAAAATTTCAGGCAGAGAGAGTAGCTTCTGCAAAAGTCCTAAGGGTGCAAGAGCATGGTGTGGCGAAAGGATTAAAAGTCAGTGAGAAGAACAGTGGCACAAGAGCCCAGAAGGGAGGCACGGCCTGGACAGCTCCCCAAGGCAGGAGGGGCACCCTAGCACCATGCATTCCCCCTCCCCCGAGCTCCATTCCCAGGTCCCACCCTGCGCTGAATCCACCTGTTTGCCTCTTTTTCCCCAGTTAGACTGGACTTGTCACAATACCTTCAATCATCTTTGTACCCCCAGCACCTAGCAGAGGGACATGGAAAGACACATACTAAATATCTGCTGGAGAAAACATTATCATGATAGAATATTTTAACTATTTAAAATTATCCCCCAAAGTCATAATCCAATAAGGGACCTGATGGATTACTATATTTGAGGCCCTGTTCTGCAAGTAAGTCCCACCACACATGCAGGTATGCCTTCTTCACATGATTGACTGAGATGCCTGTTTCAATAGGACCTTAATAGGGTTAAAATATTAGGTGAACTCTGATAAGCCTAACAGCTCTATAATTTCCTAATTTTGAGTATTTTCTAAAATCACTAGGATCTTGACTTTAATACCTCAGCAAAAGAGAAACAGAAGCAGAAATAGTTCCATTATGAATCAAAATAGTATCTGTTTGTATTTATTTTTTTAAAGATTTTATGCAGACTCCCTGCTGAGCAGCGACCCTCCCCCCCCATACAGGGTTCAATCCCAGGACCCCAAGATGATGACCTCAGCAGAAGGCAGACACCCAATGCCCAACCTACTGAGCCACCCAAGCACCCCTGTATTTATTTTTAAACAGTGAGTTTATGGATGACTTTATTTCATTTCCATTTCTTAATTTTTATAATTGTCTTGATTCACTTAAATTACCTAAATCTATACAACTGTTTACTTACAAAAGTACATAGAACAAAACTTCCTCATTCATGAGTCCTTAGTTTATTCAGTATTTATCTGAAAAATACTTAATAATTTTTATAATTAAAAGTGAACCACCAATTTACATTTAAAATGCACATAGCCTTTGACTCATGTCTAGGAATCAAGGCTTCAAAACTATAAGGGATATAGTGACAAGCACACAATGTCAATGTTGTGGTGGGGGAAGGTAGCAGAGAACAGGATATTACTGGTTAGAATTGCTGGCATAGGATGATAATAAAAAGTGAACGGATTTTAGTTGGTTTTCTCATTTTCAGGTTCCCTACACACATGCACCCTCATTGCCTGTACCAGGCAGATGCTCCCACTGCCCTGCCTGGTGCACAGGTGCTTGTCCCTGCCCCCGCCACACCCCCAGACTCAACACATGGCAGCCTCCTCTACACCATGCAGCTCTCAGCTCGGATGTTAGCTCCACGGAAACCTCTTCTTTGGCCATCCCATCTGAAGTAGGAAAACCACCACTACTCCCTTCACAGCATTTACTACTATCTGAAAATATCTAGTTTATTTATTATTTGTTTATTGTGTGTCTCCCCACACAAGAAATGGAACATCATCTCTGGTACACACTGCTGAATCCCAGCACCTGGAATTACCTGGCCAAATAAATAATTATAGAATAAATGAAAAAGAAATACATATATAAATATGGATGCTCACTGCAACAAGATTCATAGTAGCAAAAAATTACAACAATATGAATGTCCAGTAATAGATGAATGATTAAATTATGATTGATCCATACAGTGGAATACTCTGCAGGGATTTAAAAGAATATTTACTGCCATGAAAAGATATCCATGGTACTGTAACAGTGTTGTATGCTGACAGACGGTAGCTACACTTGTGCTGAGCATAGCGTAAGGTAAAGACTTGTCAAATCACTACGATGTGCACCTGAAACTAATGTAACATTGTATGTCAACTGTACTTCAGTTTTTAAAAGAAGATAACCACAATACACAGTACTGTGAAATGTTTACAAGTGACAGAACAATATGTATAGCATGATACCATCTTTGTAAATGATAAAGAGATAAATGTAACCATATGGGCATATATAGTTGTGGGTTTTTTATAATAACAGGATTATACCATATGTATTTTTAACATATACACATGTTGTTATACCCATAAGTAAAAATGTGTAAGACTATGATCTTAGAAAGACGGGCAAGGCCTACATCTTTTAGCCCATATAATTCTATAGCATTTGAATTTTTGGAACAACCATGTAAACCTTCTGCAAATTAAAAAAAAAAAATAACACATTTATTTTGTAGTGGGTAGAATGAAATAGGTTTCAAGCTGCTGAAAAATTGAGGTATCTTTTTAAAAAATATTTTATGCTTACATTTTCATATGTAAGTTAACTTTAAAATATATAACAATAAATACTTTAAAAGTGTATTTATTTATTTTATTTATATTTTTAAAATTAATCTCACAACTGCCAAAACTTGGAAACAACCAAGATGTCTTTCAACAACTAAATGGATAAATTTACTGTGGTACATCCATATAGTGGAGTACTATTGAGCTATAAAAAGAAGTGAGCCAAACCCATAAAAAGAGTGAACCCTAAGGTAAACTGTGGGCCTTGTGTGGTTACAATGTGTCAATGCAGGTTCAT
Source organism: Leptonychotes weddellii (assembly GCF_054177405.1). NCBI lineage: Eukaryota > Metazoa > Chordata > Mammalia > Carnivora > Phocidae > Leptonychotes > Leptonychotes weddellii. The sequence goes on along the minus strand of NC_138378.1, from coordinate 62,811,574 downwards.
CCTTGGTTAAAAAAAAAAAAAGGGTGACATTTTGGTGAGTGATACTGATAATTGGAGAAGTTCTGCATGTGTGGGGGAAGGCATATAAAGGATATCATTAGGCCTTCTCAGTTTTATTATAAACTTAAAACTTCTCTAAAAAAGCAGTCTTAAAAAAAAGCTTTAAAAAGTCACTGTTTCTGTAACTTTTAAAATTCAATGTATACAATTACCATCTAACCAAAATCTGTTTTTTGAAATAAATTCCAAAACCACACACACACACACACACACAGAAGGAAGGAACTCACAATCCATGAAGAGACATGGAGGAATCTTAAAGGCATATTTCTAAGTGAAAGAAGCCCGTCTGAAAAGGCTGAATACTATAGGATTCCAACTATATGACATTATGGAAAAAGTGAAACTATGGAAACAGTAAAAACATGACTGGTTGGCAGGAGCTAGGGAGAGGGAGGAAAGAACAAATAGGTAAAACATGGGATTTTTAGGGCAGTAGAACTATTCTGTATGATATTATAATGGTGGATATGTGTCATTATAATTTGTCAAAACCCACAAAATATACAACACAAAGAAGGAACTCCAATGTAAACTATGGGCTTTAGTTAATAGCAGTGTATCAATATTGGCTCATCGATTGTAACAAATGTGCTGCACTAATGTATGATGTTCATAATATAAAGGAAACGGGCAGTGGGGTTAGGGTGAGGGCAGATGTGAGGAGTTGGATGGGAACTCTACTTTTTGTACTTAATTTTTCTGTAGTCCTAAAATTTCTCTTAAAAATAAAATCTATTAATTTTTAAAAAAGTAATTAGTGCTGCATTATGCATTTCTTAAATATGATTATCTCACTAAATTCACATAAAATGTAAACTTTAAAGCAAAAACCATGAATTTAAGTAGTTTTAATAAAGATGTTATATTTCAAAGGAAAATAAATGACTTAGTATTTGAGGTCTAAAACCTGATGTTTTAGATTCCACTGTAAATATTTTTTATGATTCTAATTTCCCATTGGAATGATTTATACCATCAGGTCACACTAAAATTTTTTCCAAAATTACACCTCCTCAATGAATTTTTGTCTTAAAAAATGTCCAAGTCTTCTGTATTTCAATAGAACATCCAATGGAAAACATACACACACACCCCCACACTCATACAGAACATCCAAAGGAATTTTCTTAATAATCCCATGTACTTGTATAAGAAACACTGATGGATAAGGCATAAAAATATTAGCTAAATGCTTTGAGATTCTCAGATGGAAAAGTTAGGAAAACTAGCAATTCCGATTACATAGAAATTCATGCCATGAATGGTCTGCCAGAGAAAAGTTATTTTTAAAAATTTTAAATAACTTTGATTCTGACACTAGCTAATTGTTTACAAAATCCATTGCTTCATTCCAATCCACTACTGAAACAACTAGAATTTCAAAACAATGGCATTTTCATAGTTAAAGCACAAGGCTGTTAAAATTCACATCTCACACAAATGCTAAGTATCTGTGGAAGAGATAAACACAAGGAGTGTGAGATGGCAGGGCTGGGAGCCCGATGCGGGGCTCGATCCCAAGACCCTGGGATCATGACCTGAGCCGAAAGCAGACGCTTAACCGACTGAGCCACCCAGGCGCCCCGTCTTGGGTTCTCTCCTATGAACACATTTTAAGTCCCTGTTTATTATCAGCTCTATAGAGAACCACAGAATCTTAGTTGGACAGGACCTATGAGTTAGATCTTCTACAACTCCCTTGACTTGTCTGATATCTACAGAACGGGTTGGCAAACTCTTTCTGTAAATGGACAGATAGTAAATATTTGAGGCTTTGTGGTCATCTGGATTCCGTTTCAATTGTTAACTCTGCCAAGGTAACACAAAAGCACAGTGGACAAAACATGAATGAATGGGCGTGGCTGTGCTCCCATAAACCTTTATTTACAAAACAGGCAGTGGGCCAAATCTGGCCGGAAGGCTATAGTATGCCGATCCCTCCTGTAGACCTCTTCTAGTCTTGGCTAAAATTCCATTAGATATATTAGATGCCTTTATGGGGAAATTCTTTGCCAAGGTGAACTGAAATAAACAAATTCACCCATTGCTATACTCAAAATTATCACCTTCTGGAACAACAGAGAACATTTATCTTTACCCATGTATCAGCCCTTCAAATACTTGAAGGAAACAATCATGATTCCCTCAAGTATTCTTTTCTCCAGTCTAAATATCCTCAATGCCTTCAAGCATATTCTGTATTGTGACATAGTTCTCCAAACCACATATCTGTTTGATCACTGTCTACAGTACATACCCCAGCCCATCAATGATGCTTTCAAGTGCAGAGTACAGATACAGGACATATGGTTTTAAAAATATGTACCAATCAAGATGTAATTTTAATTTTAGAATTTGGCTCGATGTCTCCAAATGCAAATGTTTTTAGTTTTTGTGTTTTGAGGGTTTGTTTGTTTTTTTTACAGAATTACCATCTAGTCTCTAAGAAAAATATATTTTGTATAGATTTGTATAGATGTCAAAAGTTTATGCCCAGAATCCTCTCTATACATTAATTTTACATGATTACCAAGAAATAGAAAATATTTTTGTTGAATTTTGGGGGGCGGGGGAGGAGGTTTACTAAAACAATAGACTCAAACGGTTTCTACACATCAAAAAATGTTGGCAGACCCTACCACCGCAATTGGAATTATAGAGTGCAATTTGCAGAAAAAGCTATCAGTCATTCCTTCCGAGAAAATGAAACACAGAAGGGAAAGGAAGCACAAACATCTGCAGTGTGTCCTGGGACGCGGCTGGCTCCTTTGCAAGAACAGAGCAGAGCTGCTACAGTCCTAGCCAGGCCACCTCCAAATGATGGTCCCTGTTGAATTCCACATTTCAATAACTTAGGAAGAAACCACACTCATGTGTTTAAAGACAATTTAATTCTGATTTTTGATGTCATAGCAGTCTTAAGTAAGTAAAGTGGTTTTTTTTTAATAACTGGAAGAAAATAAGGCCATATTTATTTAACTATAAATATACCACATTTAGTCTGACCTTACCACCTACTTCTGTAACTTCTCTCAACTGTGGCTTAATTTTTTGATAATTCAGTATTTTAAACAATATACTGCACAAAGTAGAGGCTAGAAGACTAAATTCAGGCTCCACAATCTAAATATGTTTATTTGTAATGACATCCCAATTTATCATGTTGGTTAAGCTTGATTTACATTCTCTGATGTGTGCTTCCTGCTTGCTTGTCATCACAAAAGCTCTCCCTGGAAAATCCCATCCATGTACGTAACTTCAAACACTATCCACATAGTGATGACAACCAAATTTATTTCTCCAGCCCAGTTTCTCTGCAGGGCTGACCCATATATCCAAGAGCCTAGTGGCATTTCCACCTGGCCAGTCCAACTGCCACTAAAACATGTGCAAAGATGAAGCACCATGGGTCACATAACAAGAGCAAATGTTTATTTATTACTTATTCTGTGCCAGGCTCTGTGCTAAGTGCTTTATGTGGATTTTCTCACTAAATCTTCACAGTGCAATTAAATGTGGCATGTTTATCTCCTTTTACCCGAAACCCCATTAAAACAATAGCATCAAGATACAAAAAAATGTAGCAGACATCATTCATGGCTTACGTACTACCCACTGCCCTCCCCTTCTTGCTGGCCAAGAGAACACCAGTTTTGTTCAGGCAATCGATATGCCAAACCAGTTTCCCAGTCTTTTTTGTAGCAAGGAGCATTTATATGACCATATGCGAGGCAATGAAACACCCGCAGATGTCTGTTTGGGCAAGTCAGGGAAAGCAATACAACCATTACCCCTTCCTGCCTTCTTCAGGCCTTAATTATGGATATTCTATGTAGCTGCACTTCCCCTTTTTTGACCACGAAGGAAAGGCTGAGAGAATCACAGAGACATTGACCCTGATACCACTGAGCTACTGAGCCAAGGCCAGTAACCATCTACCCCCAGACTTCTTATTATTGAGAAAAATGAACCCCTGTTTGTTTTATCTACTCTAAGTCTGGTTTTCTATTAACCTGCAGCTGAAAACAGTTCCAGCTGATACGGAAGTATAACCTGAGCAAGAGATTTCAATAAATTCAAAGGAAAGCAGATGTAGGATAAGTAACTACACAGAAAAACAAAAGATGCTTCAGCCTAAGTGCCCGCAGAACCAAAAACAATGAACAGCAAGTCAGCTTACCTCCTGACTCCACCACAGAAGACTCTGGATCTGGAGGCACCAGGAAAAACAAAAGACAAGACCTACAGATTTAACATTTTGGAGGTTTGCCAACAAAAAGGCCATCTCTCCCCAAGTCTCCACCATTCCTCCAGCCAACAGTTTATAATTACATGTTGGAAAATTTCCTTAAAAGTCTGTTTATTCTTGGCTGCCTGTTCATATTGATGAGGAAGTTACTGAAAATATGATTGTAAGGAAAGTATTACAAGCAGAGAAAACAAGGAAAGGCAAAGAAGGGTGAAGGAAAAAAGAAGGAACTTAGAGGAAACAGAAACAATGCAAAAAGCAGAAGATAACAAAACAGACACACACACACACACACACACAATACCCTCAGGGAGATCTGAAGAAAACAAGAACAGGGTGCTATGAAGCAGAAACAAAACATCACAACAGAAACAAAATTAATCGGAAAGTTGGAAGACAAAAGTGAGACAATTTCCAGATAACAAAGTTTGGAAATGAGGTGAGAAAAAAATGAAAATTAGAGGCTCAGGTCAGCACACAAGTTTCAGAAGAGGAGAGCCAAGGGGACAACAGGCGAGAAATCATTAGAGACAATTCTCCTCCTCTGAGAGGCCAGCACTGAAAGTGAAATGAAAACAAGCATGGAGGCAGATGATTGTGAAACACAGAAAAAGAGGGATACAATGAATATCTAAAAAGCTTTCTGAGAGGAATAAACATATAATTTCCACTCCTTTGTAGGAGAATGCCATCAAATCTCTCGACAGCAGCACGAGAAGTCATAGAGCTATGCCTTCAAAATTCTGAGTGGGCGATGATTTGTGGGCATAGCATTTCTTTTTAAAGATTTATTTATTTATTTGGAAGAGAGAGAGAGAGAGAGCATGCGCACAAGCAGGGGGAGGCGCAGAGGGAGAGGGAGAGAGAGAGTCTCCAGCAGACTCCCTGCTGAGTGTAAAGCCCAGCACGGGCTTGATCTCACAACCCTGAGATCATGACCTGAGTGGAAATCAAGACTTGGCGCTTAAACGATGGAACACCCCCAAACATCCCAGGGGCATAGAATTTTATAACTTGAACAATCAATCAAGTATGAGGGCAAATGAAGGCAGACAAGGGTACAAATTTTATGTCTCTCTGGTACATTTCCTGGGGAAGCTTAGGGAGAATTATGCTTCAGCAAAACAAAGGAATAAATCAAAGATGATGAAAACATGATTAAGAAAATAGGAACACATTCCACAGGAAAGGGACAGAAGGAAGCATCAGAATGACAGCGGCCCAGCAGGCAGAGACCAAGCCTGGGAAGAAGACAAGCCTCAGGGAAGGTGCAACAGACCGGTGAAGGGATGCACTTTGACATTTGGAGATAAATCTGCTGTGGGTTTAGAAAAATATATTGATAGGTACATAGAGTTTCTGTTAGAGAAAAATAGTAAAAGTTTTAGACTGAACAATGTGAAATTGCCACTTTGTACCTCAAAATTTTGATTGTTCAACCTAACTTACAGGTGCATAATATGATGCAGGAAATTGGCTTTAAATACTCTAATAATGAGAAAAGCAAAAGAAAAGTTGGAGGACTATGTAGAATAAGAATGCCAGAAACTGGGACGCCTGGGTGGCTCAGTCGGTTAAGCATCTGCCTTCTGCTCAGGTCATGATCTTAGGGTCCTGAGATCGAGTCCCGCATCGGGCTCCTTCCTTGGCAGGGAGCCTGCTTCTCCCTCTGCCTGCTCTGCCTGCCGCTTCCCCTGCTTGTGCTCTCTCTCTCTCTCTCTGACAAATAAATAAATAAAATACTAAAAAGAAAAGAATGCAAGAAATTGTTACTGAAGCTGGGTAATAGACATGTGGGGTTCGTTGTCCATTCTCTCTATCCATGGATAGGTTTGAAAATCCCGTAATAAAAAGCAGTAAAAAAAGAAAATCATGACATCACCAAAATGTGCAAAATTTCACTAATTTTTCAGACAGCTGGAGGAAGTTCCACTTTGCAATGCTCAGATGAAGTCCAGTGAAAGAACCGCTGGACACAGAAAAAAGTCAGTGAAAGAGCCCATCCACATGAGCACTTGACTCTCTGGTACATTTCCTGGGGAACTTTATGTCTCTCTGGCACATTTCCTGGGGAAGCTTAGGGAGAATTCCTGCGGGGCAGGAAACATTGGAGATGTCTCACATCCCCACTCCATCCCTTCCCTTCTGCGCTGACTCCGCTGATTCCCCAGCTGCACTGTGCAACACAACAGTGCTCCTGAAAGCCGTCACAAGTCTGTGGACCCACAATTGAATAAGACAACCATTTCTCACTGCCCATCAATTTCCTCCCAGCCCATTTCTCATTTTGTCCAAACTAGATTCCAGGCTTCATCCTTCTAGGCACACTCTTGTAAGTGCCCTCCAGCCCTGCTCTCTCACTTCTGCTCCTTGTGGATGGTAACAACCGGCCCCCGATGAACCTCACTTCGTGCCTCCTCCGCATATGTACCCAGAGAACTAAGTATCAGTGGGGAAAATCACCTAAACCGACTGACAGGCTTAATGTTATATTTATTATCGCAAATGGTAAACTGGCAATTTTACTACTGTTGCCATTTTAAATGCGGCAAAATTACTTTAAAGAGGCAAAATGTAAAACTGACAGCCGATTTCACAACAAAACAATGGGTGCTAGACACTCTAATGGTATCCACAGGGTATTGAAAAGAATAACTGTCATATGCAACAAAGACATTTTTCAGGAATGAAAGTAAAATAAAAATGTGTAGAGAGAAACAAAAACTGAGGTAACACATCACCAACAGCCCAAATGAAGGAAAATACTAAAGAACGATCTTTGGCAGAATGGAAATGTTCCCACACAGAAGCCTAGAGAATTAGGAAGGGGGAAAAAAGCAACAAAAATGGCAAATACACAGAAGACACCCCCCCCCAAAAAATATTGGCTTTTGGAAATAATTTCTTATGAGCTTTAAAATAGATTATTTAAATTAACATCTAAATAAAGAGTGAGGTAAGTGGACTTAAAGGGTACTGTAGATATCACATTGTTAGGGAAGAGAATAAAGACACCAATTAATATCAAATTTTGACCAGTTATGGTTGCATGTTGTACCTCTAGGAAAATACTAGTAAAAGAAACAAAAGAATATATAACGTCTAACCTAACAGAGAAAAAAAATGGAATAATAAAAAACTATTTTTTTTATTTTTTACTTTTTTAATTAATTTTTTAAAAATAGGCTTCACCAAATAATACATTATATGTTAAAAAAAGAAGAAGAAGAAGAAGATAGCAGGAGGGGAAGAATGAAGGGGGGAAATTGGAGGGCGAGACGAACCATGAGAGACTATGGACTCTGAAAAACAGAGGGTTCTAGAGGAGAGGGGGTGGGAGGATGGGTTAGCCTGGTGATGGGTATTAAAGAGGGCATGTTCTGCATGGAGCACTGGGTGTTATATGCAAACAATGAATCACGGAACACTACATTAAAAACTAATGATGTAATGTATGGTGATTAACATAACATAATAAAAAAAAAATAGGCTTCACGCTCAACATGGGGCTTGAACTCACATCCCTAAGATCAAGAGTTGCATGCTCTATTGACTGAGCCAGCCAGGTGCCCCTATCCATAAATGTTTAACAAGACGTTTACTAATGTGAAACAGTTTTTTTCCCCCTGGCCTTGAGGCCCCAAAAGACCTTTTTTTTCCTGGAACCTCATAATGGGACAGTGAATGATAGGGAGAAGCTATCTCTTCAGCTCTATGTGATGTCTAGACTAACAGACTGTTGATGGGTGGCATCCTTTATTGTATAAGCCAGGTACAAATTTATAAAATAATTTTTGAAAATAGAGATGGGAGGAAATTCTCCAGTGATCTGCCTTAAATCAGCAACAACTTTAAATGATCCTGGTATCTCAGTCAGTTATCAAACAAAAAGAGTCGATTTAAATGAAGGCTAGGAAGAAGAAAAGGAAAGCAGAACTAATAAAACAAGGGGGAAAGAACATAGTAAGATATAAATTTAATTATAAATATGAGTAATTCCATTAAGCTTAAATGGGTAAATACCTTAATTTAAAAACAAAGGTTATGTGACTGCATAAAGAAACAAAACGCAACTATATGCTGCTTGCAAGGGACACATAAAACATAATGAGATACACTTGGAACTAATATAACATTGTCCATCAACTACTTCAATAAAAACAAGCAAAACCACACAATGAGAAAGAAACATTGAAAATGATACAATGAAAAAAAGATATTCTATAGGAACACAGAGAGAAAGTGTGTATAACTGTTAATACCAAAGTAACTTCAAGGCAAAAAAACATTATTAAAGACAGAGAGGGACACTGGACATTTCAAAAAACACATACCCAGAAGACCATTGGTTATTATTCAAAGAGGAACTAAAAATGAAATTACAAACTATCCCAAAAGCAATGAAAAGAACACATTTTACCAAAATCTATGGAACAAACCAAAAGCTGTATTCAGGGTGAAATGCTTAACGAACTTCATTATTAACTTAAATAGACTAAAACTAAAGGAAACTACAATGTGTGTTGAAGACTTAGAGAAGGATCAACAAAGAAATAAAGAGGGAATTAGTAAAGATGAAGGTTGAAATTAATGAACAGAAAACCAAAAAAAAAAAAAAGGCGAAATTATCAATGAATCCAAAAGCTGTCTTTTAAAATATACCAATGGATACATTCCTTCTGAACCTGATTAAGGAAAAAGGAGGAGAGAATAAAATTATATAAGATTAGGAATTTTCAAAAGATATATAACCACAGTACCAAAGAGACTTTTAAACTATAAAATCCAGAGGCACCTCGGTGGCTCAGTTAAGCATCTGACTCTTGATTTCAGCTCAAGTTCATGATCTCAGGGTCATGAGATTGAGCCCCACATCAGACTCCATGCTGGGTTCGGAGCCTGCTTAGGATTCTCTCTCCCTCTTCCTCTGCCCCTCCTCCTGCTTTTGTATGTGCTTGCGCTCTTGTTCCCTCTCTTAAATAAATAAATAAATAAATAAATAAATAAATAAATAAATAAATAAATAAATAAATAAAATATAAAATCCATAGCAAGAAATTTGAAAACCTAGAAAAACTGGATAATTTCCTAAGAAAACATAAATGGGGGCACCTGGGTGGCTCAGTCGGTTAAGTGTCTGCCTTTGGCTCAGGTAGTGATCCCAGAGTCCCAGGATTGAGTCCTGCATCAGGTTCCCTGCTTCTCAGGGAGCCTGCTTCTCCCTCTGCCTCTGCCTCTTTCTCTCTCTGTCTCTCATGAATAAAATAAAAATAAAATCTTAAAAAAAAAAAATGAATCTGGGAACAAGTAGAAAACTCAAACACACCAATTACAATAGACTAGATTGGAAAGGTGGTTAATAGCTCAGCATTGAGAAGGTACCAGGACCAAGTGATTTCATAACTTGTTTCAGCTAACTTAATAACAGTAACTCCAATATTATTTAAGTTATTCCAGAATGAAGCAAAGGATGGAAAATGTCCTAACACATTTTATGAAGCCAGCAAAACTGATAGAGTAAAAATTTAAAAGAAGGAAACCATAATCCCACTTATAAATAGAGATGCAAAAACTCTAAATAAAATATTAGCAAGTAATATTCAGTAATGATTCAAAAGAATAACACTCTGTGACTAATTAGAGCTTAATTTGAGTAACTCAAGAGTGAAATTCAATGTGATAAAGTATATTTGACAAAAATCAACAGCAAACTCTTCTACTTGATGAAATAAAACCATTTCAAATACAATCAGACCAAGATGCCCACTATTGCTATTATTCAACATTGCCTTGATGGGTCTGGTAAAGGAAATAAACACTGAAAAAAGGATACATTATTTTTGCTAATTACATATTTGTGTACTAACAAAATCCAATAACTATAGTTTACCAAAAAAAATTTAGTAGAATTAATGAGAACATTCAATAAGGTAACTCTGATATAAGATAAAAGTCATTAGGCTTTCCCTATTCTAGCATAAGCACACAGAAATAGAAATAGGAAAAGTATTCCATACACAATCGTGAAAAAGTCAATAAAATATTGTTATGGAATGAATGTGCCCCCCATTCATATGTTGATGCCTCATCCCCAATATGATGGTATTTGGAGGTGGGGCTTTTGGGAGGTAGGTAGATCGTGAGGGCAGAGCCCTCATGAATGAGATTGGTGCCCTTGTAACAAGAGGCCAGAGAGCTAGCTAGCTAGCTCTCTTTCTGCCATATAAGGATAGAATGAGAAGCTGGTGGTCTGCAGCCTAGCAGAAGACTCTCACCAGAACCTGACCATGCTGGCATTCTAATCTCAGATTTCCAGCCTCCAGAACTGTGAGAAATAAATTTCTGTCATTTATAAACCACCCAGTCTATGGGACTTTGTAACAGCGGCCCAAACTGACTAAGACAAAGATTTAGGAATAAAGTCAGCAAGGAAAGCACAAAATCTATATGATGATAATCATAAAAACATATTGAAGAATACATTTAAAAATCTGAGCAAATGAAATGAAATCCATATTTTTAGATGAGAAGATTTAATATCAATTCTCTTAATATCATAAAAGTGTGGAATCAAATAGCAAGTAAAATATGGGTTCCTAAAAGAGAAAAGGAACATTGGGTAAAAGCTGAAGAAATCTGAAAAAACTATGGACTTCAGTTAATACTAATGCATCAATACTGGTTCATTAATTGTAACATATGTATCATACCAATGTAAAATGTTAATAGGGCCAAGTGGGTGAGAAGTATATGGAAACTCTTGGTAATATCTTTACAATTTTTCCTGTAAATCTAAAACTGTTCTAAAAAATAAAGTTGTTGGGTATTTTTAAGATTTTATTTTTTTTAATATTTACTTATATTAGAGAGAGGCAGAGAGAGACAGCACAAGTGGAAGGGGCAAAGGGAGAGGGAGAGAGATCTCAAGCAGACTCCCTCCTGAATGGGGAGCCCAATGCAGGACTGGATCCCAGGACCCTTAATTCATGACACAAGCTGAAACCAAGACTTGGACACTTAACTGACTGCACCACCCAAGTGCTCTTAAGATTTATTTT
>NC_138378.1:62777755-62800104 GCF_054177405.1 Leptonychotes weddellii | reverse complement strand
TGGGTGGCTCAGTTGGTTAAGCGACTGCCTTCAGCTCAGGTCATGATCCCAGGATCCTGGGATCGAGTCCCGCATCGGGCTCCCTGCTCTGCGGGGAGCCTGCTTCTCCCTCTCCCACTCCCCCTGCTTGTGTTCCCTCTCTCGCTGTGTCTCTCTCTGTCAAATAAATAAATAAAATCTTTAAAAAAAAAAAAAAAAAAGATTTATTTTTTAAGTAATCTCTACATCCAGTGTGGGGCTTGAACTCATAACCCCCAGATTAAGAGTCTCATGCTCTACCCACTGAGCCAGCCAGGCACCCCTAAAGCTTATTTTAAAAAGCATATTTGTAAGACAATTGGGGAAGTTTTTTTAAAAAAACAGATATAATTCCTTGGGGCACCTAGGCGGCTCAGTCGGTTAATCATCCAACTCTTGATTTCGGCTCAGGTCATGAGATTGAGCCCCGCGTCAAGCTCTGCACTCAGCCTGGAATCTGCTTAAGATTCTCTCTCTCTCCCTCTGCCCCTCCCCCCAAGAGTGCACTCTCTCTCTAAAATAAATAAATAAACCTTTAAATAAATAATTAGATAATAAAAATAAAAAACATATAATTCCAATTAAATGAATAAGAGTATCTTAAAGTTTAAAGAGAAAATAAATGCCCAAGGAAGCAAATAAATGAATAAAAAAAATAGTGAAGGGAACTATCCTACAAAGACACTGTAATTAAATCAATAGGAAGTATTAGTCTAGGAATAGATAAATAGATCTAGTAGGGGACCAGAAGAGAACCCAGGAATAAAATCCAGTTTATATGCTATGTCAATATACGATAAAATGATTTCAGTTCTATGGGGAAAGACTGATTATTTAATAGTAATGCTGGCACAACTGCTATTCAGCTGGTAAAAAATAGTCCCCAATCCCATACTGTAAATAAAAAACAAATTCCAGGGCGCCTGGGTGGCTCAGTTGGTTAAGCAACTGCCTTCGGCTCAGGTCATGATCCTGGAGTCCCTGGATCGAGTCCCGCATCGGGCTCCCTGCTCGGCAGGGAGTCTGCTTCTCCCTCTGACCCTCCTCCCTCTCATGCTCTCTGTCTCTCATTCTCTCTCTCTCAAATAAATAAATAAAATCTTTAAAAAAATAAAAAAATAAATAAATAAATAAATAAATAAATAACAAATTCCAAATGGAATAAATGTGTAATATAATAAAGCATCAAAAAGTTAGAACAACACTTACAATCTGTTTCTTAACCAGAAAGAAAAGATAACCATATTTGAGTTTATAAAAATTAAAACAATCTATGTTGCAAAAGCCATCATAAATAAACAAAACTAATGAATAGGCAAAGGATAGATTTGGGGAAATACTTGCAAAAGAGATAACAGATAATGAGTTAGTAATCATTACCAATATAAAAAGAGCTCTCAAAAATTGGCAAGAGACAAACAGTCCCATAGAAAAATGGAGAAAGGATGTGAAAGGGAGTTAGTTCATGAGAACAAATCCACATAGCCACAAGCATGAAGATGCTCAAAATAACCAGTAATTAGAGAAAAGCAAATTACAGTGAAAAAATAATACATCACTCTACACCCAATCAGATAAAAGAAATTGGAGAGCAATAATACCAATTGCCCACAGGATGAAGAGGAAAAAAATGTAAATTGTTTACAGCTGTTTTGAAAAGCAGTCTGACAAATATTTTTTAAATTAATAGTACACAGACGTGTCAACCACACTTCTGGGAATCTATCTCCCAAATATGAAATCACCAGTAGAATATTTATTATGGCATTGCTCTTACTGGAAAAAAAAAAAAAGAGAAACAAAATGAATTCTCAGCAATAAGATAATAAATAATGGTACATTAATACTGTGGAATATTAAGCAGCTATTAAAAAGAATGAATTAAAGCTCTACCATTTGACTTGGATGGGTTTCCCTGGATGTATTTTTGTTTTGTTTTGTTTTCTAATTCCAGTATAATTAATACACAGTGTTCTATTCAGGTCTACACTATAGTGATTCAGCAATTCCATACATTACTTAGTGCCCATCATGGTAAGTGTACCCTTAATCCCCTTCACCTATTCCACCCATCCCCCACATACACCCCCACTCTGCTAACCATCTTTTTGTTCTCTATAGTTAAGAGTCTGCTTTTTGGTTTGTCTCTTTTTTTCTTTGTTCATTTGTTTTGTTCCTTAAATTCCACACAAGTGAAATAAGGTATTTGTCTTTCTCTGACTAATTTCGCTTAGTATTATACTCTCTTGGTCCATCCATGTTGTTGCAAATGTCAAGATTTCATTCTTTTTTATGGCTGAGTAATATTCTGTTGTATATATATAACATCTTCTTTAACCATTCGTCTATGGATGGACACTTGGGCTGCTTCCATAACGTGGCTATAGTAAATAATGCTGCAATAAACATAGGTGTGCATATATCTTTTTGAACTAGTGTTTTCATTTTCTTTGGGTAAATACCTCATAGTAGAATTACTGGATCATATGGTAGTTCTTTTTTTTTTAAAGATTTTATTTATTTATTTATTTATTTGAGAGAGAGAGAGAGAGAGAGAGAGAAACAGCATGAGAGGGGATAGGGTCAGAGGGAGAAGCAGGCTCCCCGCCGAGCCGGGAGCCCGATGTGGGACTCGATCCCGGGACTCTGGGATCATGACCTGAGCCGAAGGCAGTCGCTTAACCAACTGAGCCACCCAGGCACCCCTCATATGGTAGTTCTATTTTTAATTTTTTGAGGAACCTCCATACTGTTTTCCAGAGTGGCTACACCAGTTTGCATTCCCACCAACAGTGCCTGAGAGTTCCTTTTTCTCCACATACTTGCCAACAGTTGTTGTTTCTTGTGTTTTTTATTTTAGCCATTCTGACAGCTGTGAGGTGATATCTCAGTGTGGTTTTGATTTGCATCTCCCTGATGATGAGCAGTGCGGAGCATCTTTTCATGTGTCTGTTGTCTATCTGGACATCTTCTTTGGAGAACTGTATTCATGTCTTCTGTTCATTTTCTAATTGGATTATTTGTTTCCTGGGGATATTTTTGAATCTTAAAGTGAGATGCACAGAAGTGTGTACACCATGATCCCATTTTTAAAAAGCAAATATTGCTCATAACCCAAAACTGTTTGTGCACCCAAGTGTGTGTGTGTGTGTGTGTGTGTGTGTGAAGGTGAATATGGAAACAAACACGGGAAGAAGCCCTCCCAGTTGCTAACATAGATTACTGGTAGTACTGGGAAGGAAGAAGGGGTGTGCAGGGGTTGAAAAGAAAAACTGGGCAGAATGTATATGATATGATTACATTTATGTGAAGGATATTAATAAAAAACCTGCTACAATATGGATTAGGATATAACATGATAGGCATGAGCATCTATCCTCCCATGCAGCCCCTATTCCTAATACTTCATAGTCATTTGGCACTTTATCATTTTTTTAACTACTTAGTTCTATACAACATAAGTCTCACAATCTTTTCTGCATTTTGGACAATCCTACTGAAAATTAGTTTTTCATTAACTGTTACCATACATTTTATGAAATTGAATTTTTAGACCCCACTTTCCAAGTTGGGTTACAAGTTTTATACACAAAGTATGTACTTATACATAAAGAAATTAGAAAAAATAAGGAGTTAGTGGTTATATGTTTACTGATTGATGAATGTCTATAAAATGAAAAAACTAGTTACAGAAAAATATGCATAAAGTAGTCTATTTTGGTAAAAACAAGCAAAATCCTAACTATAAATGCTTAAATACTTTAAAGTGAAAGAGAAAGCTTCAGAAAGTCTTCACAAGGCAACAGGCCCGGGGTTCCATCAAGAGGAGGGAAGCAGAGGTGAAGGAGCAAATTACTAGCTTTGCTTTTTTACCTCTCAGCATCTTACTACTTCACTTATTACAATAGGCAAAAAAGTATTACTTTTGAAATCTGAAAACATTAAGTAATGAAAACAAAGATAAACTGCAAACAATAAAATAAATTGGGTATGACTTAGCACTTTTGTCATAAGATCCGTTATGAAGATTAAATGAGATAAACCATGTGAAGCGTGTAGCATATTACCTAATACTGCAAATACTCAGCAAATGTTAGCTATTTTTTATTTTAAAAAAATACTACAGAGAACAGTGGAATTTGTGAAACTGAAAAGATAAGGCCTTTGAATATGACAGGGCACTGTTTTCCTTACTACTGAACCCAGATCTCCTTTGGAATGCAAGGACTCATTATGGTAGCCCTAAAACTTATAAAACACACTTTTACCAACAGTAAAAATAAAATTACAATTAGATAAATAAGATACTTAATAAAAAGTAGAGAGCAGCCTTTTTGCCTTGAAGTCTACTTTAAAAACTTCAAGAACCAGGAGTGCCTGGGTGTTAAGCATCCAACTCTTGATTTTGGCTCAGGTCATGATCTCAGAGTTGTGAGATTGAACCCCATGTCAGGCTCTGTGCTGGGCATGGAGCTTGCTTGAGATTCTCTCTCTCCCTCTCCCTCCACCCCTTGCACATGCTCGCATGCTGTATCTCAAAAAATTAATTAATCAATTAATTAAAAGAACTTCAAGAACCATCCAAAGGCTTTTGCTTCTTCACAACCACTTTGGATGAGAGATACATGGGCCCAAGATGTTTCCCCCATGTTAGAAGAGACAGAACACAATTCAAATAGATTAAAGAGTGACACCATTGCTCTTTTGGAGGGCCTGCCCAAGTGGGAAATCCATTCCTAAATGTACAAATTCCATTCCCAACTCTGAAGATTTCCTTGCTGGTATGCCTAAAAACATGTTAGTTTAGTTATAATCTACAAACTGAATTTGGTCCATCAATACTATTCTTAGTGTCCAATGAAACATTAAAATAAGTTCATTAATAGCATGAGTGCATTATTAGTCTTGCTACTTACATGGAATTGACTTTTTCTTCGGGGCCTTGCACTTGGCCTGTCACAGTGCCTTTGCTGGTATTCTTCACCCAGCCAACCACTCCTATTTTCTTAGCTTCACCTTCTGTGTACTGGTTTTAGGAGAAAATAAATGAAACAAAATCCAGCATTAAAAAATGTAACTGATAGTTTTTTTCCTACAATCCATGCCAAAAATTCTGTAGCTGACCTACAATCATACCTGTTTACAAGACCTTTACCTAAATGGGACCTTATTAAATTCCACTTTCAGGAAAGCGAATATTATGAGAAAATAAACTGAGAGTGGGAATTACTTCAGAAAACAGTTTCCATGATGTGTTTTGGGATCCATCAAATTCAGTTGCATGGCCCCTATACCTTCTAACACTCAATTACGTTGTCTGGATTCCACATGATCATCACTCCAAGATCTTCAATCACTGAGGGAAAATACTGAATCATGATCAATATACAGTATTCAATTAAAAGATTCTGATGTCTTCCATTGGCTATGGACTTGCCACACAAATGTTACAATTGTCTATAGGTAAGTTTATTTCTCCTATTATTCTTTACAGTCTTTTAAAAATTCCTCTTCTCAGTTCTAAATTCAGTTATGCTGACAAATGAAAACCTAGCAACATTTTGATTTTGAACTATTTTATTGACATCATACAAAATTCTTGTGGATGCTATCTACGGAAATTTTTTAAAAACACGGTCTTCTGTTTGGAGGTCAGAGTGACCAAGAATCTATACACTCTACATCCCCAACCAAACAGAGATGGTTACAGCTAGGATTTATGGTGAAGCTGGTTCTGAAAATGATAATGAAAAAGGAGACAATCTGAATTGTGGGGTAGGGAACTATCTCAAAACGAGGAGACTTCACTGGTTGGGAACATGCTAGAACCCTCAGAGGTTAGGAACAGAGAGCTAATCTAGTGACTGCTAGCTCAGGCAATAGGTGAAAACACATGCACATTTTACTTTTAGGAAAAAAGCATATTAACAAAATAAAAATTTTTAAAGTAATAAGGAGTCTTAACTTGTCTTAATCCCTGAGAACCACTTCCTTATGCAACATGAGCATTTTTTATCATGCAATTCAAGATAGAGACATTTGCCTAGAGGGCTTCTTCCATCCAGAACAAGGACCAAATCTCATACTTTATATTCAGTAAACCTAACCAAAATGTTTAATTTGATTATCCCAGTAGAGATACTTTTGAAATTCATACAAAACATTAACTACAAACTAGGCAGGCTGTAATGCTTTTGATAGACTACTTTCAAAAGACAACTATAATAAAAAATCTCAAGCAGTAATTTGGAAGAAATACAAGTACTTCATTTACCATCAAGGACAGAAAATAAGCACTAGACCAGCACTAAGTAGAAAACTGCTCTATCTCTGTAAATAGAAATAACAAGTAGGGGGGAAAAAAACCAAAAAATTCACTTACCATTCTGAAGCAAACACCTGTACAAAAAAAAAGATAAAAAGAAATGTCAGTTCGTTTAACTTTTAAAAAATTATGTATCTCCTGACTTCACTTTCATCTATTTTATTAAATAGTAAGTAAAGGGCGCCTGGGTGGCTCAGTCGGTTAAGCGACTGCCTTCGGCTCAGGTCATGATCCTGGAGTCCCGGGATCGAGTCCCGCATCGGGCTCCCTGCTCGGCAGGGAGTCTGCTTCTCCCTCTGACCCTCCTCCCTCTCATGCTCTCTCTATCTCATTCTCTCTGTCTCAAATAAATAAATAAAATCTTAAAAAAAAAAATTAAAAAAAAAAAAAATAAATAAAAAAATAAATAGTAAGTAAATGAACAAAAACTTTCATATCTGAACATATTCAGAGAATGTTTTTTAAAATTATTTTCTTTTAAAATAAAAACAGAAAAGGAAGACTTTTTGGAGAAAAATAGTATTATTCTGAAACCAAAGAATCATGAAAAGCCACACTGCATATTCATTCTATTTCAAAAGGGTAAATAAAACAAAATACTTATTACCAAGGACAGTTAAGTATATTTGGCATACAACTTACCCATCCTCAGCTTTTAGAATTTCTTCTTTAAGTGAAAGGAATAAATTCAAATTTGAATGCAATAAAACATTTTTTTTAATTTTAATTCCATATTCTGGAAAAAGCAAAACTATGGGGACAGGAAATTGATCAGGTTTGCCAAGGGCTGGGGGAAGGAGAGCTGCAAAGGGGCAAGAGGGAAATTTCTGGGGTGAAGGCACTGCCCTGCATCTCAACTGTGGTGGTCATTAAGTGATTGTATGCATTTTTCAAAACTCATTAAACTATACACGAAAAAAAGGTGAATGTTACTGAATTTAAATTATATCTCAACTGAAAAAATGTTTTAAATACATTGGGAAATCATAAGTGATAAATCAAACCAATATCCAAAGAGGTCAAAAGATAGTGCCTATATATAGAGCAATTGAGCCTACTTAAAAAGATACAGAAGAGATCGATGGTTTAGATAATGTTATGTATTTTGTATTGAGCCTACTTAAAAAGATACAGAAGAGATCGATGGTTTAGATAATGTTATGTATTTTGTAAGCAGATTTATAATAACAGGGGGTATCATTTGTTTTCTGATGATAGCGTATTGTGGTATCAAATGAGGATGAAGAAAAACAGTAGTAATGCAATAAAGACAGGATATATCACAAATGGAATTTTTATAGGGCTATAAAGGTATTTTAAAAGATACATATAAAATGGGGAGAAATGATGAGTGGCAAGTATTGATCTGAAGGGGAATCAGAAAGGCAATTTGTTATATAGATGGAAGGAAAGACAGTCGCTTGTAGATATGCAAGGATTTGGCAGAAAACTCACAGAGAAACTTCAGCTAAAGCTGACCATGTAGAAGAGAGGGACGGAACAGAAAACAGGCCGAACTGTGAAAAGTGTGCAGTCGTTTTATCCTAAGCCTGAGGGGAACCCAAAAAGACGCTGCCCAAGAAGCATTAAAGGTTTAGGGCAGGGCTGTGTTGTGCCCATTACCCCGAGGTCCTCCACAGCCAGCAGCCCCCTGTGATGTCAGCATTAGGAAAAGAAAGCCAGGCAACGGAAGTAAACAGAAATTGGAAACATCTGGTCCGGCACTTTCCTATTCAAAGAACAGCCCAATGCCCAACAGCACCAGCAGAAGTGGAGTTTTTCAGATAATCATATTCTCAGGCCCCTTCCCCAGACCTCCAGAAACAAACTCTGCAGGTGGAGTCCAGGAATCAGGTTTTAGCATCCTCCCCGGGTGATTCACAGGCCCACGAAAGTGTAGAACCAATGGGTGGTTCTACCTTAATGGAAGGCCTGGGAAAGGTTTGAAAAGGACTTTTTTTTTTAAGATTTTATTTATTTATTTACTTGAGAGAAAGAGAGCATGAACGGGGGATAGGGGCAGAGGGATAGGGAGTCTGATGCGGAACTCGATTCCAGGACCCTGAGATCATGACCTGAGCCGAAGGCAAACACTTAACCGACTGAGCCACCCAGGCGTCCCAGGACTTTTATTCCCAATCAAGAACTGCATCGTAAAGGGAAAAGTCTTGTAGGGTATTGCAGATCTGATGCCTTTCTGGATGACGCTGTTCAGGTTCATGTCGGTAACTAAATCATGTGCTTGCAGAGCAATGTTCCTTCACCTATTTTACAAGCCCACAGCACTACAGGAATGGAGCTTCAGACAATGAAAAGGCAAAAAAACCCTCCCCTGTGCCCTCCTTGGACCTGGTGTTGGAGCAGCCCACGCAGCCCTTCACTTAGATTGTCACTTAGTTAAATATTCAAAACCATGTCACTGCACTCACTTTACAAATTATTCCTAGCCCCAAACTTCATTTAAGACTTACCAAAAAAAAAAAAAAAAAGCTGATTCTGTTTCAATGTTTTTAGAAACATGGGTAATACTGTTTTTATACCCTAGTCCAAATTATCATTTCTCAACAGCCTCCTTAACTCGTCTCCCTGCTTCTAGTTCTGCCCTCCTACAGTCTATTCTCTACAAAACACCCAAGGTGATTTTCTCTTCTTAAGTAATGTCGTATCATTTTCTTCCCCAGCTTAAAACCCTCTACTGGCTCATCATTACACTCAAAATAAGAGGTGTCCTACTGGCCACAGCCTCCAGACTCCCTCCCCCATGAATCTACCTCATATTTTAGGACTCCCTCTTTGCTCTCTCCATTTCAGACAAATTTGCCTCCTTCGTGCTCAATATGCCAAGCATATTCCTGCCTCACAGCCTTTGTATGTACTATTCCCTATGCCTAAAATGCTCTTCCCCTGACCTTCTAATGACTAACTCCATCTCCTTCATATCTCTGCACAAATGTCATCTCCTTAGAAGTATTAATGAAGGATGGTTGGGAGAAAGGCAGGCAGGGACAAAGGCCCCCCACCCCACCCCACCCCCGCTCTAAGAGGAAACCACCCTTAAAAGGATTTTACACCACCCTGGACGGAGCCGTCCAACCTTTCCCAGGTGATAGGTAGATGACAAAAACCTGATTGGGTGACAGGCACATGGAGGGTTAATAAGATTAAAACAGCCTGCCGACAAACCCATAAAATCCCCTAGACTTAGAAACTCTGGTGGCAACCCTCTTGGGTCCCCTCCCTCTTCACGAGCTTTGCACTATCGCTCAATAAACTTTGCTTTACTATCACTCAAAAAACTTCCCTTTGCTGCCCACCACCCTTCCTCTGGTCTGCCTCTTCATCCTTCAAAGCGGTGTGACCAAGAACCACGGGCACTAAAGGAAAAAAAATCCTGTAACAATATGTCCCCTGACCAATTCATCTAAAACAACAATGCACCCCATATATTTCCTGTATATGTATAGTACTGATTACCAGAGGACATTACAAGACATTTGTCTACTTTTTTTTAATTTCCTGTCTTCACTGAAAGTTCTATTAGGACACGACTTTTTTCTGTCTTGTTCACCACTGTGTTCCCGGCACCTAGATCAGAGCTTGGCACATAGCAGTTGAATAAATGAATGAAAGATAAACCAGCTGATAAGTATTTAAGTGAAATACTTAACTCTCCTGTAATAATTCCTTATTAATATTGCAAATATACATACAGGCAGATTGATTAGACTTTAATTCAAAATGATGATAATAAATTTACTGCATTCCAGAGCTGGGAAGAATCTCAAGAATTCTGTGCTGATTCTAGCAGAACTTTACCTAAATAATACATAGTGTTATGAAAATTAGTAATGGGAAATTTGACTCAAATGGAGTTGGGAGGTTTAAGCAGGGGGAGCTCTCACGCCCTGCCATTCATAGTCCATTGCAGACCCAACAGGAAGTGAGGGACTTGACCTTACCCAGGCTTGACCTTGCACACAGATAGTACTCTGCTACTGCAGCCTAAGGAAGAAACACTTTCCTCATTCCCTGCCCCCTCATCTGGGCAACAGCTCAGTCAAAGAGAAGCCACCACACTTGGAATTCCCAGTTTACCCCACTGGAGTTTTAGTTCATAATGGCCTTCCCAAAGTACCCCTTTTGTCCTTAAAAAAGCATGCCTCTCCTTTGTTGCCCAGACTCACCTAAGGTTGTGCCCCAACTTGTTTGTCCTGATTCACAATTCTCTTTTATTCCCAAATAAACCCTTTTTTGCTGGTAAAATAACTGGCAGTTTTACTTTTAAAGTTAACATTACATGTATACATACATATTTAGTATATAAAATAAAAGATAGTAAGAAGCCACTAGATAATGCCTAAGTTGGCAAAAAAAGAACTATTAATATCAGCATGTTGTTTATAAATAAAGACATAACAACCACAAGAATGGGAAAAAGTAAAGGTTAAATCGGTCGTCTTATAGAACTTAACAGGATTTGAGATGAGAGACTGAAGCAGAATGTGTGGCTGTATTTATAACTATGAGCAATAATGGCACACTCATTTATTAAACAAATCTTAAAACAATAGAGCTAAAGGACTGCCATTTAAGAGACATAATTTTAGGCTAAGTTCATACTGCTTGACAAACCAGGTAGAAAATGGAAATGTTGCCCATTTCTCTAGGCAGTGACAGATGGACAACAAAACATAAGACTGAAATAAATCATGTATGAAAGATTCAGTATGGACTTAACAGAAACTTAGTTTGTCTTGGTTATCGATCTAATGTTTTGAGGTTGAGACCATGGAGATCAAAGATTTCCTGGAATAAATCCTTCTGTGTCACTAGCTGGGAAAGAATACAGAATGTAATCATTACTGTTAAATTTACTTAATTTATAAATATCTGTGGCAGACATTGCTAACTGCCTACACAGAATCCATTCTCCCCTTCTAACTTTCTAACAGATTCTGATTTTACTCGGGGCAGCAACATGCCTTTCTATAGTTCCTGTCTTCCTTGTAAGAAGAGTGGCCCATGAGATGCGAGCCATGTCCCTGGTGGAAGACTTCAGGAAAGCGCGTTGACAGGACTGACACGGCCGGCGGTTTCGCCCTCATAGCCTCCCTCTTCCTTACTGTAGGTTGAATATCATGATGGAGCTATAGCAGCCTTCTTGAAACCATGAGGAAAAGGCCAAGGACATCACAATGGCCTCGGCCCTGACCCCCCCAGAGGGGAATGGGGAACGACTGCTAAAGGGAAATGTGAGGGAGGGTTTCTTTTTGGGGTGATGGAAATGTTCTGGAATTAGTGGTGATGGGTGCAAAAACATCGTGACTACTGGAAAAAATCACTATATATTTAGTATGCTTTGAACACTTTAAAAGGGTGAGTTTAATATTATGTGAATTATATCTCAATTTTTTAAAATGTCACCCAAAAAAAAAAGAAAAAGGAGAGCAGAAAACAGGACCGTGGTGTAGTCCTTCCTGCCTCTTTCTGTCAAACAGGGCAGTCATTCTCCCATTGTGGTCACCAGACAACCTCCCTAACTTTTCCTTTCACCCCACACAAAAACACTCTGGGGAACAGAACATCTTGAAGAACCGGGGCCAGAACTAAATGGTGGAGCTCTCTCTGGACTTTGCAACCTATTTCTAGAGGAGAAAGCTTCTGAGCCTCCACGGTAGTTCCTTCTTTGAGGAGGAATATCCATTAGTGTGACACTCTTGGCCACTCTACCCTGTCCCTACTCCTCCTCAGGGACATGCAGGGGCTTATCTAACTGGTAAGTTCAGAAGGAGAAACAAGCATAGCCCAGTGCTTCCTCTTCTTCCTCCTCCTGGGAGTGAGTTTCCCTCGGGGATCAGGGATCTTATGTGTCTCCCGGTTCCACGTGTTAGGGGAGCCCTGCCTATGCCGGGGTGTGTTTCATTCTGCACTGAGATTGTTGTGAAATCCACTTACCTGAAGATTCACACCACGTTCCCAAACTTCTGCTTCACTCTTCGTCTTCCTCGTCAAGAACTCACATAATTAAGAGGGGTGTTATTTATTAGGCCCCTTAACCACAACCCCACAGGAATGTGCATCGAGAGGTGTCAGTCCATTCACTTTGTGAAGCAGTGAACCATGCGAGAATTAACCATCCAAAGCTCCATAACCCACTTGGAATTTTCTCAGAATCTTTCTGAGAGTCCTGATCCCTAGTTTGAAGCACTTGGGTACAACAGACGGAGATCCGTATAGAAAGAAAAAGCAAACATGGAGATAGATTCTCTGCAGTTTATCATTGGCCCTGGCTGGAACAGAGCACTCCTGGGACTGGGCCTGTGTTGGAAGAGATGCTTCTATGGGCTTCCATGGTCTCTCTGGCCCCGCTTCCACCTCGCTTGTTAAAGAGAAGGGAAGCTGATATGACACATGCAGGTTTTTTACAGGCACACTGCTCTGGAAACTGGGACAGAGACATCAGCCCCTTCAGTTATGAAAGACTCCAAACACACGCTGCTGAGTCGAGGCTCAATGGGCCGCAATTGTGCAAAGATGTGTCAGTGAGAGCCTCTGAGGTGAATATTTGCAAAGCAAATCTTACTTTAAATTCACAAAGAAGCACCGATATTTAAAGAAACCATGATGAATTTTAAACATCCGCATGCTTTCACATAAAATCAAATTTTTATGTTGTAATGTGCCCCTTCATCCTGGGATCTGACTGCATGGTGTCAATTTTGGATGCAGGAAGTCATCCAGTCACTACCTTAGACAGTGGCTCTTAATGATGTTAAACATCTTTTTTAGAAAGGCCTTCCTTTAACCTTTCACCTTCCATCCAGGGTCTGTCCCCTGGAGCCACACACCATGGCATCTTTCAGATTGTTGAAACCGCCGTCACACTACTGTTTCTTCTCCAAGCCAACTATCCCCTTGCACTTCAATTTAATTGAAGACACTTCTGAAGTCCCCACCAGAAGCACAGCTGTAGGGGCTATAAAAACAAGCCATCAGCTTGACCTTGAAAATACTATCCTTTCTGTCTAGTTGAGGCACAGATATGTGTACACAAATAATTGTAGTTGAAAGCAGAATGGATTAATGAGAAGTAAAAACAAGAAGTAGAACAGGACTATAAATGAAATGCTACAGGAACAAAGATAAGCAAGGGAATTAGACTTAATGATATTTATGTTTCTTGACTTTAGGTACTAAAATTTTCAACCTCTCAAACACAGCTTTTCCAGTCTACATAAGGAAAAATGTGTACACCCAAATCATGTGGGTCTGACAAAGCTATTTAATAACTCATCCCCATTTTTTTTTTAAATCAGAGAGAGAGAGCACAAGCAGGGGGAGCGGCAGGCAGAGGGAGAAGCAGACTCCCACTGAGCAAGGAGCCCGATGTGGGACTCGATCCCAGGACCTTAGGATCATGACCTGAGTTGTAGGCAGCCGCTTAACTGGCTGTGCCACCCAGGCATCCCTCATCCCGATTTTTTAAAGCAATCTTAAAAAAAATTATTTATGTTTGTAGTCCAATAAGTTACTCCTATTCTGAATCTGAGTTAATATTGTCAAAAATCAACTGCCAAATTTTTAAAGCACAGGTAAACCAACAGAGGGCCACAATCCATTTCTATGACTGTCATTAGTATTCACCCAAGAGCTGGTAAAGCATCAAAGCATCTATACACAG
Source organism: Leptonychotes weddellii (assembly GCF_054177405.1). NCBI lineage: Eukaryota > Metazoa > Chordata > Mammalia > Carnivora > Phocidae > Leptonychotes > Leptonychotes weddellii. Next base: position 62,786,080 of record NC_138378.1, on the reverse strand, counting down.
CTTAATCAATTTCCCTTTCAAATTTTCAGGTATTATTCTAGATGTAACTGTAATTAAAGAATTAGAGGAACATTTTAAGCCATGCCATGGTTACGAATACTCCAAAAATACAGAAGCTCAGTCCTCTGCTCCCCTATCCCTTATCCCACAGTCCCCAGTGCAGCAGAAATTGGTGGGGGAATACGTGGAGTTTCTTGAGAACAGGGAGATTAAAACATAAAGGATGGAAAGGGTGGGGGGAAGAGTAACTTAACAGTGGAGAAACCTGATGAACACTATCTCAGCCAGGTGATCGAGGTTAACATCAACAGCGACAGTCACAGTGATAGTACGTCCCTTGATACTGTGTAATGAGAATGGCACTTTGCCTGGTCTCCCTCACAATAACCCAAAACCCCAGTCTTACTATGACAAAAATACCAGACAAATCCCAACTGGGAGCTTTCTACAAAGTACCTAACCTCAAAGTATTCCTCAACACTACCAAAATCACTGGGAAGAAGGCAAGTCGACAAAACTGTCACAGCTTAAAGAAGCCTAAGGAGACAAGACGACCAAATGTAAAGTGATATCCTAGATGAATCCTGGAACAGAAAGAGGACTTTAGGTTAAAAACTAAAAAAATCTGAATAAAGTATAGACTTTAGTTAATCATAATGTATCAATATTGGCTCACCAGTTGGGACAAATGTACCATACTAATGTAAGATTTTAATTAAAGAAACTGAATGTGGGGTATACAGGAACTTCCTACAGTATCTTCCAACTTTTCTATAAATTTGAAACTATTCTAAAACACACATTTATTTTTTAAAAAGGCAGAGGAAGAGAAGCAGCAATGAAAAGGCAACAGCAACCAAAGGCTCTCTATGTCAACTTTGCAGACGCTCCTGAGAAGTGAATCCAATATTGGTAATATTGTTTCTATAAGTGTATTTTCCTGAATTTCAAACAACCAAGTTAGAAACTAATTCTTGGAATATAATCTGTTTGTAAATTAGGCTGTGTGTATTTGAGAACAAGGCAGGTAATACTTGACCCCTAGAATGTTTTGACTGCCTTTTATCACCAAGGATGTCTTCAAACATTCTAAACACAAATATAACAAACCTTGTTTTGGGTTGGAAAATATTTTCTATCATAAATTCCATCAAGCCAGTTTAATTCATTGACCAATTTTCCATCAGGACAGGACAATTAAATCATTTTCCATATCTTCCATGTTCATTTTGCTATCACTGAAACCATCCTCATTGGGAATATTTTCCATTGAAATATTTTACTGACAATTTTATTTATCAATCTGTTTTGTCCATATTAAATGTTCCCAATTACAGCTACTTCCATTGTAAATTTATTTTCATAGCCATTATTTCTAGCAAGACAGCTTTCACTAAGATTTTATTATTCCATACTTTTAGAAGTTAAATTTACAATGTTCCCTCTAATTATTATTCATTTATATTATTTTTGATGACTGTCGATTACGTCTACATAATCGTTATGACTCAGACAAAAAGCTAATGGTTTGTATTATTTCTTAAGTAATCCATGAGAAAATAGTGAGTTTTATGAGACAGAGATACAGACTAATATACAGAAATAGTGGCAGTGTCAACAAGCAACAGAGAGAGAGGCAGAGGTCTGACTCCTTACGGACCAGGTCAAACTTCCTTGGAGCCAAAAGTACCATAAAAATGTCCTCTGGGTCATCCAGAATGGTCCAAATAACTTAGTCCAAATGTCCTACATCAGTGTATATATGTGTTTGGTGCATAAGTTAGGAAGAAGGCAAAATAAAGGTGGAAAAGTATTGAGAGAAGAATCAAGAGATTATAATGATTAAGAGCATGGGCTCTGGTATCGGACTGTCAAGGTTCAAATCCTAGCACCACCACTTAACTCACTGTTACTGGGAAAGTTACTTCTCTATGCCTCAATTTCTCCACCTGTTAAATGAGGGAAATGTTGAGGTCACAGTGTTAAGGATTCAATGAGACAACAGAGGTAAACCTTGGGTACAGAGCATGGCACATCCTAAGTTCTCAGCAAATGTCAGTGTGTATGTGAGCAAACATGTGATTGTGAATTTGTCTTACATACTGTGCCTTGATAAATCAATAGTTTGCATGTACTCTTCCATTTAACATACTGCAAACTATGGAAGTTAGCCCTAAAGCTGATTTTTTTTTTTAAATATTTTGTTTATTTATTTGACATAGAGAGAGACAGTGAGAGAGGGAACACAAGCAGGGGGAGTGGGAGAGGGAGAAGCAGACTCCCAGCTGAGCAGGGAGCCCAATGCGGGGCTCGATCCCAGGATCCGAGATCATGACCTGAGCCGAAGGCAGACACTTAACCACTGAGCCACCCAGGCGCCCCTAAAGCTGATTTTTTAAATCCCACTATTTGTGTAGTACATTCCTCTTTTTTATATTTGTAATGCTGCCCAAAATTGATCTTCACATACCATATAACCACCATATGCACAAAAGTACAGTTATATTGTTAAAATCGAGAGAAACACCTTATGTATTAACAGAAAAACACCACATAATGGAAAAGCACAGGTTTTAGAATTTGAGAGATGCAGGACCAAATCCCATTTGTCAACTAAGGACTGGTCCAAGTTAGTGAACTTCTCTGTATCTGTTTTCTCATTGTGAAAACAGGAATAAGACATATATCTCACAAAATTGTGATGAGGATTAAGTAAACAATAGTAAGATGCTCAGCACATGGAACATACCCCATAAATGTCACGTGCACAGACACATACACGCACTCCTTAACCACTGACATTCCTGTCCAAATATTTTGTCAGGTGGTCTCTGCCACCATTTTCATATTTTATGTCCTGTGCTTCCAATGACTTATTGTGGTAGTTTTCAATCCATAATACCAGACGGTTGGGTGTACCCAAAGACCTTCTATAGGGTACAAGGCCATGGATAATTTTAAGAAAATCAATTTCCAGATCTTCAACATTCACATGTATTCTTTCCTGACACGGGCCTGTCTGAGAAAGTACCTGTGCTCTGAGGTGGTTCTCCTTTCCTACCTCCCTTTTCACAACCACCTTTGAAAGGAAAGCCCATCTATTTACAAAAAGCATACTCTTGCCCATCTTTAATCTGACCCTGTACATTACTTCAAAGTGTAAAAACCTCTAGCATACCAAAATAAAGTATACTTCCTTTAATCAAGGTTCCATAAATACCCCCAGCTTTCTCCTTAAGAAATAAATTTCCAATACAAATTTTCCTTTTAAATTGAATGTTTATCATGTCTTTAAATGTATTTTTATTATCTTCATGATTGTGTTCCAATAATAATCACAATAGCAACTCAAGCCAGAAGAAAAAAAAATAATAGAGCTTTATGGTCCAAGAAAATTAAGAAAATATATCTAAATGTATATGTGTATATATACACACATACTATACATATATATTGCAAAAAAAGCTTGATAGTGTGATCAATAAAATCTCAAACATAACAATGGGATAAAATGCTGTGGGGAAAGTAGAATGGAAATCAAACTCAGAGGAAAGGTATGATGTAAAATTTCCCAACGTTAAAAAGCTTAAATTTAAATGAATAACGGTAAATAGTAAATCACTACCATATTTATATTCCATTGGATAAATTTCAGAGTGATTTAACATTTTAATTTAGAAATAACAATGGCAAAAATAAGCCAGACATTACATCCTTTGCAACTATTTAAATTTAGGATGAAACAAAAATTAGACAACTTAATTCTTCTAAAAGCTACAAGGCCGGGGGAGGGCGGGGGGGGGGGGGAGTGTAATCTCTGGCAGAGTGAACCATCAAACATCATCCAGGGGTCCTTTCTGAAACTCAAGTCAGCCCGGTAATTTAAGTGGCATGAAACGGGGGCCACTAGTTCAAAGGCCCTCTCTGCCTTTCCCACCCAGCCTTGTTCTTTCCCCGCCTGCCGGACGTCCCCCGACCCCGCACCCCCTCACTCCGCGGGTTCGAAATGCCTTTCTCCCTCCCCTCGCCCCCGCTACCCCGGCGTTCTCAGCTCTCCCTCCCCCGCCTACCCCAGCTCTCCAGCGCAGGCGCGCTTCGCTTCCTTTCCCACCCGCGGCTGCTGTGTCATGGCAGAGCGGAAGTCCCTGCCTCCCCGAGTGTGGCGGGGGGTGAGGGGGTCGTTAAGATGGGTGGCACTTCTGGTAGCTTTCTCCCCTTCGTCCCCTAACGCCTCTTTGACATCCCACTGTAGGGGGGGCGGTCCCCTACCCTGCACTCTCCCGAACACTTCGTAGTCCACGGATTTGAGTCGCCCGGCGGCAGACATGGCGGCGGCAAGTCCTCTGCCGAGGAGCCGGAGCGGGGTTCGGGACGCGGCAACTGCGGCGGCCAGGAGAGGGAGGGGGCGCATGGGATCTGTCGGCGTACCCCGCGCCTGTCACCGGCCCGGGACGCGAGCGCGCCGGGGTCACGCGTCGGAAGGCGGCAAATGAACGGCGGGTGCTGGGAACGGGGGTAGCTAAGGACACTAGACGGAGAGAGCGCTCGGCCCCTGGCGCCGAGGCCTCCCTCCTTGCCCTCCCCTCCCTTACGGAGCCAGACTGGCTTCCCCGGGAGGGATGCGCCGGTTCTGCGCTCCCTGCGATTCAATTAACTCGGGGCTTATTTCTCAGGGTTGGTAAATAAAAGCCGGATTCTGTGCCCAGATGTCGATAGTTTGGTAACCAAACGTGGTTGCTTTTGAAGTGAAAGATCTGCTAGCTTGGTGCTTGAGGGTACTTGGTTAGTGAGTTAATTTTTTTTTTTTTTTTAAAGATTTCACTCATTTATTTTGACACAGAAAGAGAGACAGCGAGAGAGGGAACACAAGCAGGGGGGAATGGAAGAGGGAGAAGCAGGCTTCCCGCCTTGCAGGGAGCCCGATGCGGGGCTCGATCCCAGGACCCCGGGATCATGACCTGAGCCGAAGGCAGACGCCTAACGACTGAGCCACCCAGGCGCCCCGGTTAGTGAGTTAATTTTTGTGAAATGTTTAGGCGACTGCCAACTCTATTTGGCTGTTTTGAGCCAATTCTTATTGTCAGCATCCTCTTCACCTCTTCTATTGCGTCATAAAGGTTTGCGGCCTGAATCCACATTCTACGTGGATTGTGATATTTTCTAGGACGAAACTTTAAAAATATAACCTGTTATGTGCCGTGGAAACGGGGAGGAAAGTAATCGTCTTGTCTGCTATTCACTCACATAGCTTTTTTATGGCCTTGATTATTGTTCAGCAACATCCCAGTTGCCTACAAGGTTAAGGCACTTTGTACTTAGAGAATTTCACTTCATCGTGAGCTATTATGAAGTCTTAATTTAAAGCAACCCACCACTCCAAAGAATCTGGATACAGCTATTGATAATCTGCTGCCTTCTAGAATTCCAAATCTTTTTACTTGTGAGAATTTGCATTTCTCAACATATTTGTTGCCTTCAATACCTTTGCATATTTCTCTGCATCTCGCCACAGAGTTAAAATAATCCTCTGCAGTCTGATTAAATATTATGTGCCAATTTTATTAGGGAACACCAAAAATCACCTAAAACTTGTTTATAATTTGGTTGAAACGTTTTAAAGTAAAATATGTTCTGGAAGTGCTAATTTCCAGGTAATTTTATGTAATGAAGTTCCTGGTTTATTGCAGAGACCTCACAATTTATGTCTTCCTCTCATCTCCCTTCCAGTTTATTCCATGCAGATTCTAGAATCAACATAGATCTTATATCATTTTCAATGACATCTCCTCAGAGTCTCTCCATTGCATTCTGAATAAAAGTGAAGGTCTTCAGCCTTCCACTAACCTCTTATTACCTGTTTATCCCCATCCATAGATTATTCTATAGTTTATAAGTAACCCATAGTCAAGGCACTTTGGATTTTCAGCTCTCTGAACGTACGCTGACCTTTAAAAAAAAAAAAAAAAATCTTTGCTCTTGGATCTACTTTGTCTAGAATACTTCTTCCTACTCCCAAATCTTCCTCTATCCTGTTTAGTTGTCTGTGCAAGTACTTACCAGATTTCATCCTAATTATTTAGCGTCTTCCCTGCTAGTACTGTGCCTTTCAAGAAGTAAAACTCAAATTGGGTTGAGATCCTGTCACTATCATTAATCCTGTCACTGATAAAGTTGACATTTTCTTTTTCTTAGTCTTTGATTTTTCTCCACATTTACCCAAGAGTAACCCTGCCAATTATTATGTAGCTAATTTTAGAAATGCTATAGCAACAATTGACATTTGCTTAGCTAAAAAATTTTCTGTCTGCCAACTACAGAACATTAGTAAACAGGCATTTTTGTGTACTGTTTCAGCATGGATTGCCAATATGTGATTCTAAGACTTTAAAATTTTTAAGCAAATGTGGCTAATATTTAAGCTAATTTTAAATAATAGAAATATCTATGCATAAATTTTTTTAAGTAGGAGGACAAAATCATCTATAACCCTAACACAACCTTTATCATTTGTGTATTCTCTTACACATCTATTTTAAGTAGTTAAAATCATAGTATAAATTCAACCTTTATTCTTTCTTTTTCCATATTATAACCTTTCCAATAAATATTTTATTAATTTCTTTTTTTTTTTAAAGATTTTATTTATTTATTTGAGAGAGAGAATGAGATAGAGAGAGCATGAGAGGGGGGAGGGTCAGAGGGAGAAGCAGACTCCCCGCTGAGCAGGGAGCCCGATGCGGGACTCGATCCTGGGACTCCAGGATCATGACCTGAGCCGAAGGCAGTCGCTTAACCAACTGAGCCACCCAGGCGCCCCAATATTTTATTAATTTCATGATATTCTGTTATGTGGGTATAACCATAAATTCACCTACTAAGTCCCTGTTGTTACGCACCCAGGTTGCTTCTAATTTTTCATTACTGTAAAAAATATTGTGAAGAAAATATCCATGCACATAGCTTCCTTCCCATATTTTTTAATTATTTAGGATAGAAGTTAGAATACCCAAGCTATATAAATGTGTACTGTTCTTGATACATATTGCCAAGTGGTTTTTCAAAGGGCTGCACCAATTTCAATATACCACTACCAACACTGTATGGGTGTATGACTGTTTGGCTTCTGATGCAAACAGATGTAAGCAGGTGCTTCACATACAATACATGATTCAATTAGAAGAAAAGTTTTCGTTTTATAACCTGAGCAATAGCCTTGAAATAATTAGGCTTTGTGTTACTGCTGGTTGAAATTAAAACCTAGCGAAATCATTCTGTTTCTTGAACCCTTTAAGACAATTTGTGTGTGATACAGGATCATGTTTAAGGTAATATATAGAAAAGGAAAATCCTGCCTGTATAATATGAGTGTAAAAAATGACCAGGCCCCAGAACCTGTGAAGTAGGGACAGACAATGTAGTCTCTGTACCCAAAAGACATTTGAACTGAGGAGGTTCCACCTATAAATCTCTAATCCATCACCATAAAGTATCGGTTGAGAGTGATTTCTCAGAAATTTGACATTAAGGTATAGTTAATTTCAGGGACAACCAAAATTACTTTATCATCAACATATTTCTACACCTGAAATAGTTTTACAATAATTACATTAAAAGAGCAGGAGTCAACAGAATACAAATTGTTAACTTCCACAATTGAAGAGGCCTAAACAAACCAACTCCATGCCTCCCTCATGGACGGAATACTTTATAGACAAAGAAATGGTTAATTAGTACTAAACTGGATTCAAGATCATTAGAGGCCAGTTTATGAGATGAGAAAGCAGCTAGTTTCCCAGAAGAGCCTTTAACCTCATTACAATTATCAGAAAATTGCTTAAGCATTTTATCAGGAAAGCATATTTCTTCTCAGAAGGAAATTTCCATCCCAGGTTTGAACCAATTTTTCTTTATCACAGTCCAATTTGATATTCAAAACTTAGAAGTACATTTATCATTAAAGTCACTTCCCTCGGGGTACCTGAGTGGCTCAGTCAGTTGGGCATCTGCCTTCAGTTCAGGTCATGATCCCAGGGTCCTGGGATTGAGCCCCGCATCGGGCTCCCTGCTCAGCAGGGAGCCTGCTTCTTCCTCTCCCTCTGCCTGCCTCTCCCCCTGCTTGTGCTCTCTCCCTCTGTCAAATAAGTAAATAAGATCTTTAAAAAAAAAAAAAGAAAAGGGACGCCTGGGTGGCTCAGTCGTGAAGCATCTGCCTTCGGCTCAGGTCATGATCCCAGGGTCCTGGGATCGAGCCCCACATCGGGCTCCCTGCTCCACGGGAGGCCTGCTTCTCTCTCTCCCACTCCCCCTGCTTGTGTTCCCTCTCTC
>NC_138378.1:62754734-62777255 GCF_054177405.1 Leptonychotes weddellii | reverse complement strand
CCTGGGTGGCTCAGTTGGTTAAGCGACTGCCTTCGGCTCAGGTCATGATCCCGGAGTCTCTGGATCGAGTCCCACATCGGGCTCCCTGCTTGGCAGGGAGTCTGCTTCTCCCTCTGACCCTCCCCCCTCTCATGTGCTCTCTCTCATTCTCTCTCACACAAATAAATAAATAAAATCTTTAAAAAAATAAAAAAAATTTAAAAAATTTAAAAAATAAAAATAGAAAATAAATAATCCAGCAAGTAAAAAAAAATATTGTTTTATGTTTTTAATTTATTCAATAAATATTCATTGAGTCCCTGCAATGTATGAGGCACTATTTAGGCACTTCTGGGAGAGGAAAAGAGTAAATAAAAATTCCTGTCCTACTAAAGCTCACATTCCACTGAGAAGAAACAACAACAACTAAATTACATACAAGAGGCGCCTGAATGGCTCAGTCAGAAGAGCATGCAACTCCTGATCTCAGTGTCATGAGTTCAAGCCCACGTTGATGTAGAGATTATTTAAAAAGAAAAAAAAAACACACACACACAGAATAAATAAGCTTTAATATGTTAGAAGTGGGTAAGTGCTATGAGGAAAGAATAAAGTAGGGTAAGAGAGATCAAGAGTGGGGCCAAGTTTACAGATATAAATAACATGTTCAGGAAAGAGCTCATTGAAAAACATGACATTTGAACAAAGACTTGACGGAGGTGAAGGAGATTATAAACCCTTCTGAATTGTTGCCTTTTAATTATGTCCATGGTTTAGCTTGATAAAAGGAATTGAAGATTACTTTAAACATAAAATAAAGGGGTGCCTGGGTAGCTCAGTCAGTTAAGTGTCTGCCTTTGACTCAGGTCATGATCCCAGGGTCCTGAGATTGAGCCCCGCATCAGGCTCCCTGCTCTGTAGGAAGCCTGCTTCTCCCTCTCCCACTCCCCCTGCTTGTGTTCCCTCTCTCTCTGTCAAATAAATAAATAAAATCTTTAAAAACAAATAAATAAAATCCCCCTCCTCCTCACTCCTCCTTCTCTGCCTATCAAAATGATCTTTTATTCTTCAGGACAACTTCAAGAGATCAGTCTTCCTGAGGTCTTTCATCCACTGCCAGAATTAACTGCTCTTTTGTGTTCTCTAGTACCTGGCTAGTAACATGTATTCCGTTCTCCCATATAATATGGCCTTTTATGGCTTTACTAAGCGTTTTCACTTTCATTATTTTATTTATACCTCACCATACTCTTGCATAGTTTTTATTTCAATATCATTATTATTCCCACTTACCAGATGAGAAAACTAAGGCTCTGAAAGAGTAAGTGACCTAAACCAGATTAGCCAGACACAAAGCATCTGAATTCCAGACCTCTGAATGCAAACATTACTTCTTGACCTCACTCCACTACTCCACAATTAGTTGCTTCTAAGAGTCTTTTTTTATGTTAAAACTAGATTTGAATCAAAGTACTATTTGCACGTGATATGAAATGAGGTAGTTCAGAAAATCTGAGGAGGAAAAGCAAGCCTCCCACCTGATCAATCCCCAGTGACTTTACAAGGACAGAACTGTCTTCATCATCTCTATTTGTAGTTCTGGTGGTTGTCTGTGTTAGCTCTAGACATTATGCTTACACCTTTATATATGGATCTTATCACCTTCAGGTATTATTTGCTGACTTTCTACTATGAAAAGGGAATATTTTGCTCATTTGCATTGCCCTCACGTCTCAGGTTAGGTTCCTCAGGAACAGACTCTGAAGCAGAGACTTGTGTGCAGGAGGCTCTGGTGACAACCCTGCTGGAGAGAACTTCAGGAGGAGGTGACCTATTGTGCAGCTGCAGTGGAAGCCTCCACCTGCCCGCCCATCTCAGGAGCTCTGGGGCAGGAAGAGCCCTTCAGAGTTATCCTGAATTGAAACAAGCGGGCTGGGACTTTGCACCCCACCATTGAGCAGTCTTTGCATGTGAGCTGGGGGATGTAAAATTAGACAGCTAAGAATCTTTCCAGAAAAGGACTTGCAGGGAAGTTGTCAGCAGTCAATACTTCCGGCAACTGGAGAATGGACAGCTTGGTTCCAAAGCGGGTTGGGAGGCGAGCAGAGCACCATGGCGTCCATCACAGCCCACCTTTACCACGCTTGGATTCACTTACTTCTTATAGTAAATCCATTCTATTTGCAATTATCTCCCTCAGCTTTCTGGTCGGTTCCTTTGTTTGGAGAAACTTAGGAAAATGTTGGTGAATCGGATTACATCCCTTGCCCCTGCAGGTGCTCTCAAAACCACATCTGAGATACTCCATTTCCCTTCTCTACTGACAATTCCAGATTACCCTTCCCTCAGCTAACACTTCTGCCGGTCTAAATGGCTTACCTGGAGTGATGGGGGGTGGGAGAATCCTTGACCTTCACCTCTGAGGGGTCTGAGTCTAAGGAGCCAGCTCTACTCAGGTTAGGTTGGCTACATTACCTACTTGCCATCAGAACTGGGCAGGCAAGAAAGAAGAGATGCCCTGGATCGGCTGGGTACCAAATGTATTCTTCTCTGCCCTCCAGGAAACTAACATCTCTTCCTCTCCTGATGATCAGTGCCCATTATCCCTTCATTGTTTCTTCCCTATCCTATATGGTTTCCATCCCTATTCTTCTCTCACATACTTAAAGGTGCCTCTAAGGAGCTCTAATCCATTGTCCCCTATGGCCACAAATTCAATGTCTTCAAAACTAAATCAATTTTTTTCTCACTCATAAACTTGTTCTTCCTTTTTCATCCATCCAGCTCCTGTGCTAGAAACCTGATTCATAACCTCCATCTTCCTTCCCTATATGTCTACCAAGTTCTGTAAATTCTACCTCCTACACAGCTTTTAAAGTCATTCTCATTCTCCTTCCCCACGGTCACTATCCTTATTCAGGGGCTCATCATTTCTCACCTGGACTATTACAAAAACCGAGCAACTGCTCTTCCTTTCTCCAGTCTCTCCTACAACCCTCCCACCCACATCACACCACATCTTTCTAAAAGGCATGCCATTTCACTGCTTAAGATTCTTTTCATGTTTAGGCTTTTCACAACTTGGCCCCTCCTACTTCTCTGTTCACTCCCCCTCCACCCCCTCCCATACCTAGTTGTCACTTGCTGCTGCCCAAAGATGACAGATGCCCTTCATGCCCTTATGCCTCCACACACTCTTCCTCTTGTCACACTCTACTTTTCTTTTGAGATTTACTTCATTCCATCCGTGACTCTTCCTGACAGGCAGGATTGGATGCTTCTCTCCCCATGGTCACATTGCAATTCTTCCATATCTTTATTAGGACGCTCATCACATTATGTTCAATTATTTGCCTTAGACACACAAATACATGTGGCTGAAATATATAAAAAATTGCAGTGGTCTTGTATTATATTCTGTTGTGATCCTAGTGTATTACATTACTTTCACAGTTCCTAGAAACAGTAGATAATCAAGAAATATTGAATGGATAAATGAAATATACAAATGTTGTTTACAGCACGATGCACTTGACCCACCAACAGCTCCACCAATGGAGCATATACTTCAGAGTTTCCCAACAGTGTTGACCAATGTTTGCTGACTGGCCCATATTCTCTGGCCTGACCTCGAGATGACGGCCAAGATTTTATATTCATAGCCTAAGAATGAATAATTCTGTTTTCCCTGGGCGATGAACCAATGGTTGTCATCTGTTTTTGGGAAGGGACTGCAAAAACTAAAACAAAACAAAGCAGGCAGACCAAAGGAACACTGGAGAAGAATCATCTCAACTGTGAGGGCTTACTTATCAATTACTTACTTATCCAGGATCTAGTTCAATGGCTCAGATAGAGTAGGCATTCAATAAATACTTGTTGAATGACTAGAGAAAGAAGAGGAAGGAATAACAAAATGATGCCCCTGGGAGTGATGCAAAGTTGTAGAAACCTCTCAGTATGGTAGGAGGGAGAGAGATGATGTCAGATTTTAAGCAAATAAGTTGTAAGCTGTTTACCCAGCAGGACACATCTGAAAGATATAAAAAGAAAGAGAAACTAAGAAATCCAGAATTGGAAATGTATTTATTTAAAATCAAGAGAATGACATGTGCTCCCAAGAGATAAAAGGTCTACAGAGGTAACCATTTTTTTGTACTTTCTTAGCTCTTTTGTTATTTACCTCTGTGATCCTAAATAACATATTGACGCTGTTATTTTATTGAATTTTTTTCCATTTTAGAAATTATGTATTGATTTCCTAACGACTATGGAAGATGAAGATTTAGCTTTCTTCCTATGCACCCCATGCCAATATACACATTCTTCCCCCATCCTCCAATATAGTTATATTACATATGTACCAAATCAATATTCAGTGTTTATTTTATTCATTTATTCACCCAATAAATACTCTTTTGAATTGCTTTGAGAATTTTAATCAGAGTATATAACAACACTCACACTTTCAATCATCCCAGTCTGCCTCTTCTGGGTGTTGCCTTTTGAGAAACATTAGCACAGTTCCTCTGCCTATTTTAAACTAGGAAAATCAATTTTAAATAAGTCAAATTACATCAGTTCTTATTATGTCCAAGGCATGTGAGGGAAATCAAAATGTCTAAAACAGAACTGGGCTGGCTTGCTGGCTCTGTTGGTAGAGCACCTGACTCAATCTCAGGGTTGTGAGTTTGAGCTCCTTGTTGGGGGTAGATATTACTTAACTAATAAAAAAATCTTTAAACAAATAAAAGTAAAATAAAACAGAATCCTTACCCTCAAAACATCAAAATCCAGATGGTCAAATCATGCAAACATATACAAAAAGTTAACAAGTTAATGCTTCCTGAGTGATGTAGCCTGGTAGATCTTCCAGAGTCAGAGGAAGATGTTCCTGGGCTGGCCCAGGACAACGCTGTAGAGAAGGTGGGACAGGGTTATGAGGAATCCATTAAGATGCAAGAGAAGGTAGGGCAAAGAGGAACAGGAAGAGCACTCCAGGCAAGAGGAAATCGTTAGGCAGGAAGAGAGGAAACACTGTGCACTTTGGGATGCCAAGTAGCCCAGTTTGACTGCAAAAGCGGTTCATGGACAAGAATGGCAGGACAGAGGGGGCAAGGACAGGGGAGAGCAGAGTGTAATCAGGCTTGAATGTCAACAAGAGAATTCCCGGCATTTCCCCATCTTGTGGCTCCATTTAAAGTTACTAAGCAGTGATGCAGGGATGTACAAAGTTTTTATAGTTACAGTTCAATGAAAAAAAAAAAAGTGCTGAATTATGATGAGGAATATACTAAAATTACATGCTGGAGGATTAAATTCTCACATTGAAAAATAGTAATAACTCAATAGCATTAATACTACCTAAATATATAGTTAAAAAATCAACAATCATGATTTAACTAGTAATGTTACTTAAGGTACATTAACCGTTCAGAGTAGTTTGTCGGCTCTTTCTGTGTTCTGGCAACTGAAGTAAACCCTGGGAAGTAAAGATGAAAAAGAACCAGTCCTTTGTTGCAAGGAGTTCATGGTCTAGCAGTAAGACAAACATTCTCAACCCCTTTTTGCATCATTCCAGGCATCTCTAGTGCTCTCTAGAAACATCTGAGAATTGTTAGGTAGAAGTTCTGTTAACTAACTTTATCAATCAATCTTACTATCTTATCTTTCTTACTGTCTCATCTATCCGTCATCTAACACTCAGCATCCGGGTGAATGCACAACTTGTGAGGTGCACAGCATCAGAATAATACCATTGCAGGCAGAACAGAAAGTTAGGTCGTGACACTGGATGCGAGCAATAGGGTTGTGTGTGATCAAACACAACTTTTCTTCTATCTTCCGTATACTCTTTACAGTAAATTAAGCAGCAACAACCTTTCCCCTTATCTGAAATGAAAACGGTGGTGGTTCCGTAACTTTTCAGCTCAATCTTAATTAATAGATTGGTCGCTCTCACTTTAAGTGACTGTCACTTTAGGTCACAGTCTTAATTCATAATCAGACTTTCCAGTCCAAGATGTTGAACAGAATTCTGAACTTGATTTAAAGGTGATTCTTCCTGTGTGCCCGGCTGGCTCATTTTGGTAGAGCTTGCCACTCTTGATGTTGGGGTGTGGGTTCAAGCTCAATGTTGGGTGATTGCAATGAACGAATGAATGAATGAATAGGTAAATAAATAAATTGATTATTTTCAACCCAGCTCAGTTCTGTTGCAGACTGGAAACCTGAAGTGAGAGAAGGGGCTCTGTGGTTGGCTTCTCTCTCTCCACCTCCAAACCCAACCTCAGTTTTCAGGCCAATCTCAGACCCCTGCAAGGGAGTAGGAAGGGTGGAGTAGGAGGAGAGACTGTGTGCTCTCAGGCCTGGCAGACATCAAATAAGTTAGCACTGGGGTGCCTGGGTGGCTCAGTCAGTTAAGCACCTGCCTTTCACTCGGGTCATGATCCCAGGGTCCTGAGATGGAGCCTTGAATCGGGCTCCCTGCTCAGCGGGGAGTCTGCTTCTCCCTCTCCCACTACCCCCCAGCCCCACCCCCGCTTGTGCTCTTTCTCTCTTTTAAATAAATAATAAATAAAATATTTTTTTAAGATTTTATTTATTTATTTGACAGAGAGAGATAGTGAGAGAGGGAACACAAGCGGGGGGCAGGGAGAGGGAGAAGCAGACTCCCCTGTGCCCACAAATAAAGTATTTTTTAAAAATAATATGTTGGCTCTCTGATGGGTCATTTGCATGGGCTCCTCAAAGTCTGCCCCACTTTTTTTTCCCCCACCACTTTATATCCTTGATCTAAGAGTCTTGAGAAAATCTCCCCTGTAAATTCTACATATGGGAATCTGTCCCTGGCAGTTCACATCTATCTTATTTTGGTGTACTGGTTAAAACTTCAGTTTTAATATCCTGCTACCTGGGGCACCTGGGTGGCTCAGCTATTAAGCGTCTGCCTTCGGCCCAGGTCATAATCCCAGGTCCTGGGATCAAGCCCCGCATTGGGCTCCCTGCTCCACAGGAAGCCTGCTTCTCCCTCTCCCACTCCTCCTGCTTGTGTTCCCTCTCTCGCTGTGTCTCTCTCTGTCAAATAAATAAATAGGATCTTTAAAAAAATTATCCTGCCACCTATCTATCCATCTATCCATCCATTTATACACTATTTACCCATCCACTTGTCTTAGGCAACACTTTTAAGGAAGAGTTCGTGGCAATAATGAAGTGCAAGAGAATAGCAAAAAGTATGGAAGAATGAAATTAGCATGGCAATGCCAATGAGATTAGGAATATTTAACATTAGTGATACACTTTGGTTTCTAAAATATATGTGTGTCTTGAAACAACTACAAGTGTGTTTTCCTAACTTGGACTTTCCCGTTAAGATTCTACTTTTCAAATGCCTCATTTTCATTGAAGATTTGTATCTAAGTCACTTTGGCTCCCAGAACTTTCCTACCATAACTTACATATGATAGTGTATACAAAATCTGTCTCTGGAAAAACCATTGTTTCTAGATTGTCATTTAATAGCAACAGAATTTAGTAGAAAACATTAATGTCTGATAGTTTTAAATAGCTCTCCTAGTTGCATTTAGACTTGAGCGTCCTGCAGCATAATGTTGAGTAGGTATCCTGATAAGTTTGGAAAACCCTGTGCTAAACCGTTAGTACATAACATAGTCCTTTTTGTGGGACCTCTCAAAATTTTAAATAAACTAATGTGCTTTGAATCTGGGGTGCCTGGGTGACTCAGTCATTAGGCGTCTGCCTTGGGCTCAGGTCGTGATCCCGGGGTCCTGGGATCGAGCCCCGCATCGGGCTCCCTGCTCAGCGGGAAGCCTTCTTCTCCCTCTCCCTGTCCCTCTCCCACTCCCCCTGCTTGTGTTCCCTCTCTCGCTGTGTCTCTCTCTGTTAAATGAATAGATAGAATCTTGAAAAAAAAAAAAAATGAATCTGAAGAAGATAGTGTAATATGCAGTGTTTCCAAACTTATTTGACTACAAAGTACTTTATTTTTTTAATGGGAAAACAGTTTAGGAAACACTGAATCCATTCCTTCCACTGTAGCAGTCTGCAGTTGTTTCAAACGCCTAGCAAATGGACCTGCATGCATGCACACAGGTGCACGCACATAGGTATAGACTCGTGCTCAGCTTTTCTCTTGAATCAGAAACTATTGGGATGGTACTTACTGCGTTTTGGTGTAAAAAGTTGCTCCTTGAGACCAGGGAAACAGATCTGATTCTCAGACCAAAACAATAATAAATGATGCAGCAAAATAGAGAAAAGAGAAATACATTAATGTCCTCAACCTTACGTTCTTGATTTTTTTTTAACTTCAATTCCAGTGTAATTAACATACAGTGTTACATTAGTTTTGGTGTACAATACAGTGATTCAATAACTCCACATATTACTTAGTGCTCATCAAGAGCCCTCCTAATCTCCTTCACCTGTTTCATCCTTCCCTTACCTACCTCCCCTCTGGTAACCCTCTGTTCTCCGTAGTTAAGAGTCTGTTTTTTTGGTTTGTCTCTTTTTTTTCTTTTTTGTGCATTTGTTGTGTTGCTTAAATTCCACGTATGAGTGAAACTATATATGGTATTTGTCTTTCTCTGACTGGCTTATTTTCTTAGCATTATACCCTCTAGACCCATCCATGTTGTTGCAAACAGCGAGACTTCATTCTTTTTTATGACTGAATAATATTCCATTGTGTATATATATTCCACTTCTTCTTTATCCATTCATCTACCGATGGACACTTGGGTTGCTTCCACAATTTGGCTATTGTAAATAATGTTGCAATAAACATAGGATGCATATATCCCTTCGAAATATCATTTTTGTATTCTTTATGTAAATACCAGTAGTGCTTGATTACTGGATCATATGGTATTTCTATTTTAAATTTTTTGAGGAACCTCCATACTCTCTTCCACAGTGGCTGCACCAGTTTGCATTCCCACCAACAGTGCACAAGGGTTCCTTTTTCTCCACATCCTCACCAACACTTGATATTTCTTGAGTTTTTGATTTTAGCCATACTGACAGTTTTGATTTGCATTTCCCTGGTGATGAGTGCTGTTGAGCATGTTCTCATGTATCTGTTGGCCATCTGAATGTCTTCTTTGGAGAAATGTCTGTTCATGTCTTCTGCACATTTTTTAATTGGATTATTTGGGTTTTGTGTGTTTTTTATGTATTGAGTTATATAAATTCTTTATATATTCTGGATACTAACCCTTTATTGGATATGTCATTTGCAAATTTGTTCTCCCATTCAATAGGTTGTCTTAGTTTTGCTGGTTGTTTCCCTTGCTGTGCTGAAACTTTTATTTTGATATAGTCCCAATAGTTTATTTTTGCTTTTGTTTCCCTTGCCTCAGGAAATATTATCTAGAAAGATGTTGTTACGACTGATGTCAAAGAGATTACTGCCTTTGCTCTCTTCTAGGATTGTTATGGTTTCAGGTCTCACATTTTGGTCCTTTTTTGAGTTTATTTTTGTATATGGTGTAAGAAGGTGGTCCAGTCTCATTCTTTTGCATGTAGATGTCCAATTTTCCCAACACCATTTGTTGAAGAGACTTTTTCCCATTGCATATTCTTGACTCCTTTGTCAAAAATTAATTGACCATATAATTGTGGGTTTATTTCTGGGCTTTCTATTCTGTTCCATTGATCTATGTGTCTGTTTTTGTGCTAGTACCATACTGTTTTGATTACTACAGCTCTGTAATATAACTTGAAGTCTGAAATTATGATACCTCCAGTTTTATTTTTATTTTTCAAGATTGCTTGGGCTATCTCGGGTCTTTTGTGGTTCCATACAAATTTTAGGACTGGTCTATTCTGTTCTTTGGATAATACTTTGTGCTTAACCCTCCACCTCCCACGTCCACTTGTAAGATCAGTGAGCCAATGAAACAGCATCCTAGGCTCTCCCTCTGCTACCTGAAGTCCTGCCCACAGCAACCCTCCTGCCCACTTGCTTTCTAGTTTTTTGGAGGAACAATGCCTGAACTAACTAATGCATGGACCACCAGATGCCTGGTATGGAGTGTCAGCTTCTCAGTTATGATTCAAAGAAGCTTGGACAGACAGTCCTTAAATAGGTATAGTCTCTAGGCTCTTAAGGATGTCAGCATAGAAATCATTCTTATATATTTGCAGTAGGGGAAGTTTATTCATTAGGATCACATTTCACTTAGAGTGTAGAATTTGGTTTTGGGGTTTCTTTAAAAATGATTCAAAGAAACTTCTAGAATCACTAGAGGTCAGGGACTATGAGTTCTTTTTATATATATCTTTTCCCCAACATTTTATTTTGAAAATTTTCAAACCTTCCAAATAGTGAAAATAAAAATGGTGCAATTAACACCATATATTTTTTACTGAGATCAAATAATTTTAGCATTTGGTGCATTTGCTTGTATCTGCCCACCCCCTGCCTCCCTCCTTTTTTTCTCTTTTTCCACATATGTTTTTTTGAAAGTAAGATGAAGACATCAGAAAATTCCACCCCTAAATAGTTCACATGCTTCATCTAAAAATAACATTCACCTACATAATCACAATACCATTACCACATCTAAGAAAACTGACATAAATTTAATAGTGTCTTTTGATATACAGTCAGTCTATATTTAAGTTTTCCCAGTGAGGGATTCTCTGAGCACCAGCCTCCAAGGTCCTTACTTGCTCTGGATGGAAATGAATGGCAGGAAGGGGGCAGCGCAAGGCAAGCAACTGACTGTGTGGGGAGCCCATTTTTGTTGATTCTCGTGGTATTCCTTTCCTAGTAAGTAATACTATTAAATGGTTGGGAATAATCAAACTTCTCACTTAAATGATTGTGATTTTCACTTGTACTTTCAGCAAATCCATTAGAGGAAAATCAAATCTGCATTATTTATAAGTTAAGAAACAAACCAAATACTAAGATATGAATCTAATCCTTGGACGGTCCTTAAATAGGTATGGTCTCTAGGCTCCTAAGGATGTTAGCATAGAAATCATTCTTCTATTTTTGCAGTGGGAGAGGCTTCTTCATTAGGATCATCTTTCACCTAGAATGTAGAATTTGGTTTGGGGTTTTTTTAAAAGGCGTTTTTTTTTCCCCCAGGATCTAGGAGAGTGTGAGAGTATATTCTGTCCAGATTGTGCTCTTTTTTTATCTGTGAAGGTGGAGGTCCTATGATTATCAGGAGGACCTTGGAGCCTCATGTCAGCTGCTTCACAGCACGCCAGACTCTCCTAATTTGCTAGTGTAGAAAGTCTTTCTCTGTAACATATGCTTGTCTCTTTTTATCCTTCTAGATTCGCCATTCTTTCCTACCACTCTGTTTACCACTGACCTCTCCACTGACGGCTGTTCTCTATAAACTTAGGACTTTGATTTCTCTTGAAAGTAACAACCCATTAGGACTTGTCCCAGTCGAACATTCTGGGTCAGCTATGGGGTATTAAATCTTTAGTGCTCACAAAAACAAAACAAAACAAAAAACCCGTAACTGAACAAAGAAAGATGAGTGTGCTGCCATTAGAGCTTCAGATATAATGGAAAAGGAAGATTATGTGTCAGTTTCACATGGTTGCCATTACTGTGGTCTCTGTCTAGGAAGGTAATGCTCTTACTGATTAGTCCTCAAGAGAGACATCATTTGCAAACTGACCCCTGGCTTGTGGCAGCAGACTCACACTTGTGTTAGCTTCAATAACAGTATGAACAGATCCTGTTGGGAAGACATGGGCAGCTGTTACCTTGACAACACAGCATGCAAATCTCTGGTTCCCTGAGGAGATAATGATTACTTATCAGCCCTACATATGAACTTGGGTTTTGCTTGCAAGACAAAAAATGTTAACCTACAACTCAATTACTGAAAGTTTGTCAGTACCAGAAAATTTCATCTAGATTCAGGCTGCAAATACATAAAACAAGTTTAAAGACATGAAATGCCATGATAATGTGGAATGGTAGGTTTAAAACTTGATTACTGGGGACAAAGCATTCTATTTTAATAACAAGACACTTTTACTACGAAAGAATTGTACAAATTATGCATCCTGGCATAAGACAGGAATAAGGAAAATTGATTCAGCTCCATCACTAGAGATCCTTTAAGGCCATATCTCTGTACCTAATTACTGTTGGATCAGGGTTAGGACTCAGGGAGAAGAGCATCAGATCAGGCCAAGGCAGGGCTTGAGTGTTGGGAAGTATTTGTGAGACTCCTGTGATCCCATCCATGAAGTAAACAGAGACTTGAAAAGGATTTGCGCATTAGCGCTTGGAACAGTGACCACCCTTGGATCTCGGACCACCCTGTGAAGGAGCCCAAGCGAGCTTCCTGAAAGATGGAACACACAAAGCCTAATCTTCCCTGTTGCCTCAGCTGAGGGCCAGCCAACCACCGGCCACCAGGGATTCCATCCCCAATCATCCAGTGACCAGTCAGCTTGCCAGCTGAGTACCACTTCACACCCAACAGTGAGTAAAATCCGCTGAGCTCAGTCACGGCCCAAGGAACCCGATCAGATCATCAGATAGGTGCAAGTGTAAGCAGAAACAGAAATTCTCTCATGTCAGGTATACACTGGATGATGCAGTATATAAAATTTAAAATGTAGCTGGCTCTTTCTTTTATGATGGGAATCATTTGAGATAGAACTTATCAGAATTCCTGTGCTTCTAGGGCACAAACTATAGCAGTGCAATGAACAAATCTGAGGGGGGCCACATGTATGTAGCTGCTCCAAGATACTGATACCAAGGAGGAGAGCAGGAAATTCATAATCTGCCACTACAAAGAAGACACTGAGGACGGTTGGTAAACTACAGGTGACCCACTCAAAGTGCACTGTTTTACACTGTAAGATTTAAGACTATCATTGCTCAAGAAAATTTGAAATACCCTGAAATCCTGTAAGTCACATATGAAATGTGATAGAGTTTCCCACATTTGACAAACCTGTATACTTTGCATGCCATTACAAAAATGCTGTAAAACTGAAATAAACTTATTTAAGGTTTAAACAAAACAAATTTGGATCATGGAAGAGGAAACACTGAATTCTCTTCAAGATTACAAAATCTCTCTAATGCTATTGTCTTATAAAGAGGACATCAAAGAAAATGCATCCCAAAAAGTAGGAGCAAAAAGTACCATAAAGATATGTCAGGCAGAAAAGAAAACAAAAAGATTACTGATTTGGGGAAATTTGTCAGCTTTTCAAAATTCATGGTTTGGTATGATTTTTTTTTTCTCATTCTAATTAAATAGTCACATTTGAATTTACTTTTGCATTTGTAATCTCACATTCTTTTTCTTAAAGAAAACTCTCAAATTGTATAAGCTTTGAAGTCACTCCAACACTCCAAACCTAAACCTGGATCTGCCCATGGTCAGATTTCAAGGTCAGTTTGATGGGAATCATTTGACATAGTCTCAACACTATCATCAAGGACTTCCTGTCTTTCCATCTCTCTGTTCTGACATCTATGGTGTCAGCATTATCTTAATTATGGCTTCCTTCATTGTGACAAAATGACTGCAGCAGTTCCAACTTCCCATCTGTATTCCACTTCAGCCAGAAGGAGAGTGACTGATTTCATCATTCTCTCAAAAAAATGAGAAACCTTTTTAAAACGTAAGTCCCTATTTATTAGCCTGAATTGGTCACCTGCCCTTTCCTGAATCACTGATTGACAGGTTTGGATTACCTGAACAAACTCCCTGTATCAAGGTGATGGGATTACTGGAAGGGGCCAGTCCCCTCCCCAAGCCTCCAGACTGGTGCATGGTGAAGGAGAAAAGGATGAGAAGTGCGAGGTGGTGACTCATTTGCTTCACAGTCATCTCCTTAGAACACACCATGAACTCAATTCTATGTCAAGTGTCAGATGAGGGAAACAAAGGTAAATAAGAACTAGATACTAGCCAGCTTGTCCTCGTCATTGGAAAGTTTCTTCGTTTTAAAAGACCATTTGGGGCCCAAAAATAAAAAAATAAAATAAATATATAAAAGACCATTTTGGAGCTTGGGATATTTGATTTTGATACTACTATAAAGTGAATTTAAGAACTACAATGAGGGACTCCTGGGTAGCTTAGTTGGTTAAGCAATCTGCCTTGGGCTCAGGTAATGATCCTAGGGTCTTGGGATCAAGTCCTGCATCCCCACATGGGGCTCCCTCTGCCTGCTGCTCTCCTTGCCTGTACTCTCTCTCTGACAAATAAATAAATAAAGTCTTAAAAAAAAAAACTACAATGAATTTCAGGGGTGCCTGGCTGGCTCAGTCAGAAGAGCATGGGATTCTTGATTTCAGAGCCATGAGTTCAAACCCCATGTTTAGTATAGAGATTATAAATAAACTTTTTAAAAAAATGAAACTACAATAAATTTCACTTTTAAGTCTCCACTTATTCAATAAACAAACAGTACATACACTGCATACTCACCATGAAGTGAGATGCAAATGCTGTTTCTGACTTCAGCAATTAAAAAGCTTGTTGAGGTGTCTTAAACAAGTGAAAAATTAAAATGATGAAATGTTTAAATAGTTAAAATAAATAAATATCTGTTCAAGATGGCAAAAGAATGTGTGTCAGGGTGCCTGGGTGGCTCAGTTGGTTGAGTGCCCGATTCTTGACTTCCATTCAGGTTGTGATCTCAGGGTTGTGAGATCAGGTTGTGAGCCCCCATGCGTCAGGCTCTGCACTGGGCATGGAGCCTGCTTAGGATTCTCTGTCTCTGCTTCCCTCAACTCTCTCTCTAAATAAAACTGGTTAATTCATTTAAAAAAAAAAAAAAAGAATGTGTGTCAACTATACTTAAAAAAAATAGGGGCACATAGGTGGCTCAGTCGGTTAAGCTTCCAACTGGATCTTGGCTTAGGTCATGATCTCAGGGTTGTGAAATAGACCCTGGCGTCAGGCTCCATGCTGGAGCTACCTAGCTACTTAGTATTCTCTCTCTTTCTCCCTCCCTCTGCCCCTTCCCCCTCATGCTCGTGCACTCTCTCTCAAAAAAATAAATAAATGGCAATAGAAGAGATGATCCAAGATAGTGCAAGAATAGCTTCTGATGGGTTGTACAAAGCTACAGTTTTAAAAAATTACTATTACTTCTTACTTAGTAAATGGCTGGCTTTGTCCTAAAGTGTATACTTGAATTTTCACTTTCTTTTTTTTTTAAGATTTTATTTATTTATTTATTTGAGAGAGAGTGTGCTCGCACAGGCACCCATGCTTGAGCAAGGGGAGGGGCAGAGGGACAAGTAGACTCTGTACTGAGCCCATAGTGGTTGTGGGGCTCGAAATCATGAACCTGAGATCATGACCTGAGCCAAAATCAAGAGTTGGAAGCTTAACCGACTGAGCCACTCAGGCGCCCCCTGAATTTTCACTATCAACCAGGGTTTGTTATCAGTGATTACTTCCAATCTGGGTGAGAGGCAATAGATACCAGTACTTATGCACTTTGACCTGTGGGACTTCTCTCAGACATCATTTCTCTTATAGGATACATACTTCCCTGTGTCAGAGACAAGACAGAAAGCTCAGTAGTTACTGCTTCGGTAGGCTGAGGGGTTTTTACACAGAACACACTCCTAGTCTAGCATTGCACATCTTTGTCTCTTAGTCTCTAAAGAAGGTGAAATGGTACGAGGGAAAGAACGTTAGTTCAAGGAGCCAGAAGACTTGGTTTCTTTTCCCAACCCTGTTACTGATTTACCAGACACTTTGGGAAAGTCACAGCCTTTCTGAGCCTTAGTTTACTGGGAACATGGACCAATCATTTAGATCATTCCCCTGTTCTATACTTTCCCAGGCTCCTTGAAGCGTTGCTTACTTTGCAGGACCAGTTTGCTGGGCACTCTGACAGTCTCTGTATCCTCATGAGCCATTTCCCTGTGTCACTACCACTTCCTCTGCTCAGAAGCCTCTCTTCCTTGGCTGGCTTTGCCCTTGTCAACAATTATTTGCCCACCTCCAGCAGCCAAGCTGCAATATTCCATGCAATGAGAATTGTTGAACCTCTGCTACTGGCTCTGCAATTAGCCGTGAAGTCATTCATTTCACAAATATTTATTGAGCACCTATCATGTGCCAGGCACAGAGTTAGGGGTAAAATGTTGAGCAAAAAACAAGTTTGCCCTCATGGAGCAAACAGTGGATAGATTCACCAAGGAGCTTATAAGAATAAAGGGAAGTCATAAACTTAGGTCTTTTGTCCTTTAAATTCACAGCTGACCTAAGTTAGCTTAGGTGAATCTACGTCTTCCTCCAGCTCTTAAAATCTCTAACTCTACTTTAACTTTGTTGTATTAGTGAAAATTCATCTTAAATTTTTACAAGAAAGAAAACCAAGACACAGAATATAAATGTATTAAAAAGTAACTCAAAATGAGGATAGAATGTATTAGCTTTGTCTACAAAGAAAAGCACATTATTGAAAGCCAGATTTATATATGTATGTGTATGTGCTTAATAAAATTAAATATTGTTGTTTTGCTTTGTTTTTTTAAGTAGGCTAAGCACCCAGTGTGGAGCCCAGCATGGGGCTTGAACTCACAACCCTGAGATCAAGACCTGAGCTGATATCAAGACTTAACCAACTGAACCACCCAGGCCCCCCAAAATTAAATGCTTTTTTATTCCCAAATAACATACATTTAGAAGACCCTAAGAATCCAGGTTCAGGTTTAGAAGTAAATCAAAATAGTTTCTAGAAATAGTTAAATCTTCATGCTCACCGACGTAAAATCAGTAAGGCAACTTTCAGGACTCAATATAGGGCAACTGCTAAGCACTATCTTTTTCACAGGCCATGGGAGCCATATTTGACTGCTGGTAAGGGACCCTGGTCTGTGCACCAGCCCCACTCCAGCGTAGCCCTATTCCTCTCTACCCTCTTTTTCTTCTTCATTGACTCATCTTAAGGCCCACCAGTTCTTCAGAGTCCCTTCTCCAAGGCACTCTGTTTTTTTTTTTCCTACTGGTACTGGAAAACACAAACTTGAGTCTTATAATTGAATTTCTATAAAAGAACCTACTAAGCTTCTAGATTAGTTAATATTTTTCTATATTCAGTATATGAAAAAAAAAAGCTGGTTTTGATCTTTGTAGTACATTACTGGCTGGGTAGATGATTTAGAGCATGGGACTAAGCGACAGGAGACCTGGCTTCTGGTCCTGTTGCTACCAGTAGAATGATCTCCAAGCCACCATTCTGCAACTTGCAAAATAAGGGAATCAGATCAGATGTGTTATTTTTTCATTGCTAATTACAAAAGTGATCAGTGCATATATTCTTCATATCAATTTTTAATATAATATAGATAAGTTTGAAGACCACTTTGAATTTCCCCCGTTTTCTCAGCTCCAGTTCCCTTTTCATCTCCCTATTATTATCTCTTTGGTATATCTCCTTCCAGAACTCTTTCCTCGCATTTATATAAGCTCCCTACCAGGTTTAATATTTTATATAAAAAACTAAGCAGACTTTGTGCAAAGAAATAAGAGCTTAACTTGTGCTTAAATGTATGAGTTTCCAGAAGGGAACATTTTCATTTCTAGGCCCTGGTGAATGTTTAGGAAAGATTGTTGCATCTAAAATCAAAACAGGGACCCCTGGGTGGCTCAGTCCATTAAGGTTCAGCTTGGGTGGTGATCCCAGAGTCCTGGGATCCAGTCCTCCATCAGGCTTCTTGCTAGCAGGGAGCCTGCTTCTCCCTCTGCTTGTGCTCTCTCTCTGACAAATAAATAAAATCTTTAAAAATAAAATAAAATGTTTGGGTTTTCTTTAAAAAAAAATAAATTTAAAAAATAATAATAAAATCAAAACACTTTTGGGGAACCTGGGTCAGTTAAGCAGCTGATTCTTGATTTGGGCTCAGTTAACGATCTCAGGGTCCTGGGATCGAGCCCTAAGTCAGGCTCCATGCTCAGCATGGAGTCTGCTTGAGATTCTTTCTCCCTCTTCCTCTGCCCCTCACCCTGCTATTGTGCTCTTTCTCTCTCTCAAATAAATAAATAAATCTTTTTTTTTATTTATTTGAGAGAGACAGAGATAGTGAGAGAGAACACAAGTGGAAAGGAGGGGGAGAAGCCTATTCCCCGTTGAGCAGGGACCCAACGTAGGGCTCTATCTCAGGACCCTGGGATCATGACCTGAGCCAAAGGCAGATGCTTAAACAACTGAGCCCCCCAGGCACCCCAAAAATCTTTAAAATAAAATAAAAACATTTTTTAAATGTAAAGCTCACAATATATGCTACAAGGAACTCACAAAATATATGTGTTAATAAAAAGGAGAAATGTCAACATGAATGACATTTTAAACGTTTAGTTGTGTAAAAGTTTAGGAAAAAGGAAACTTCTAGAAGTAGATACTGAGTCATTTTATTATTAAGAATTATTTTTATCACCCCCATTATTAACTCTATTAATAGCCTAATTAGTCTGTCAGGCACACACTGTCCACTGAACTTTTACTGTACAGAGCAAGCTAGATCTAGAACTCCTTTTTAGACAAATTAACAATGCCTTTCCTAAAGTTTTCCAGTCTCTGGGACCAATGAGAAAATGGGAAGAATAGGCCTTTGTGTTAATTTTTTGTCAACTTGGCCAAACCAGTGTCCAGATATGTGGTCAAACATTATTCTAGATGTTTCTATGAGAGGGTTTTTGGATGAAATTAAGATTTAAGGGGCACCTGGGTGGCTACCACCCTGCAGATTTTGGACTTGCCAGACTCCATAATCATGTGAGTTAATTCCTTATATTCAATCAATCAATCAATCTACCAATCTCATTGGTTCTATTTCTTTGGAGAACTCTAATACAGCTCCCTCCCCCCCATATAAAATTTATATATAATTCTTATATCATACAATTCACCCATTTAAATGTACAATTCAATAATTTTTAGTATATTCACAGAATTGTGCAGCCATCACCATAATCAGTTTTAGAACACATTCATCACCTTAAAGAAACTCCATACACATTAGCACTCACTTTCCATTTATCCCCTCCTTCCCCACTCCTAAACAACTACTAATCTAGCTTTTGTCTCAATAGCTTTGCCCATTCTTGACATTTCATATAAATAGAATCATACAACATGTGGTTTTTTGTTACTGGCTTCTTTCACCCTTCATAACATTTTCAAGGTTTATCTATGTTGATGCACATATCAATACTGCATTCCTTTCATTGCTGAATAATATTTCATGGATGTCTATTCCACATTTTATTTATCCATTCATCAGTTGATAGACACTTGGATCATTTCCAGTTTGGGGTGATTATGGGGTTATAATGCTGCTATGAACATTTATATACAAGTTTTATATGGACATATGTTTTCATTTCTTTTGGGTATATACCTAGGAGTGGAATTGCTGAGTCATACGGTAACTCTTTGTTTAACCTTTCAAGAAACTGTCAAACTGTTTCGAAAGGATTTGTACCATTTTACATTCCCACTAGCAACATATGAAGATTACAATTTCTCCACATTGACATAATTGCTATTGTCTGCCATTTTGATTGTAGCCAACCTACTGGGTGTGATGTGGTATCTCATTGTAGTTTTGATTTTTATTTTTCTGAAGACTAATGACATTGAGCATCCTTCCATGTATTTATTGGCCATCTGTGTTTCTTCTTTGGAGAAATGGGTATTCAGATATTTTGCCCACTTTTCCATCAGGTTATTTGCCTTTTTATTATTATTATTTTTAAAAGATTTGGTGTATTCATGAGAAAGAGAGTGAGAGAGCACAAGTATGGGGAGGGTCAGAGGAAGAGGGAGAAGTGGGCTTCTCTTGAAGCCCAATGTATATAGTTTATTCTTTCTGACTCTATTATAAACTGAATTATTTTCTTAATATCATTTTTGGATATCATTTCTTCATTGCTAGTGTACAGAAAAAAAAAAAAGAAATGCGATTGATTTTTGTATATTGATCTTGTATCCTGCAAACTTGCTGAACTTTTTTATTAGTTCTTAGAGTTTTTTATAGATGCCTTTAGATTTTCTCCATACAAGATTTTGTCATCTGTAAATAGGATATTTTTACTTCTTCCTTTACAATCAGGATGCCTCTCATTTCTTTTTCTTGCCTAATCACTTGGGTTTGAGCCTCCAGTACAATGTCAAATAAAAGTAGTGAGAGCAGACATCCTTGTTTTGTTTCTAATCTTAAGGTAAAGTTTTCAGCTTTTCACCCATTTAGTATTATATTAGCTGTGGATTTTCTTTAAATTTTATTTTATTATGCTATGTTAATCACCATACATTACATCATTAGTTTTTGATGTAGTGTTCCATGATTCATTGTTTGCGTATAACTTACGAGTCTCAGAGACAAAGAGAAAATCCTGAAAGAACCTTGGGACAAGAGGTCTATAACCTACAATGGTAGAAACATTAGATTGGCAACAGACCTATCCACAGAGACCTGGCAGGCCAGAAAGGACTGGCGTGATATATTCAGAGCACTAAATGAGAAAAATATGCAGCCAAGAATACTCTATCCAGCTAGACTGTCATTGAAAATAGAAGGAGAGATAAAAAGCTTCCAGGACAAACAAAAACTAAAGGAATTTGCAAACATGAAACCAGCCCTACAAGAAATATTGAAAGGGGTCCTCTAAGCAAAGAGAGAGTCTAAAAGTAACATAGACCAGAAAGGAACACAGACAATATACAGTAACAGTCACCTTACAGGCAATACATAGGCTGTGGATTTTTGTAGATGCCTTTTATTAGGTTGAGAAAATTCCCTCCCTGTCCTAGTTTATGAGTGTTTTTATCATGAAGGCATGTTGGATTTGCAAGGTGAAGAATAGCTTTTTGTTGGGGGAGGGGGAACAGAGGGAGAGGGAAAGAGAATTTTAAGTAGGCTCCATGCCCAGCTTAAAGCCTGATGCAGGACTCAATCCCACAACCCTGAAATCATGAAATCAAGGGTCAGATATTTAACCACCTAAGCCACCCAGGTGCCCCTGAATAGGTTTCAAAAGTAACTTGAATTATATTTTATTTTCACCTAGATATCACTTAAAATTAGAGTATGGTTTGTAAAGTAACTAGAGTTATAAAAAAGGGTTTCTCTGAACTTCAGAGGGATTAATTGGTACAGTCTTCACCAATTCTGGAACAGTATATGTTAAATCATGTTGGCACTGAGGATACATAAAAGAACTAAGGAAGTGGAGAAGCATCGTGGCTTGTAGAAGCACAATATATAATGGAGAGGAGCAGAAGGTAGTGTACTCTGATTTAATGTAAGTTTCATTCTCGTGAAACCACTTAACTCATGTTTGACTTCAATTTATTTAATTTACTTTTTAAATATTTTATTTTTAAGTAATCTCTAACCCCAACATGGGGCTTAAACTCACAACCCCAAGATCAAGAGTCTCATGCTCCAATGACTGAGCCAGCCAGGCGCCCCTGACTTTATTTTAAATCACTGCAATGATTTAACTCATATCAGGATTTCAGAATCCTCATTACAAAACATTTTGTCAATTATCACCAGACACTTGCAGATTCCAAGTGTGTTTTTTCCTAAGAAGTAAAACATCTTGAGCTTTAACTTATCCCCATATAAGTATTAATTGATTATTCCTAGCATGATCTGCTCTATCTTTTGTTAAAATCTGCATATTTTAGCGATCACTGTTTTTAAACACATATAACTTGCTAACTACAATTATGCCAGTCACATACCTAGATTCAAAACCTTAGTGGCCTACATGCATGTTCATCAATTGGTCACCTTAAGTATGGTGGCAACACATGAAACTTTCCATTTATCCCAAATTTTGCTTCATTTGGGCAGTGGGAGATGTTTATACAAGTTCTTGGGAAAGTTGGGGAGTGAGTGGGGAACATCAGGCTAATTATACTCATATGTGACAAAACTGAATCACACTATGTCCTGCTTTTGTTCTAGACATACCTCATCCCTCTGACTACCAGCAATGGGGATATTTTGATGCTGACCAGTTACTATCAGGGAATCTATAGTTGACAATAGCAAATACAGAAAAATAGAATCCTAAGTCAGAATTTAGCTGATTTCCAATTTCTGAAACTTCAAGTGAAAGTGACCCTGGAGCAGGGACTACATCTTGGCAATCCCTATACTCCCTGCACAAATACAACTCATGTTAATTAACAGAGACAAAAAGTCACCTATTTGTTAATAACATAAAATAAGTTATACTATGACTCAATAAGAATTGTCATTTTCCATAATTCCTTAGCTAATAAGAAAAGCCACCATTAAATACCACATTTATTTCATTTTCTTTAAGTATTTCACAGATACTCCTGTCAAGCTTGAACAGATTACTCATGATCCCCAGTATGTGCCATTGATCAATATTTGGTTAATTGTTCTCACTAATTCAATTGTTTTTTTCCACAGAACAAAACAATAACAAACACTCCTTCATTAGAAATATATTCCAAATAAAAATAATAAAAAAATTAAAAAGTAATAAAAGTCAAAAAAAA
>NC_138378.1:62746562-62754234 GCF_054177405.1 Leptonychotes weddellii | reverse complement strand
ATTTTTGATTGCACCTCATTAATAGCCTTTTTGATTTTGACTTGGTTAGATTTTAGTTCTTTTATTTCTCCAGAAAGGGTTTCTCTAATATCTTCCATGCTTTTTTCAGGCCCAGCTAATATCTTTATATTGTCATTCTGAAGTCTAGTTCTGACATCTTCTAATGTCCATATTGATTAGATCCCTGGCAGTCGGTACTGCCTCTTGTTCTTTTTTTTTGAAGTGGTTTTTTTCTATCTTGTCATTTTGTCCAGAGGAGAATAGATGAATGAGAGAACAAAATGCTAACAGGGTAACAATGACCTCAGAAAAATATTCACTAAACAAATCAGAAGAGACCTGAAACTGGGGGGAAAGAAAGGGAAAGAAAGAAAAGACAAATAAAAAGAAAAGGATATAAAAAAAAAAAGGAATATGATCAAATATGATCAGGCTGATGCACAGATCAGTGCCACACACCAGATTTTGGGCATATTTTGGTCTGTTAGAAGGAAGTGCCTCCCAAAATTTTAAAGAAGGAAACACTTATATATGTACAATAATAAGGGTAAATATGATGAAGGGATGGAATATGACTATAAAGGTTAAAATTACAAAAGATTTTATAAAAGGAATTGATAAAAAGTTGGTTGAAAAAAGAAAGAAGAGGAATTAAAAAAAAAAGAAAGGGAGAGAATGTGATCATGCAGGAGACTAGAACAAAGCCATACACTAAAGATTTAGGGGATATTTTGGTCTGTTAGAAGAATCGGTTTACCAAAATTTTAAAGAGATAACAACTTATATATATATCAAGAACAAGGTTAACTACTATGAAGGGATAGAATATGACTCTAAAAATGAAAAATAAAAAAAAATTTAAAAAAGGGATTGATAAGATGTTGGTTGAAAAAGGGAAAAACAAAAACAAAAGAAAAGAAAAGAAAAAGAAAATTTAAAAAATTAACTTTGAAAGACTAAAGAATCAGGGGGGAAAAAGCCATGCATTCTATGTGCACTATTCCCCTAGCACTGGATTTCTGCTGTTCTTATTGATTGGTAAACTTGGTCTTGGCTGGCTGTTCTTGCTGATCTTCTGGGGGAGGGGCCTGTTGCTGTGGTTCCCAAATGTCTTTGCCGGAGGCGTAATTGCCCTGCCCTTGCTGGTCTGGGCTAAGTAATCTGCTCGGGTTTGCTCTCTGGAGCTTTTGTTCCCTGCAAGCTTTCTGTACAGCTTTGGAGGTCGAGAGTGAAAATGGCAGCCTCCCAATCTCCGCTCAGAGGAGCCGAGAACTTGGCGCCCCACCCCTCAGTGAGCCCCCAGAGAAAAGCAGTCAATCACTCCCGGCTCCCCGGTCTCCAGCCGCACTCCGTGCTCACCTGGCCTGTGACCGCGCGTTTCTAGCTCTGGCACCCAACCCCTGTGTAGAGTCTCCAAACCCAGCGGATCCCTGCGGTGAGCTCCCGCGCCACTCCTCCCAGGGAAGGAAGGAGAGTCTCCCCAGATCTGCTGCTTGTTGGGTCTCTGCTGCAAGAGCAGTGGCCCGACTGTGCCGCAGATCACGGTTTATGGCAACCCTGAGCTGAGAGCCCGCTCCTCAGCTCGGTCTGTGCAGCCGGCTTCCCTGTTCTATACCTGGGAGCTCTGCCGCACTCAGGCACCCCTGGTCTTTCTGTGACCCCAAGGGTCCTGAGACCACACTGTCCCACGAGGGTTCCACCCCCTGCTAAGCCACTGGAGCGACGTCCCTCAGCGGATCAGACTTCTAAATGGTCCGATTTTGCACTCCACTGCTCTATCACTTGCCAATAGCAGCTGACGGAGGCCCCCTCCCCCACCGTCTATCTTCCCGAATATCACCTTGGATTCACTTCTCCACACACACGTCCTACCTTCCAGAAAGTGGTTGTTTTTCTGTTCAGAGAGTTGCTGCTATTCTTTTCTTTGATCTCCTGTTGAGTTCGTAGGTGTTCAGAATGGTTTGATCCCTATCTAGCTGAATTCCTGGGACCAGACAAAATTTAGGTCTCCTACTCCTCTGCCATCTTGTTCCTCCCCCTATAAATAATGTTTTATCAGTTAAACCAAACAAGGATATTTAAAATAAAATGTCATTATACCACCTAAAATGGCTTTATCAATAAATACATATACCAGCAGCCTCCTTCTCAAATAGTCTGTGTAAGACTATTTACTTTATTAATGACCACTAAATAATGTGTCATTTAGGATACTTAGAGCACATGTAACAGAAAAGAATTAGTGCTATCTTTAGCAAAAACAAGAAGAGAAGATTTATTATAAGGAAACAGCTGTCTCATAGAATCTAATGTCAGGAATTCAACCAGGCTCCAGAAAAGACCGGAAATAAGAACTGGAAAACCATCAGAATGCAGGCAGTTCTCTTCTCTAGACCTACTTTATCCTCCTCTTCTGGCAGTATAGCCTTCTCTTCTTGATCCACATAAGAGGAAAGCAATGGCCAGTACATAGGTATCATGGCCAGACTGACTCTATTTCTTTATTCAAATTTCTAGAGAGAAAATTTCATTGGCCCAAAGTACTCTTACCTCCACCTGTAGCCTGTGGCCAGAGGCAGGCATCCTGCTGCCTGGCAACCCATCCCTGGGAGCAAGGAAGTATTCAAGGGGTTCTTTGTAAGCTAGAAAGACATACCAAATAGTGTCTCTACAAATGGATAGGACTATGCAAGCCCAGTTCCTCTCTCAAATTTAACAGAACAATGTCATCCTTCCTCTCTTGGAATGAAAAGACTAAAGAAGCATAGAAAAGCCCAAGAGTGTTAAAGAAATCAATATCCCTCCGCATAGAAATATCAGTAACAGTGTAAGAATAATCTAATCCATTTTATCAGTAACACATTCAACTGGACAACTTCCAAGCCAAAATACACCTGTAAAATGAAATGTCCCACTAAACAATGTGCATTGGCTCCCCTTCCCTCAATGTTTTGCTTAAATCCTATGGGTTATACAAATAGAGATAAAAATATTTCATGCTTAAGATAACCAAAGCACTTAGGCTAATAATGAAACAATTTGTGCTTACAGCCTATATTTGGAAAGGGCAACTT
The DNA here is from genome assembly GCF_054177405.1 of Leptonychotes weddellii. Classification (NCBI taxonomy): domain Eukaryota; kingdom Metazoa; phylum Chordata; class Mammalia; order Carnivora; family Phocidae; genus Leptonychotes; species Leptonychotes weddellii. The sequence continues at coordinate 62,751,160 of NC_138378.1, read as the reverse complement.
ACTTTTTTTTTTTTAAGATTTATATATTCATTTTAGAGAGGGGGGAGGGGCAAAGGGAGAGGGAGGGAGAATCTCAAGCTGACTCCACACTGAACATGGAGCACTACACAGGGCTCAGTCCCATGACCCTGAGATCATGACCTGAGCTGAAATCAGAATTCTGATGCTTAATCAACTGAGCCACTGAGGCGCCCTGGAAAAGGCAAAAAATTTATATGTTAACTTTAAAGAATCATTGGATAGTCAACTATGTATTGTTTTGTTGGCTTGCTAATGTACCATGTAGACATATCAATAAGTATGGGACACTTCACATAAAAAAAGAAATCACTTTTAAAAAATCACTTTCAGATATAAATTCAAAGTTGAGATGCTTTAAAAAATTTTTAGGTACAGTTATCACAGACTTTCTCCCTTAGTAATGAATAATTTGCTAGACTGAGTTCTAGGAATACCTGAAACCCATTTTTTTTTTTTTTTTTTTTGCTAGCAGATAATTCATATTAAGTAGACTCTCTCTCTAAATATATTCTCCTAGTCTCATCTTTCAACATTATCTGCTAAATTTAACCACAGATGCTTTTTTCCCATAAATGGTCTTAAGCAAAGCTATTCTAAAGAGGGGAAATGTACAATGCAAGATAGAATTTAATCCTGTTTTTTTTTTTTTAAGATTTTATTTATTTATTTGACAGAGAGAGACACAGCGAGAGAGGAAACACAAGCAGGGGGAGTGGGAGAGGGAGAAGCAGGCTTCCTGCTGAGCAGGGAGCCCGATGCGGGGCTCGATCCCAGGACCCTGGGATCATGACCTGAGCCGAAGGCAGACGCTTAACGACTGAGCCACCCAGGTGCCCCTAATCCTGATTTTATTTCTGATTTTCTCGCTGACACTGGAGAACTTATTTCAGCTTCTTGTTCTATAAATTTTATACACTGGCAATGCCTTACAGTGTTGTTGTAAGAAGAAAATAAAACGTGAAGATGGAGCAAAAGGTAAAATTGCCGTGATGGTTGGTATTGCTGTTAGTAACATTGCTCTGTTTATAGGAACGCAGACATCATTTGCCCTAGACTTGACTTCCAAAAATTCAAACTTTAGGGCCTCAAGTAAGTTAATAATATCTGTATTTGTACAATGTTTTATAGTTGATAAATAACTTCTGTAAAAGTTGTTCATTTAATACAAATGTTCCATAACAAAGGTGCTACCGTCTGAGGAGACAGAGACTAAGATGTCAAGCGATTTGCCCAATTTCACACAACTGGTAATAAACCTAGGATTCAAAACTGGGATTCAAACCCCGTATTTTGACTCCAGGGCCAGTATATCCCCTTTATTATAGTGGAGATTGTCTGATGTTTTATTTTTTTTCTTTAAAGATTTATTTATTTATTTTAGAGAGAGAGAGCTTGCAGGGGAGGGGCAGAGAGTCTCAAGCAGACTCTGTGCTAAGCGCAGAGACCGATGTGGGGCTCGATGTGGGGCTCGATCCCATAGCCCATGAGATCACAACCTGCGCCACCCAGGCGCCCCTTGTGTAATGTTTTAAAAAGCTTCTGATTGGGGCACCTGGGTGGTTCAGTCGGTTAAGCGTCTGCCTTCAGCTCAGGTCATGATCCCAGGGTCCTGGGATTAAGCCCCATGTCAAGCCCCATGTCTGGCTCCCTGCTCATTGGGGAGTCTGCTTCTCTCTCTTCCCCTACCACTCCCCCTGCTTGTACTCTCACTCTGTCAAATAAATAAAGTCTTAAAAAAGCTTATGATCCTAGGTGCACCTGGCTGGCTCTGTCAACTCTTGGATCTTGGGGTTGTGAGTTCGAGCCCCACATTGGGGGTAGAGTTAACTTAATTTTTAAAAAATCTTCTGATCCTATTTCTCACCCTAATTTATAGGATTCAGATGGAAGAATCCACTGAAAAGTGTTAGACCAACTTTCTTGGATTGATCAGAGATCCTGAAGACTTCTCTTAACCAGTTAAATTTTCAATTCCTTAACTACTTTAAATCCTCACTCTACTTATTCATTAACTTATTTGTCTACGCTTTTATCTCTAAGAATACATAACATGATGTCTTCAATTTCAAAACAATATAATACCTTCTGGATTGATAGCAGTCGAGGGAATGCAGAATAAAGGAGAGGGACAAATGATAAGTCACATGATTTTATGGCACAGTGATTTGGCATGGGCCCAGTAACATTCTAGTGAGTTCAGATTAGGATTTCTAAATGTGGACCTCAATTCCCTCATGTGTAAAGTTGGGTCAGCAATACCTATTTCACATGGTTAGAGTGAGAATTAAATAAATATATGGTGTGGGAGGGGTGTATAAAAATATATTTATTAGTGGTTGACAGAGTAATTGGTACAAAATAAGTACACAATAAATTGAAATTTTATTATTTTGGTTGAGGGAAGCTGTAAATAAATCAAGTTTGGAAGAGGTATTAAATATGGCTTGACTCCCATTGAGGAGGTTGTGAACACCAGTAAGAAACACCAGTTTCTCAATTTCCAGATGTCAGGTCATGGTGTAAGTGCTGATGCTAGTGGACTTTATAATTCATTCAACAGAGGATGTACAAACAAACCCAGAAGGGCATTTAAGCAATGTCCTTAAACAGAAAACAAAATTTAGAGTTTTCTCATGAATGGAGATGCTGCATATCACTTTCCAGCTACCACCTGTTAAATGTTTTATTCACCAGTTATGTGTAAGAAGCAAAGCCCATGCACAACAGATGGCAGCCTAATTCTGGCTTCTCTAAAAAGGTTTTCCTCCTACTCATTAGAGCCCAAGGATATGTTGATGTGAGTGTTGCAGATGAATCCTCAGCACTGAATACTACTTAACAGTGTGACTCAGAGACCAACTGTGTTTCTCCTCATGGGTGATAGCCAAGCATTGAAACATGGTCCGAGTTCAGAGTCCGGATCTGAAGACACTTTATGTGCAATTTGTTATCTAACTCCAACAGGTTTATGCATGTATATAAAGCATAGAAGGATGAAAAAATAATTTTGACCAACCATTACGTCCTCAGTAGGGATCAAGGCTTTAAACAAAGTAGTTGAACCTACAGAGTCAACACTGGTTCAGGAAACAGAAAACTGAGGATTATCCTTGATGCCTCTCTTTTCCTTAACCTCCCCCACATCTAATCATAGAAGCTCACTTGCTAAACAATCCTCAGGTCCACGGACTTCTCTTTGTCTCCACTGCAAGACCTCTTTGGTCTAAACCAACATCACCTATTTCATGGTTTCCCTACATTTAATCTGGACCCTCTTCAATGCAGTCTGAAAGATTTTTCCAAAATGCAACTTGATCTGTCATTGGCACTGCTCTATTCCTGCAGCTTAAAAGCTTTAAATAGTCTCCCTTTGTTTCTATGGTAAAGGTCAAAACATTGAGCCGGGTCATTAAGGCACAAAGTTCTTAGTTACCACAGTGTACTTAGTTACCAGGTTTCTTAATTACCAACAACGGAAATTGATTCTGGCCGATTTAAAGAGAAAAACATTTATTAAAAGGAGGTTGCCTCTTGGAAGAAATTGACTCTGGCCCATTCAGGCAACAAAGAAATTAAGAAAAAGGATGTGAGCCACCCAGAAGGCTGAGGGCCAAGCTGAGGAAATGGATGCCACAGTTTGCACTGCCAACACCCTGGAAAGCACTGCCCGAGTCATAGCCAGACCTGCCAAGAGGAGAAGAAAATTCTTCACTGTTCTGCTTCTGGCTCCAGATCCAAAAATGGGGTGGGTGTTCTTGATTGGCTGTGAATACACCTAGCCACCTGGAGGTGAGCTTCTATAATGGGAAGCCGGCCAGCCTCCCACCAATACTCCTAAAGTGGGGAATTCCCCAAACACAAGAAGGAGTTTCAAATGCTGAGCAGCCAAAATAAAGAGGAAAAAAAAAGGAAATCCATTAAGTCCTATGACCTAGGATTTGGCCCTTGCCTCCCCCTCCACCATCATCTCACCCCTTCCCTCTCTATGCTCTGGCTATATGGTCCTTTCTTCAAACACTTCCACTCCAGGGCTCCTCCCTTTACCTACAGTGCTCTCTTCTCCATCAACAGCCCCACTGCACTTCGGTCTAGGCTAATGTATCAGTCCAGGTGCTGTTAGGATGAGTTCAACAAAGGGACCATTTACAGAGATATGGGTCCCACTAAAGGAAGCCAGCCAGCTATGGTAAAGCATCATGGGCTAGCAAGAACAGGAAGCCCTTATCACCTCTCACCTAAAGGAGGAAAGGATGGTGGGTTTTTGGAACCCAGAGGGAATAGCTGTACCCAGCAGCAAAGAAAGAAGTCCGTCTATACTGACAGGGAGAGAGTAAATAGCCTGACCTTATTCTGCTCCCACCCTCTAACCTCCTGCTCATGCTTCTGATTGGACAAACCCAACCTGAGACCAGAGTTGCCTGTTGATGAAGGCTGTAGAAAAACAGGGTCAGAAAGATGGAAGGTGTATCTGGAAAAAATCCAGAGTAGTCAGTGTCCTTTGTTTTAGATTTTTTAGACTCCTTTGCTTAACAGTATCTATCTCTATGTGTAAATATATAACAATAAGTGGTTTTTAA
>NC_138378.1:62712302-62746462 GCF_054177405.1 Leptonychotes weddellii | reverse complement strand
TATTTTTTAACATTTAAAAATTATGGTTAAACTCCTCAAGGTCAGGAATTGTGTTTGTCTTTGCTCACCATTGTTTCCCCCCGGGGAACTAGCAAAGTGCCTGATACATAAAGGGGCCTCAATAACTATTTCTTGAGTTAATGAAAGTATCTTCAGTATGCAATATTGTGCTTTCAACAGTCTAATTTTCAAGCCTTTAATAACTAGAATAGGGAAATCATGCCTTCCTACTTCCTTGTTAGCCAGGCTCTTTCCCAGTTTCTTCTTTGCCCATCTAGTAAAATGGCCTATAATCACAAAACTTCTGAGGCCCTGCCAAGATTAAATTAAAATTCTAATAATTTATTTTTATTTTGCCCAAACTTTTTCCTGCTCAGTTATTTTTTCTAGGTAATTTACTACATATATGTAGAAAGCTAACTTTCTCAGGCTTCATGATAACCAGAAAGTTTAAACCACAATGCACAGCACACATTTCAGCTTAAGCCTTTTGCCTTTGTGCTATATTAAAATATCCTTGAAACAGGCATAATGCCATATGATGAATAACATATGGTACACGACAGTCCCTATTCATATATGGAAAATATGCTAATGATATCACGTACAGGAAGTAAAAGTGGAACCAGATTTATTTTTTCTATGTGGGTTTATCTGGATTCAGCATCTAAAAATACTGATTTCTAATGTCACAGAGAGAATGATATGGAAGCTGAACAGAGATGAGTGGTGCGCAAGGTCAGTTACAAAATAATCCACTGGAGGGATATAGGAGTAATCTATGATCTGCCTGGTCAGAGTTAAAGTAATGTTGAGGGCTAAGAAGAGATGTTTAGAGAAGCCCCTGAGCCTTATCAAGGGAGTCTCCCCAGGTGCAAAGAACTCATACCTACCAGCTGTGGGAAACAGACTTGACATCACCACCCCTCCCGCAATGTTACTTGCACTAGTACATCATCTTGTTTTTACTGGCCAGAGCTCTCTCAGGTCCAATGTCCCCTTTTTACAACAAGCATTTTGTAATGCCTCCTCTGCTTTCCTAAAATGGAATTCATAGGTAATATAATTTACATGAAATATTTTTTAAACCAGTATAATGATCTAACTATAAAATAAAGGATAAATAAAATACACTTACAATAAAGTGATATATATCCCAGAATGTAAACTCCTAGGCACTCAGAGCTTACCTCTATGGGTAGAATCACTGTGAATGTAACAACCACAAATGCCTATCATGTTGCACTGGAGACTCAAACACCATGAGCAGCGTTGTTTTCAAAATAGTGAATGCCTCTTGCATTCCCCAGCAAACAGTGTGCAATCTCCTCTCGGCTTACATAGTAGGTACGTTCCTGGAAAATTCAGTGATCTTAAAAAATATGTCAAAACTACATAAAGGTTCATATAAAATAGAGTTGGGTTCTAGGCACAGATAATTGTAAGTTTTATACATACGTGAAAGTCCTGTGGGACATTCGAAAGTCTCATTCAATTCAAAGAACAATATTTGATGTGTAAGTTTGTCTTGTACACTGCAGAACATCTCTGGCCCCAGCCCACGGAATGCCAGCACATCCTCCAATCATTTTAACAAGCCAAAATGGGTCAACAAATTTTAAAAATGTCCCAAGGTCGCCTCTGTTGAGAACTGCTAGGTTGGTGGTTTCAGTAATCAGTTTTCTGACTATGATAGAATCACTGTGATGCTATCAGTATGTGACATTCTAAACCTTCCTTTGGCTGGTAAAATTCTTTCCAGCAGGCCCAGAAACAGTATCCTTCTAACTCAAGAAGAAAAAAAAAAAAGCTAAAGCTTATGAGAAGGATACTGGAGCAGCTCATGCAATTGAAGAAAGAGTTGAACAAGAAAGCCCCAGTGTATCACTTAAGATTAAGTTCCATTGGGCGCCTGGGTGGCTCAGATGGTTAAGCGTCTGCCTTCGGCTCAGGTCATGATCCCAGCGTCCTGGGATTGAGTCCCGCATCGGGCTCCCTGCTCCTTGGGAGCCTGCTTCTCTCTCTGCCTCTCTCTCTCTCTCTGTCTCTCATGAATAAATAAATAAAATCTTAAAAAAAAAAAAAAAAAAGATTAAGTTCCATTAAACATGAAGCAGTGGCTTCATCAAAATAGAATTTTAATTCTCTCGCACATAAACTGAGCCTGAAGGAGAGATGTCCAGAGTTGGTATAGCAGCCCTACTTCATGAAGTTCCCTGCAAGCCAGGCTCATTCTACTCACTCTCTACCATCCTTAAGGTGTGGCCCTGGTCCTCATGGTCCAAGATGGCAGCAGAACACATGAAGGGATAAAGAACCAGGCAAATCCCAACTACCTCCTTACAAAGCGTCTCAGAAGCTTCCACAAGACAATTCCACTTACACCTCATTGCCCAAACTTAGTCATATGGCTATGTCTAGCTGCAGGAAGGCTGGGAAGGTGTTTATTCTGGGCAGTCCTATGACTATCTGAAAATTCTATTATTAAGAAGAGAACAGATATTGGATAACAAAGTAATAATCAGTACCCTGATGGCAGGGAGGAGGAATCAAGACAGCTCTGGGGTCTCAGCTGATGGCATTGTTTGTGCATATTCAATGTGGGCAGCAGCAGGGGTTTATGACCATGCTGCACTGTAATCCAGCTGTGTTCATGGCTATTTAGCTCTCTTTGATGTGGTGGGCTGAATAATGGCTCCTGAAAGATCTATGTAGTAATCCCTGGCACCTGTGAATACATTGCTTTACATGGTAGAAGGAACTTGGAAGATGTAATCAAATTAAGGTTCTTGAGATGGGGAGATTATCCAGGACTATCTGGATGGGCCCACTGTAATCACAAGAGTCTTTATAAAAAGGAGACTGGAGATCAGAGAGAGAGAGAAAATGTGTCAACAAAAGCAAGAGACCAGAGGGATGAGAGAAGGGGGCAGTCTCTAGAAGCTGAAAAGAGGTAAGGAAACAGATTCTTACCTGAAGCCTCTAGAAGGATCAGATCTTGATTTTACACATCCGACATCCAGGGCTATAATAAAATAAATGTGTGTTGTCTTAAACCACTACGTTTGTAGTAATTTGTTACAGCAATAGTGGGAAACTAATACACTTGGTAACTGATTATTCTTCGAACCTGATTCTAAAATCTTCTCAAAAATTCCATGAACCATAAATATGCTCCCATTAAATCCCTTTCCGGCTGTAGCAAAGTTGTTTTCATTGTGTCCAGCAAAGGACCCAGGCTAATACAATCATGGGCCATCCCTCTAGGGGTCACCAATAAGAAAACTCAGCACCATCTGTACTCTTGGTCTCTATTTGTCTCTGCTCTGGAGTCATATTCCCATGAGAGTAAAACCAATTTCCTGATTAGATCACATGCCCATACCTGTGGTCAGGGGCTGAGTTCCTGTGACTGGCAGCTCCACAGAATCACATGGATTGGAGAAGGGACAGTTCACTCAAAGTAATGATGCAAGTGCTTTTACCAGAGGAAGGAAGAAAATAATGCTGGCCAATCAAAACTGTCATTTTTTTTTATTAATTTAGTATTTCAGAGACATAAAAGACATCTTCATATCCATGAGCCAGACTGCCAAAATCAAAAACCAGTAAGGGACTTCCAGTTAAATATAGCAGATAAACTAGATGTATTTGTCTCCTTTTGGGGAGGAGGGGAATCCCATCAAAAAATGGTACAAACCTCAAGAGCAAATAGGAAATGAACATCAGCAGAGGAAAAACAACACATTTTTGAAAGCTAGGAAACAGATGGAAAAATGGTAACAGACATTGTTGAGCAAAAGAAGCTAAACCCTAAATATCCAAAGAGGTGGATACCAAGAAGCAGGCAGACAATTTACCCTGTAGACATTCAGAAAGGTTAAGGACTTAGAAACATGAGTATTTCCTGTGCATAAAAAGAAGCATTTCACATCTCATCATTAAATGTGAGCAAATAGAGAATTTAATAAAATTCTGTCTAGTAAGTATAAAATATATTTGAACAAATAAATTAGTATACCCTACTTACCTTTGGAGAAAAGTGTTAGATTATTATTAAAATAGAAGTAGATAACCAATGACTACAAGATATTTGAGGAAAACCTCCAGCATCAACAACAAATCAAAGAGAAAACAAAGATAACACAAGGAACAAAACAAATCTTTATTAAAAATTGTAACTGATATCATTTGAGAGATAAAAGAAGATATTATATACATGAAACAAGAGAAGGATGGTTGTTTTAAAAACGAAATAATCAGAACAAGAAAAATAAATTAAAATTAAATGGAAATTAAAAATGTGGTCTTGAAATAAACAAAAACATCCAATAAAAGTGTTAGATATAAAAGCAAGGAAATCTCCTAGAAAGTAAAATCAAAAGAAACAAAAGATGGACAATAGGAGGGGGAAAATAAGATGCTTAAAGGATCATTTCAGAATTTCCAACATCTGATTGATAGGATTTCTGGAAAGAGAAAATGGGAGTAAAAACTGATGGGAAGAAATCATCAAATAAATCAAACAAGAAAATAACCCAGGGCTAAAAAGCATGAAATTTAGCCATGCAATTTCAGATTTAAAAAAGTCCACTAAAGGCCCAGTCCAATGAATAAAAAAGACTTACCCCAAGTCACATAATAAAATTTCAGGATACTAAGAAAAAACTTAAAATTTCTACAGGGTTGTGGAAGGGGGTAATCACATAAAAAGGATCAGGAATCAGAATAGGCATAAGCTTCTTGATAGCAGTGGAGTTCAGAAAACAATGCCTTTCTGTTCTGAAGGGAAGCTATTTTCATCCTAGAATTCTATTCCTATCTTTAAGTAACAATCACCTATGAGGGTAAATGTGCAAAGATGCCCATGCACTCCTTCTCAGGAAGCTACTGAAGGATGGGTCCCAGCAAAATGAGGGACCTGACCAAAAGAAGAAAATATGGAAGCTGGGAAACAGGGACCATCACAAACTAGTAAAGATCGTCAGTCCTGAGATAACAACCTAGGCATCAAGCAGTCCAGATAGGCGCAGGAGGACAGAGATAATCAATAGATTATCTGAAATGTTAAATGTAGTATTGATAAGCATCTGAAAACCTAATGAAACAGTTGGTTAGATTGACAGAAAACTGATAGGATGAAAAAATAGGCAACTCTTAACCCTAAAGAAAACAAAAGTTTGTACAATGAAAGAAAAGTAGTGAAATACACTCACTTGGCTTACCAATGACCAACACGTACATAATAATGTAAATACTGAATATTGAATTAGCTAGAAATTAGGTTAGATTATATTAAGAGGATGGGCGGGGGGTAGAGGATAGGAGAAGGGACGTATATGTGTGTATGGAGTTAATAGATAAAGCCTAAAATTTATAAACCAAGAAATAGCAGTACAGCAATACTGGAAAACTGCCAAAGAGTTAAAAGCCTCAGCTGTGGGGAGGGAGAGGCACTGCTTTTTTTTTTTTTTAAATATAAGCTTCGTAGTATTATTTAATATTTTTTCTAACCTTGATTTTTAAAAAATTTATACTGCAGGCACCTAACTGGCTCAGTCAGTGGAGTGTGCAACTCTTGATCTCAGGGTTGTGAGTTTGAAAACCATGTTGGGTGTAGAGATTACTTAAAAATAAAATCTAAAAAAATAAAAAATCAAATCCTTATTTTTGTATTTATTTTTTTCTTTTAGAGAGAGAGAGAGTGAGAGCTGGGGAGGGGCATAGAGAATCCCAAGCATGTTCCAAGCCCAGCACAGAGCCCAACATGGGGCCAATCTCAAGACCCCAAGACCACAACCTGCACTGAAATCAAGAGTTGGACGCTTAACTGACTGAGCCACCCAGGCACTTCTAAAATAAAATCTTTTCAAAAAAATTCATATTGTACTTCCTCTAAAGAAAGGAACCAATGAGAATAAATCCACAGATTATTCATGTTTTAGCTAGTGCATTAATGCCAACACTCCGTTTAATTCAAATTCTCTTCAGAGATTCAACATTTGCTGAGTTTAGAAAAAGCTCATTGCTCCATATGCCCTGTCTCCCTCAAAGACCAGTATTTGAATTTCCAAAGAATTACTCACAATGGGAAAAATGTTCTCTGCTATTTCCCATGTGTGATTAGAGAATATCCCAAAGCATGAAATATTTTAAAATATTTGTTTTCTGAATGTTCATTTATTCTCCATACTTACAACTACACCTCTGTTTGCCATTTGATAACCAAATGAAAAGCCTCCTTGCTCTGCTCTGCCTTGGCTTGGTTCTCCCTCAATCCCCTGTAAGAGCTTGACTCCATTATATCATTCAGGGCCTTCTCTGCTCTAACTCCTAATTTATGTGAGTAATCCCTACATTTCACCTTATAAATTGCCAAAGTATTCTATAAACAAGAGTATTGTATATGTTTTTGCAAACAGCAAATACATATACATTAAAGAAGTTTATGAATTCAAAACCTATTAACGATCTAGAGTAAATATACTTTTAGCATAATAAAATGTACCTTCCTGATAGAACAAAGTCTGTCAGTGAATATGTAACAGTAAACAACTATCTCAGAACTGAATTAATCAAACATAGGCTCAATATTCACTTACTTTTTTAAAAAAGTATTCATTTCTAGGGGTGCCTGGGTGGCTCAGTCAGTTGGGCATCTGCCTTTGGCTCAGGTCATGATCTCAGGATCCTGGGATTGAGCCCCAAGTCAAGCTCCCCACTCAGCAGGGAGTATACTTGTCCCTCTACCCCTCCCCTGGCTCATGTGCTTTCTCTCTCTCTCTCTCTCAAATAAATAAATAAAATCTTAAATATATTCATTTCTATACATGGGCATTTTCTCCTCAAATTGTTTCTAAGTGATAGGTTCTGCCATACTGAAGATAACTTCACAGACCAAAGCCTCTGAGGAACTGTAAAGAAGACATATTCATTAAAATTCAGTATTTATGTTTAAGACTCACTTTAGCTAATTACTGATTTTAAGAAAGCGTTCGAGGAGCAAACAAAACGTTCTCCAGCCATGATTTTTTTAAAGATTTATTTATTTATTTTAGTGGGGGAGGGGCAGAGGGAGAGGGAGAGAGAAACTCAAGCAGACTCTGCAGTGATCATGAAGCCTATCACAGGGCTGGGTCCCATGACCTGAGAGCAGATCTGAGCTGAAATCAAGAGTCAGACCAACCAACCCAGGTGTCCCTCTCTGTCCATGATTCTTCACTCACAATTATGATTAGTTAAAAATAAACTCTGGTACTTATATGGATTTTTAGCTAGGAAAAAAAAAGAGAGAGAGAAAGAGATGCATAGCTGCAAAAAAAAATGTGAAAACAGTAAGAAAAATTTCATCACCAGAAAAACCCCAGGGGCAGGTTGCATAGTTATCTCATGAAATTAATAAAACTAGACAGTGTACTTTATGGTTCAAGTCAAAATTCATCTATCCTCCCCAGGTACCCATATACTTGGGTGAAGGGGAGGACTCACTAGAAAGTTATTTTGCCTGATTTATTTGGATAATAGCTGCAATTTCCATTTAATTTTAATTAATTCTAATTTAATTTTAAGGACGGTTTTGGTAAATTACAGTGCTCCCTTGTTTGTTTGTTTGTTTGTTTATTTATTTATAGAGAGAGAGAGAGAGAAAGAGCAAGCAGGGGGAGAGGCAGAGGCAGAGGGAGAGAGAGAATCCTCAAGCAGACTCCCTGCTAAGCATGGAGCCTGACTCAGGGGCCGATCCCAGGACCCTGAGATCATGACCTGAGCTGGAATCGAGTTACCTCTGAACCAACTGAGCCACTCAGGTGCCCCTGTTACCTTGTATTCTTAATGCAGGAATCAACAGATGATACAGCAGAAAACTGTGAAAGTAAAGGTGAGAGATGGCAACTGAAATGCCTTCAGGAACAACATGCAATATATTTACTACTTTCTGAATCAAAAATCTAGACCCAGATAAGCAGAAATGCTTTTTGGGGAAAATAATAAGTACCTTGAAATCAGAAACTGTCCCAGAAAATCCAGAATGTGCCATTGAAATATGCATCATTATAAACACAGGGAAAGACACAGTTCAGTCAAAGAATACAAAGTCTCATTTTATGCTCACTTAACCACGAGAATTCAACTTCATGCTTTCATTTTTTAAAAAAGATTTTATTTACCTATTTGAGAGAGAGAGAGAGCACAAGTGGGATGAGGGGCAGAGGGAGAAGCAGACTCCCCAGTGAGCAGGGAGCCGGGTGTGGGGCTCAATCCCAGGACTCCGGGATCAAGACCTGAGCCTTAGGCAGACGTGTAACTGACTGAGCCACCCAGGTGCCCCTAACTTCATACTTTCAGCAATTTTTTAAAGAGAAATATAAATGTAAGTAGTATAGCCAATTATGCTTCTGCTACACTTAATGACCATGTGCTCTTGCTAATGGATACGATCTAACCTAAATTTGTCTATTGATGTAGACAAACTTTGGAAAGAATGTATGTTTTGTTTTGTTTCTATCCTTGACCAGGGACAAAGAAGTCAGAAGCATTGCCCATGTTATAAAGCTATGAATGGTGATGTCCTCTCTGTTGCCTATCAGATCAACAAAGACTAGTGGCTTCCCTGGTTCCACTCTCTAATAATAAACTAATCCTTTTCATAGACGGGCCTCATTCTGCAGTCAAGCTGGTGGAAGAGGGCCAGCTCTTTTTCCCTGCTCTCTGAAGAAACTTCCCAGATGGATATCTCTCTTGAAGTCAGTTACATTAAGCCAAAAAAAAGCACACATTTTGGAATCAGAGGGATCTGAATTTAGATTATTTACTAACTTCTCTGAGCTTCTGTTCCTATGTATATAAAATGAGAGAAATAATAATATCTACATTATACATATGGGGGTACTATATCTGAGGGCACTTTATCTACATAATAAGCCTGTGTGTTTATCACAAGACATGTTATAGAATTATATTTAATTTTAGTTTATGCCCACTCTTTTTCTACTTGACTTCCAAATTAGACTCATGCCTGGAACACTTAGAAGCTTTGTTCTCTCCACCAGACTAGACCTCTGGGTGCATATAATTTGTTGAACAACAGGTGTGCTAAACATATCTTTGGCTATTATGTAATATATGGAGGAAAGAATGGCTAGGAAAATAGGAGTCAGATCTGAGTTCAAATTCAGCCTCTACCAGAACACTAATGTATGTCCTTGGGGAAGTCAGAACCTCTCTGAGCCTTTATTTTTTTTTCCTTTATAAAATAGAAAAGTACTTTTTCTGCCTACCTAGCAAATATTTTTGAGGTGTTTAAATTGCATAATATAGGTCAAAATTCTTTATAAACAATAGAATGTTATGCAAGTGTTACTGCTTTATTATCATCATTATTATTATAAATAATACTTAATTTTTATAATTCCTGACAGATGATTTAGAAAAAAAGAAATTATCTCATTCAAGAAAAACTAGTTATTGCATAGTCAGCTCTTTCCTATACTGAAGAAAAGCTAAAGTTAGTAAATATTTAAGTAAAGAATATTAGCCAGAGAATTAGAATACAGCTTCCAGTCTAAGTGTGAACACTAACAATTTCTTGAACAAATCTTCCCAATTTATTTAGCTTGGTTTTCTTATCTCCAAAGTAATTCCTACCTCACTTGAGTATTATGAGGACAAATATAGAAAAACAATGGGAAAGATGCCAAGTCCTTTAAACAAATCTCCCATATTCAGATGAGTTTTTTGTTTCTTCCTTCTTTAGCTATGTTGTTGTGAGTAATCATCTCACATTGTTTATACACCTTGTTTTATGAGCAAGACTGCTATCTGATACAGTCATCAGAGATTTATAGAGGTGGTTGAGTTAATCAAGGAGATCTTTAATGAACATTGGAGGTTTGACAAAGCAGGAAAGAATATCTAATGGAAAAAAAAAAAAAGACAGTTTCTTCAACAAATGGTGTTGGGAAAACTGGACAGCCACATGTAGAAGAATGAAACTGGACCACTTTCTTACACCATAAATAAAACTAAATTCAAAATGGATGAAAGATCTAAATGTGAGACAGGAAACCATCAAAATCCTAGAGGAGAACACAGGCAGCAACCTCTCTGACCTTGGCCGCAGCAACTTCTGACTAGACACATGACTGGGGGCAAGGGAAACAAAAGCAAAAATGAACTATTGGGACTTCATCAAGATAAAAAGTTTCTGCACAGCTAAGGAAACAATCAACAAAACTAAAAGGCAGCCTATGGAGTGGGAGAAGATATTTGCAAATGGCATATCTGATAAAGGGTTACTATCCAAAATCTATAAAGAACTTATCAAACTCAACACCCAAAAACAAAAAATCTGGTCAAGAAATGGACAAAAGGCATGAAAGGACATTTTTCCAAAAAAGACATCCAGATGACTAACAGACACAGGAAAGACATCCAGTTGACTAACAGACACATGCTCAACATCACTCAACATCAGGGAAATACAAATCAAAACCATGAAGAGATACCACCTCACGCCTGTCAAAATGGCTAAAATCAACAGCACAAGAAACAACAGGTGTTGGCAAGGATCCAGAAAAAGGGGAATACTTTTGTGCTATTGGTGGGAATGCAAACTGGTGCAGCCACTCTGGAAAACAGTATGGAGGTTCCTCAAACAGTTAAAAATAGAACTAACCTACAATCCAGCAATTGTACCACTAGGAATTTACTCAATGGATAGAAAAATACTGATTCGAAGAGGTCCATGCACCCTGATGTTTATAGCAGCATTATCAACAAGAGCCAAACTATGGAAGGATCCCAAATGTCCATCAACTGATGAATGGATAAAACGATATGGTATATATATACCAGGGAATATTACTCAGCCATCAAAAAGAATGGAATCTTGCCATTTGCAATAACATGGATGGAGCTAGAGTATATTATGCTAAGCAAAATAAGTAATAAGAGAAAGACAAATAGCATATGATTTCACCCATATGTGGAATTTAAGAAGCAAAACAGATGAACATATGGGAGGGGGGAAAAGAGAGAGAGAAACAAACTATAAGAGACTCTTAATGAGAGAACAAACTGAGGGTTGATGGAGGGAAGGGGTGGGGGATGGGCTAGATGGGTGATGGGCATTAAGGAGGGCACTTGTTGTGATGAGCAGTGGGTGTTGTAAGTGATAAATCACTAAATTTTACTCTTGAAACCAATATTGCACTGTATGTTAACTAACTAGAATTTAAATAAAAATTTGAAAAAAAAAAAAAAAGGAACATTGGAGGATCTCAGCTTCACTGTTTAATTAGGGCATGGCTAACAAATAATACTGCTATGTTAACAAGACTGTTCAAACTGCAACCAGGTAAAAACCAGAAACTATGCAGAATAAGAGAAACAGACACTCAAGAAATCTAAGGTAAGATCAGTCTGTCAGCAGAATCTTACAATAGCTTCAAACTTCCTTTTCAGACCCAGGAAATTTTCTTTGAAAGAAAAAGTTAGATAGGGTACCTGGCTGGCTTGGTCAGTAGAGTATGTGACTCTTAATCTCAGGTTTGTGAGTTTGAGCCCCACGTGGAGCCTACTTAAAATTTTTTTTTTAAATCTTTTTTTTTTTTAAGATTTTATTTATTTATTTATTTGTCAGAGAGAGAGAGAGAGAGCACAAGCAGGGGGAGCGGCAGGCCAAGGGAGAAGCAGGCTCCCCGCTGAGCAAGGACCCCAATGTGGGACTCGATCCCGGGACCCTGGGATCATGACCTGAGCCGAAGGCAGACGCTTAACCGACTGAGCCACCCAGGCATCCCTAAAAAAATCTTTTTAAAGAAAACATTAGAAATGCATTATTGGCAGGAATCAAAAAGAAGAAAAGGAAGAATCCCCCCCTTTTTTCATGTTAAAACATGCCTCTAACTTAGGAACTATATGGCTACTATGCCATTTTTAAGTGTCAAGCTCAATGAAAAAAAGCCATATTTTCCTCAGTATAAGTAATACCGTTTCCACAATAACTCCTCTTATTCCACCAAAGACAGAAGTCTGACAAAAGTTTAGAACATTTACCAGCTCAGGTTATGACACGTACTCAGCAGCTGTCCCTTCACCATACAGGAAACTCCCTCTCTCAGAACTCTACCTTGAGCTACAAGCCAGGACTTAGGGCCTGGGGCCTGAGTACAGTTAGGGTTTCTCTACCAACTGGATCCTCTACCCAGAGAGCCTGGGTCAGTATTACCATCAAGTTTCCTGACAGGAAATCACTTTCTTCTCTTTGTTGAAATGAGATTTAACAAAAGACCAAGAACACCTGTGCCCTCTCCCAGTGAGAACAGATTTTAATTAGTCATAGTCAAATCAAGAGCAGGAACCACAGGATAATTTAAACAGGTGAAGCTTAATATAAAGTATTATTGAGCAATGATAGGAGAGTAATTATAAAGATGGAAGAAGAGCTCTAATAAGGGATAATGAATAACCAAGGGAAAGAACCAAAAAAAGAAAAACTTGGAGGAGGTCAAACTTCAAAGCTCATTGAAGAAGGTGTGATCACAGCCCACTTGATGGCAGAGAATCTCCCTTGGCCAGAGATGGCGCAGAGTTGCCAGGAAAGCAGAAACAGGCACAGGCCAGCTAGAGCTAGTGGGCAGGCTGGGTGCACAGAGGGAAACAGGTACAGAGAGAGGCAGAGAGCAGAGGGCCACTGCAGGTATGAGGCCTGTAAGGCAAAGTGTCCATATCAGGACAGTCGTGGGACACAGGTGAGGCAAAGCTAATGAGGGGTGAGGGAGGTGTGCACAGAGGGGGTTGGGATGCCTCTGTGGGTGCTGTGGGGGCTGGCTGCGACCTGCAGAAGCTTCCCTCTGCAAGAACCTAGCACACCTCTGCATAGGGCTTGGACCAGAGCAGCTTGGAGCCACTGAATAGGACAAAGTCTGAACATCCAGCTCACTAGACAGCCAGCCTGATAGGGCCCCCAGTATGCCATGCAGAGCAACAACTGGGACTGGGGTAAAGGCTGTGCTGTCTGGGGCTCCCAGCCACACCACTGCTATTTAAGACAGGAGCTGAAGATAAACCCAGTTCTCCTTCAATGTCTCTCTCTCTCTCTAGCACCCTCTACCGACAAAATATTGAGACAGCTGCCAAAGTAAAAATATTTAAAGGGCCCAGACCCATTTTAACAGGTAAGTCCATGAAGGGAACGGAGAAGCAATAAATTGATAACCAGCACGTTCTCTGGCCAAAGACCTCCATACAGTCAGACCTCCACAGTTAATTGCTCTCTCTGATGTCCTCTAGAATTTATCTTGTCCCCATGTGGCACCTGCTTCCATCAACTTCCCAATAACTCTCATCTAACCCATCCTTCCAGCCATTTTCAATGGATATTCAGAAATAGGTCTACTGCCTCATAATTGTGAGTCAATGGAGCCCCTGGTGGAGGATACGGTATTGCACAACTCTTTAAAGGAATTTGATAGCGCAATCAAAAGTTGAATTAGAGATTAGGCAATTTTTAGAGTGATGGGATTGTTCTATATAGCACTGGAGTGGTATATACATAACTCTGCATTTTTTCAGAACACACAGAACTGTATATTAGAAAGAATGAACCTTAATGTATGCAAATTTTTAAAAAATCAACCAGGATATTAAAGGATTCTAGGATGGAATGCAGACTATGGAAATGAATCTAACTGTATTACAAATGCATGACATAACCTTTCTGAAAGGGGAAGGAGCTAATCTAACGTAACTTTGGAAAATGGTATCTTGATTGGAAACTATAAAGCTAAAGATAAAAAGAATTGTATGTAAACACTGTCTCTAGTCTGAAAATTGGTTTCTTACAGGAATACAAGTTAAGAATTCTGAAAGTATTTCATGTCTATTCTAGGGCTGGAAAAATTGTTTTTGAAAATAGATAACAGGAACCAGTTTCCTCACAGCTAAAGGAAAAAGTTACAAATAAACAAGGGGAGAGGCTAGAATAAATCCTGTGATACAAAGTCAGAGTTGAGGATATCAGTATGAGCTTATGTTTAAGATAATATGCAATAGATAGATAGGTGGCTAAATAGATAGATAATTATAGATATGTGTATATACATAGGAATGCATGCATACATTTCCTAGCTCTGTCCACTGAGAAAGTCTAAAAGAAGTGTCTTCCCTCCCTGCCAGTAAACACACCTGTGTCCAGATCTTGGTTTCGAAAAACTATTCTCCAATAGAAAAAAACCAGAGCTCTTTGGAGAGATGGCTGATTCTAGGGCTTAGGCAGGGAAAATATAAGATGAGCTTGGAGAAAAGTTAAGTATAGTGCCAGAAAGTAAGGAAGTGCTCAGACAACAAAAGGGACACATGAGCCAATCTGAAAGAGCTCCTAAATGCCAAAGCTGAAAAAATTTGAACAAGAGTGTGATTCTGAGATGTGGAGATGAATTTTTAAAATGCATGTATCATTACAAGAGTGGAAAGTGGCTGTTTTTAAGGAGTAAGAAGCAGCAGAGGAGCAGGGGCTGTTGTTTGTTGTCAAACACCTTCGAAGATAATTTGACACTTTAAACCATGTCCATATTGGCTTAAATAGCTTGGAAAGGGGAGAAAAGCACATTAAAAAGATAAGAAGAATGTGGGGCTAACAAGGGAGGATTTTGACAAGAGAGGGTTTGTTGGTTGGTTGGTTTGGTTTCTCTGTTTTATTAAAATGAAAGACACTTAGTGAGTTTATATGTGGATAGAAAACCAACAGAGGGAAAGGATACAACTGCGTAGAACAGAGAAACCACTTATAAAGGCAAATATCTGAGGAGGTGAGGCAATCTCACAGTTTGCTGGGAAGATTTACAAAGGACCAGGGACAGCACTAAGTTCACTATTTCTAACCTATCCCTGGACAGAGACTGACACATCTACAATCTCAAGAAACCTCTGTCCTGGTGCCTCTTGCTTCTTGCTGAGCCCTGTGTTGCACCCACCCTTGCCTGGTGTGGGGCGCATCTCATAAGCGGCAAAGGTGCACTCCCTGGCAATTTTGGAGGCAAGTCTGTCACTTCCTTTTGTATGTGTTGAAACTAATTATAAAGATATGGCCATGATTCTCCATATTTAGGCACTGAGGTCCTCTAAGAAAATGCAATATATGTGAATGTACTTACTGCCACTGAAGTTGTACACTTAAAAATGGTTGTGATGGGTGGCTTAGTCGGTTAAGCATCCGACTCTTGGTTTCGGCTCAGGTCCTGGTCTGAGGGTCATGAGATTGAGCCCCACCTCAGCCTCTGCACTCAGCATGGAGTCTGCTTAAGATTCTCTCCCTCTGCCCCCAACCCCTCAATAAATAAATAAATCTTTTAAAAAAAAATGGTTATGATGGGGAGCCCTTGGCTGACTCACTCAGTAGAGCATGCGACTCTTTATCTCAGGGTCATGAGTTTGAGCTCCACGTTGGGTGTAGAGATTACTTAAATAAACAAACAAATCTTTTTTAAAAAATGGTTGTGATGGGGCGCCTGGGTGGCTCAGTTGGTTAAGCGACTGCCTTCGGCTCAGGTCATGATCCTGGAGTCCCGGGATCGAGTCCCGCGTCAGGCTCCCTGCTCGGCGGGGAGTCTGCTTCTCCCTCTGACCCTCCCCCCTCTCATGTGCTCTCTCTCTCTCATTCTCTCTGTCTCAAATAAATAAATAAAATCTTTAAAAAAAAAATGGTTGTGATGGCAAATTTTATGTTATAGGTTCTACTACAATAAAAAAAGGCTTTTTTTTTTTTTAAGTAACATACAAAATTAGGGAGAGTCATCCCTAAATCCCTAATGCTGCATGTGTCAGATTATATTTAGTGATGGAGTAAAGCCCAGGTTAAAATGTATAGAAAGAGGTGGGAGACAATTTTACCTTCACATGCAACTGTGGAACTAGGCTTGGTTGGGAGAAAAAAGTCACTTCCCACATTACATGAGCAATTTTGTCTTCCTAGCAATTGAAGAGTTTTCTTCCAGAACTATGACTCACCTCTTTGGAGGAAAGTTCCTTATCACAGTATGGTAGCCGAGGTATTTTCACTAAATGGCATAGTCATGGCATATTTAATACATTAAAACCTTTTTTAAAAAACCCATTTCACACTTAAAAAATTTGTTCTCAACTTCAGAAATAATTTTAAAAGGACATGCACTGCCAAAGACTACTTTTAATTATAGTAATAAGCGGGGCGCCTGGGTGGCTCAGTCGTTAAGCGTCTGCCTTCGGCTCAGGTCATGATCCCAGGGTCCTGGGATCGAGCCCCACATCGGGCTCCCTGCTCGGCAGGAAGCCTGCTTCTCCCTCTCCCACTCCCCCTGCTTGTGTTCCTGCTCTCGCTATCTCTCTCTCTCTCAAATAAATAAATAAATAAAAATCTTTAAAAAAAAAAAAAAATTATAGTAATAAGCAAGGAATTAATAGGGGGCATTTAGTCAAATGGAAGAAAATCCTTCCACTCAGCCTTACTTCCACATTTCATTCCTCACTTAGCCCAAATCCTATTCTAATACAATACAATCAATTTGTTCATGACAAGGTGATAATTAATATGTAGTCCTAGCAAAATGGGTCTGGTGATTTTTTTGATTTGCACCTTCTTTGGTTGAAAACATTGCATTAAATAACTATATGGCAAATAAAATGACTTGGCAGGCCCACGCAGCAAAGGACGTATTTTCAACAGCAAGTTGCCTTTATATGGGCATATTTCTACATTCTAAAATAACGTCTCCATTATCTTGGTTAGAGTTCAACTCTTTAAATCTATAAGAAATATGTGATGCATGAGTGTGTGTGATGATTCACAGATCTGAAATAACACCTACTCTTCTTCGGTTCTGGCACAAAATGTGTCAGTGAAGCCTGCAATTAAGAAAATTATCTTAGCCTGTCTTGCCACAGGGATGGTGACATCAATACACACACCCAGAGAAGAAATGTGTTAGTAAAAATGAATTTAGAAAACAATTCTACACCAGCACTGCTTGGTGCCTTGATGCCTTTGCAGTGTCATCCAGATCTTTGTCATTGATAACACTAATACTATTTACTGAATACTGCTATATTGGTTTTTTGTCTTCACAACCTATTGCTTCTTTTAGCCTTCCTTTAGTCTTCTGGGAGATAGGTACCATTATGGTTCCTATTTTACAGATTGAGAGAGGTTGAAAAAGTTGCCCGAGATCATAAATCTAGCTAGTGGTAGAGCTTGGATTTGAACCCAGGTCTCTCAGACTCAGATGTTCTCTCTCTTCACAAGGGTTGGCTACAGAATTTGAAGGGCCAGTGTAAAATGAAAATGTGGGGGCCCTTGTTCAAAAATGGTTAATAATCTCAGGATGGTGACAGCAGAACATTAAACCAAGTGTGGGGCCCTTGTAAACACAGGTTACATACCCATGAAGCTGACCCTCCTCTTAACCACATCACTTCCCTCCATCGAGCCCTTCATCTCCATACCTTGACCTCATTCAGCAAATATTTGGTCCAAGCCACAACTCCAACTGTAAGGGGTCTTGGCGTAGATTCATGAGAGACCATGTTGAGTCTGGAACCAAACAACATTTGTTTCTCAGTCAATTCTTTTACCGCCTGAGTTTTCACATCATGCTCAATAGCAGAAAGTATCCCATAATTTCATAAGTTTTGACTACCAAGCCTTCTCTTCGGTGGTCCCTAAGACCTTCCTTTTAGTCTGTTTCTCTCTTTAAAAAATCATTTTGCCATTTTAAGCACATAACATTGTGGTGTCATGCACTGCTCCTTCCTACTGTGATTATTTGCAGCTGCTTCAACCTAACGATGGGAAAAGTCCTCAGATCCTTATAATTGTAGGGTCCTGATTAATGAACACTTTGCCTCTCTGGATCTTTTGAAGATCTTTCCAAACCTTTCACTTGGCACCTTCATTCAAGTGGAATGTCTGGAGCTTGGTGGATGACATGTTTTAGTGTAAACCTTCACACACATCTGAGCACACATCCTGAGAATAAAGAAGTCTATTTGCAGTGTGTCTGGAGTAACTGGGACATGTACTTTACATTTCCAGGAACAGGAGTAGGTTGTGTGTGTTTATCTGGGGTGGGGAGAGTTTGGGACTGGAAGGCTAGAAGACAGAGAAGGCATGATCTCCGCCCCTGGCGAGGATATCCTTAATTTGATGCTTAACCCCAGACTGTCTCATCCTCACATACCTACCTGTACTGTGATTTCCTTTTCCACAAGAAGCTTTGGCTGTTCCTATCTTTAATTTCTTCCTAATATGGGGTAAGGCAGGTGGAACCACAGACAGCCCCCGATTGAAACTCTTCATACTTTAGGATTTAAATGTGGACTCCTGAGATGGATGCCTCCCTACCTCTTAGGCCTAAGGGTAGATGAGATTATAGATAATTTCTGAATTTGCCCAGAAAGGATAAGGCACAACCAAATATCTAGAACAGTAGTTCTCAGTCATAAAAGAATACTTTTACAATGAAACATCTCCTTCGGGGGTGCCTGGGTGGCTCAGTTAAGCGTCTGCCTTCGGCTCAGGTCACGATCCCAGCATCCTGGGATCGAGCCCTGAGTGGGGTTCCCTGCTCAGCTCAGCAAGGATCCTGCTTCTCCTTCTCCCTCTACCTGCCGCTCCCCCTGCTTGTGCTCTATCAAATGAATAAATAAAATCTGAAAAAAAGAAAGAAAGAAGAAAGATCTCCTTCACTGTCCTGAAATTCATATATAACTTACCAACACACAGAAAACCTTTTTTAAATTAACATAATGCTCTATGTGCAACAAAAAGAAATAAAATTAGAGTTACGGTCTATGTTCAAATAACTGTAAGTAGGTTTTTCATCCACATCAATGCCCTGAAGGATGTGTGAAAGATAGGCAGGATAATTTCTTTGTTCTATGGCACACTGTTCCACACATCTGTCAAGCCTGGCTCCCAGCCACCAAATACCAATTAGCATGGCTTCAATCATCATGATAACCAAAAATGCACCCACAATTCCCAGAACATCTCCTAAATGGTGGTACTGCCCCTGTTGGGAACCACTGGTTTGAGTAGGAGTGCCTGTGTATTGAATTCCTTTGGATTCTGCCTTGGTTAGGATTTCCAGGTAACAGGACAAGATATACTTGCCACACTCCCGGGTTAAGCATTCCAGGGCTTGGCAAGCCTGAACTCAGCAAACACACGTCTTCTATTTGCACACAACTATTTTTAGGCCACTAGTTTTAATATAGCGCACACATACTCTGTATTCACCAAGGTCCCTGACCACAAAGAGTAACAAGGCTTTGGCCAGGGAGGGGCCATGCTATATATGTAGAATGAAGGAGAAAGAACATTTCATTTTGTGCCATATTTAAGATTTAGGGAGATGAAAAATGATGGGTGTGTCAATGGTGGATGGCTAAGAAAGGCTGCTTGGCCCTCTCTAACCCTGAGTTTAGATTAAAGGAGACTGCACTGTAAACATTTTTTCCATGGCTAAAGACAGCTACTAATATTTGCCTCTCTTTCTGCCTGCTGAAGTCAAAATTGAAGCCAAACAGGGACCCAAAGGGAATAAGAGTCCCCTCATCATCATGCCCCTGATACACAGTCCTAATTAGGATCAATCCAAATATTTATCAGGCACTTATAAAGATGCTGAGTTCTGGCAAAAAAAAAAAAAAGTTGTGTGTTCATGGAAACTTCTGTGAGTCACTCTCCAGCATTTGCCAGAGGTCAGTGTTTTGCTGCCAGAATAAGCTAATATTTGAATAAAAGATGAGTTCTAAACAATCTAAGGGAAAACTTAAATAGCAAACTCCCTCTCCACCGCGACCTATGACATAACATTTGCCCCTCTTTAATTATTCTTACCCAAGAGCATGTTTACTAGCTTAACCCCAAGCCTGGTTTCTGGATTGTACAGTTCTTATGTGGGTCATTAAGAATCAAGTGTGTTAAATCAATGGATGAAGAGAAAAAACTTAGTCCAAATGGGGAAACAGTTCATTCATTCGTGTATGCATTCATTCAATTCCTTACTCAGCTTAAAATCACTTATATTACATTGCATGTGCCCTCAGCTCCCTTGACCCCTGCCACACTTTGAGATATTCATTTGGTTGAACAAGGACCCTTGTTAAAGGCACTGTTCCCCATAGTGCCTACTGTGCATGCTAAATGTGGCTGGCAAAGAACCAAACCATGCTGAGATCCCACATTAAATTATGATCATAAACCACAACTAGGCCCTAATGCTACCAGCAATCATACTGTTTTCCTGGTCCTTTTATTCTCCCGCTCTCCCAGGAGATATTTTATACCTTCTCTGTTCTGCAAACCTCAAATACCCACACACACCACCCATTTTCATTCTGTCGATAGCCTTGCTTCTGGTTTCACTAAGGAAGTAGAATGAATCAGAAAAGAGCCCCCACAAACACCCACCACCTGCATCAGGGCCATGTCCTGGGCTTCCTTCCCATGGCTATAGATGAACACTGTGTGCCCCTAGAAAAGTCCACTTTCTCCACTTGTAGACTAGCTACCACTCACTCTCACCTACTCAAGGACATCACTCCAGTAATTATCTTCTCAATTCTGCCTTTTTTACTGGATCATTTCCATCAATCTATGGACATTATTTTTCCCACCTTTGAAAAACCCTCTCTTAACCCCACTTCCTCCTCCAGCTACTACCTCCATTTCTTTCTTTCTACAGGTTGTCTATATTCACCATCTCCAATATCTTCCTTTCCATTCTCTCTTTTTTCTAAAGACTTTCTTTCTTTCTTTCTTTCTTTGTTTACTTACTTATTTAAGAGAGAGAGAAAAAAAGAGATAAAAAAAGTCTGACACTAAGAGAGAGAGAGAAAGAGAATGTGAGCAGGGATAGAGGCAGAGGGAGAGGGACAGGAAGAGGGAAAGAATCCCAACCAGACTCCATGCTGAGCATGGAGCCTGATGCAGGGCTCAGTCCCATGACCCTGAGATCCTGACCTGAGCCAAAACCAAGAGTCAGACTCTTAATCCACTGAGCCACCCAGGTGCCCCCTCAGTTCTCTCTTAAACCTAATCCAAAAAGATATTTATCTAATCTGCTTCAACTAAATTGCTCTTATCAAGGTCACCTTGACTTCCCTGTGGCTATATCCAATGGCCAAGTCTTAGTCTTCATCTTACATGATAGCAGAATATGATCTCTCCTCCTTGAATCACTTTCCACTTGGCTTTTGGATGCAGACTTACCTGGTCCTCCTCTTACCTATCTGGCTTCTCCCCTCATTCTTCTTTGTTAGATTCTCTTCATCTTTCTGATTTCCAAAACTTGGAGTATTCCAAGATTCAGTCCTTGGACCTCTTCTCTTTTCTATCTTCACTCACTTATTTGGTCTCATCCAGTCTCATGGCTTTAAATACCATTTATTATATGCTGTGTTCAGCCTGCATTCCTCCCCTGAACTCCAGACTCACATATCCAACTGCCTCAATATCTCCACTGGGATGACTAATAGACATCTCAAATTTAACAAGTCCAAAACTGAACTCCTGATCTCTTACTGCTGCCCCACCACCAAACTCTATTTCTCTTCTACCCTTCCCCAGTTCTCAGGCCAAAACCTTGAGGTCATCCTTGATGCCTTGCTTTCTCTCACACTCCGGATCTGATCTGTGAGCTTAACCTTCAATCTGTGTCCAGAATGTGACCACTTCTTACTATTTTCACTACCACTGGTACCACTCACCTAAATTAGTGCAGGAGTTTCCCAACTAGTCTCCCAGCTTCTATTTTTGACACTTTCAGACTCTTCTCAAAGCAGAAGCCAGTGATATTGATAAAACACAAATCAAAGAGGGTCACTCCTCTGCTCAAAAACCCTTTGTTTTTAGCAAAAGCTCAATTCCTAAAATTCCTTTAAAGCCCTACATGCTCTGTTCCCTGCCCATTCCTTCTCGAACTACATCCCTTGCTTTTTCATCCTTGCCTATCCCATTCTTGCAGCACTCTCCCCACCTTTTGCTGTTTCTTGACCTTCCCAGACACCCCCAGACCTTTGTATTCACTGTTCCTGGGATGTTCTTCCTTCAGACATGACTCACTCACCTCCCTCCCTCAGATGTTACCTTCTCAGTGAGCCCTTCCCTGTTTACCCATTCACAATTGTTCATTTATGTATCAACTTGACTAGACCACGGGGTACCCAGGCGTTTGGTCAAATGTTATTCTGACATTTGACGTATGGATGTATCTGTGAGGATGTTTCTGGATGAGATGAACCTCTGAATCAGTAGATTGAGTAAAGCAGATTGCCCTCCCAAAATATGGAGGGGTGTCATCCTATTAATTAAAGACCTGAATAGAACAAAAAGGCTGGAGTAAGAGGGAACTTTGCCTGCCTGACTGTGAAATTAATTTTCTGTCCTTGGACTGGAACTTACATCATTAGCACTCCTGCTTCTCAAGTCTTCAGACTCGAACTGGAACCACACTACTGGCTCTGCTGGTTCTCTAGCTTGCTGACTACATATCTTGGAACTTCTCTGCCTCCATAATCATGTGAGCCAATTCCTTATAATAATCTACTTTATATATAGAAGAAGAAGAATAAAGTCTATTGTTTCTATCTCTCTGGAGAACCATGACTAATGTATCATCTAAATCACACCTCCTGGGGTACCTGGCTGGCTCAGTTGGAAGAGCATGGGACTCTTGATCTTGGGGTTGTGAGTTTAAGCCCCATGTTGAGTGTAGAGATTACTTAAAAATAAAATCTTAAAAAAAATAAATTAAATAAAATCACAACTCCCAACTGTTCCACCATGTGAGGACACAGAAGGGCCCAGGTATGAACCAGGAAATGGGTCTTCATCAGCCACCCCACTGAATCTGCTGGCTTCTGATCTTAGACTTCTAGCCTCCAGAACTGTGAGAAATAAATTTCCATTGTTTACAAGCTAAAAATAAAATAAAATAAAATTACAACTCCTAAGTACCTCCCTTTTACCTTCCCTGCTTTATTTCTGTAAAATTTATTGCCATCTACCAGAACATAGATTTATTTTACTTACCCCCCCCCTTTTTTTTTTTTTGCCTATATCTACCACCAGAATATGAGTTCCACAAGGGAAGGGTTTATGTCAACTTCATTGATTGCTGTATCCTAACACCTAAAAGAATACCTGAGATATATGGGGTATTGGATAAATATTTACTGAATGAATGAATGCCTACCCTATGCAAAACATCAGCTTTGGGAGCTAGTGAGAGAGATGAGTAAAGCTAAATTATATAACACTATACTTTGGGTTCCTCATTTATAAAATGGGGGTAATATTTCATGAAGTCCTCATATCTCATAGGACTGTTATGGGAATTAAATGACTGAATATTTATGCAATGTTTGGAATAGTGCCTGGTATAGTACTACAGTAAGTGCTATACTAAGTAAACTAAGTTTACATATACATATATCCCTGCCCTCAAAAAGCTTGCATATAATAGAGTGGACATATGTAAAAAGTCCAGGGTATGCAGGGCACCTTGTTGGTTCAGTCAGTTAAGTATCCAACTCTTGATTTTCTCTCAGGTCATGATCTCAGGGTTGTAAGATTGAGCCCCACGTGGAGCCCTGCATTGGCTCCATCCTCAGCTGGGAGTCGGCTTGAGGATTCTCTCCCTCTCCCTCTGCCCTCCCTCCTGCTCTCTCTCTAAAATAAATAAATAAATCTTAAAAAAAAAAAAAGTACAGAGTGTGCAGTGGGTGCACAGAAGATGGAAGGGGTCAATTTCCCCTTAGGGCCAAGGAAGCCTTCACAGAGAAAGTGATATTTAATGTGAATCTTGGAGGATGAACAGGTGTTTACTAGGCCAATAAGAAGGGCATTTTAGGCTGAGAACACAGAGTAAATGGTTGAAGAAGGAGGCTCAGGAGTTAAGAATAAATCTGACCTCCCACCTTCCAGGAAGTGATGATCCGGAGTTGTCTCAATAAATCCAGCTTGTTTTTCCTACATTATGCTTTAATTTCTTTATTATGTAAGGGAAGGCATTGGTAACACTGAATATTAAGTTGTAGAGAAAATTTTGGAGATTGTTACACCCTAGGGAAATGTTTACCCCAATCTGTTTAATGCATTTGATGAAAAGAATATGCTAACTCTATTTTTTTTTTAAGATTTTATTTATTTATTTGAGAGAGAGAGCATGAGAGGGTAGAGGTCAGAGGAAGAAGCAGACTCACCGTTGAGCAGGGAGCCTGATGCGGGACTCTATCCTGGGACTCCAGGATCATGACCTGAGCTGAAGGCAGTTGCTTAACCAACTGAGCCACCCAGGCGTCCCAGAACCTACTAACTTTAAGTCACCTTAATATTCTTGAAAGAATCTTCAGGTTTCTTATAATAATTAATATTTCTAACATCTTATCTGCTGATAATGATTACTGATAACCATTTTGCTTAAAAGTGTTACATTAGAATTCATTTGTTTAAAAAGCATTCTGATTTAGGGCCACCTGGGTGGCTCAGTCAGTTAAGTATCTGCCTTCAGCTCCGGTCATGATCCTGAGGTCCTGGGATCGAGTCTTGCATCAGGCTCCCCGCTCAGCGGGGAGTCTGCCTCTCCCTCTTCCTCTGCCATTCCCCTGCTGGGGCTCTCTCTCTCTCTGTCAAATAAATAAAATCTTTAAAAAAAATTCTGGGGGCGCCTGGGTGGCTCACTTGGTTAAGCAACTGCCTTCGGCTCAGGTCATGATCCTGGAGTCCCGGGATCGAGTCCCGCATCGGGTTCCCTGCTCGGCGGGGAGTCTGCTTCTCCCTCTGACCCTCCCCCCTCTCATGCTCTCTCTCTCTCATTCTCTCTCTCAAATAAATAAATAAAATCTTTAAAAATAAAAAAATTTAAAAAATTAAAAAATTAAAAAAATTAAAAAATTCTGATTTCAATTTTACCATACATTTTATTCATTTATTTCATTAGTTAACTAAAAGTAGGCTTTACTTATTGTCACAATGTCAAAATATTATCAGTACTTATTTTAAGAATAAAACAACCCTAATGTCTATTAAAATATCTTCCAAGAGACTTTTTTCTATGTTAAAAAATATTACATAGAAACATTACTTCACATACCTTTGACTAAGTCATTTCTTTTTTTTTTAAAGGCTCAACCTCACAACCTTAAGATCAAGAGTTGTAAGCTCCAACTGAGCCGAATGATCTAGAAATCAGTGAAGAAGGACCTCTGGAAGCTAAAAAGGGCAAGGAAATACATTTCCCTCTGAAGCCTCTAGGAGAAATACAACATTGCTGACACCTTGATTCCAACTCAGTAAGACTCAATGTGGACTCTTGACCTCCAGAACTGTGATAGAATAAATTTGCAATATTTTAAGCCATTAAGTTGTGATAATTCATTATAGTACCAAAAGGAAATTAATACTGACTCTGAGGCATCTGTATTAGTTAAAATTAGATTCAGCTATAAGTGGTAGAATTCCTCAAATATCTGTAGCTTGAACAAGGTTGAACGAGTTATGATCTCTCTTTAAAATAAGTCCAGATTCAACAAATCAAGACTTATATAGCAAATCCACCATTACCCAGGCTCCCTCTATCTTGTTGCTCTGCCACCCTCAAGATATGGTTTCAACACCATGGTTCAAGATAGCTGCTCAATCTCCAGCCATCACATACACATTCTAACCAAAAGGAAGAAAGAGAAAGCAGAGGAAAGCATACCCTTTCCTTATTTAAAAAAAAAAAAAAACTTTTTGAGAATTGTACACACGATGCAGCTTGCATCTCCTAAACAAACACTTGGTCATATAGCCACACCTCATTTCAAAAGATGTTGGGAAATATAGTCTTTATTCTAGGTGAGCTAGTGCCCAGTGAAAAATAAAAGGTCCTATTCCTAGGAGAAAAGGAGGGAAGAAATAATAAGAACTACTTATAATAACTGTCACAGCATCAATCTCAGTTGAGATTACATTACAAGAGGAATCAAAATCCTCAATAATCCATTAGCTGTCACCCCTGCACCCATCTTCATTAAAACCAGACACATTCAAGCTAAGAGTTATTTTCCTTTACTCTGAGCTTGGTTGAGTTTTGCCTATATGTTTCTTTACCTAAGAGTTAATGGCTAATCAATACTTTCTTGACTGATGTCTTTAGATGTGTTAATATATCATCAGTCAGATCATTGGTATTTTTTTTTTTTAAGATTTTATTCATTTGACAGAGAGAGATACAGCGAGAGAGGGAACACAAGCAGGGGGAGTGGGAGAGGGAAAAGCAGGCTCCCCGCAGAGCAGGGAGCCAGATGCGGGGCTCAATCCCAGGACTCTGGGATCATGACCTGAGCCAAAGGCAGACGCTTAACGACTGAGCCACACAGGCGCCCCAGATTATTGGTATTTTGCTGGCCCAAGTCAGTCTATCTCTTTCAGGTAACTATACATTTTTTTCCTATGATCCTACAGTTTATTTTCAGAGGACATTCTTATTTCCTCATTCACAAGTTCTGGAAGGGCACTTCTCCATAGCCTCAAAGGACAATAACAGATTATAAAGACATTTGCCACTGGGTTAAAGCCTGGTGCCCACAGATAAGTTTCACTCTCTTCTGTGGCCACTGATCATGGCCAAGCATTCCAATCCTAGAATTGTCTGAAATTTGTCCCAAATGGAGCAAATTGTGACCATGTGGTTGAGTATAAATCCAATACACTACATGAAAGATAACTGTGCAATTTGTTCTTGAAATTCTTTTTGGCTAGAGTCAAGGTTGGTCTAACAAGTAGGTGAAGAGAATATCTATGCTCATTGAATTACAACACGGTAGGTAAAATTAATACCCATATTTTGCTGATGAAGAAATTGAGGCCTAGAGAAATTAAGCAGTTTGTCCAAGGTCTGGGCTCTTAAACATTACACTATTGATATAACTTGAGAAATATGGGGAATGTCTCTGCTCTAAAGTATTTCCCCATGAGGGGCACCTGGGTGGCTCAGTCAGTTAAGCATCTTCCTTTAGCTCAGGTCATGATTCCAGGGTCCTGGGATCAGGCCTCACATCAGGCTCCCTGTTCAGTGGGGAGTCTGCTTCTCCCTCTGCCTGCTGCTCACCCTGCTTGGGCTCTTTCTGTCAAATGAATAAATAAAATCTTAAAAAAAAAATATTTCCCCATGAATTTTCAGGATGCCTGAAATTTCAAACATTCTTTTGGTCTGGAAAGCAAATATACTGGGAGAAGAAAAGCTAACTCTTTAAAAAATCCAGTGGGGAAAATCATTATATTCTTTATATCTCCATGACTGGTACCTTACTTCATGAAGGCCACCATCGTTTCTCATCTGTATTACTACAATAGTCATCCAACTAGTCTTCAGACTCCCAAGACAGCTCCTTCTAATCTGTTCTCCACATTACAGCCAGAAGGATCTTCCCAAAACACAGATCTGCTCATATCATTCCCTGCTTAAATGCTTACAGGGACTCTTCATTGCCTTCCGCATGTCTACACTAGTTTTCAACTTTGTTAGGCAAAATATTATATAACAAATAATTTTGATCATCCCCCCATTATTCTGAAAGTTAATTCCTAGAGAAAGTAAATGATCTATGTACAGAATTTAAACAGATAGCACTCTAATATAAAGGAGAAATACAAATAATTAACATAAACAGCATTAGTTCAATTTTTTTTTTAAAAGATTTTATTTATTTATTTGACAGAGAGAGACACAGTGAGAGAGGGAACACAAGCAGGGGGAATGGGAGAGGGAGAAGCAGGCTTCTTGCCAAGCAGGGAGCCCGATGTGGGACTCGATCCCAGGACCCTGGGATCACGACCTGAGCCGAAGGCAGACACTTAACGACTGAGCCACCCAGGTGCCCCTAGTTCAATTTTTAACAATGCTTGGCTGTGATTACATTAGAAGAAAAATCTCTACAAATTTTGGGATAGTGGAGACAGCACTGACCTCCCCCATCCCACACCCTATAGATAACTACTGGTCTAAAGTCTTTAATGTGACTTGTAATGTTTCTGTGCTCTGGACTCTCCTCACCTCTCCAGCCAATATTCTCACTGATCAGCTTGCTTTGGGCTTGAATCCTCATAAACTACCTGAATATCCAATTCGTACAACAGTTTCTCACTTACTGGTCTTTGGGCAAGAAGCCACTGTCTTGGCCTGGAACTCTTCTTTATCCTCTCTCCAGCTTTATCTGGCTAATTCCTTTTCATTCAGGTCTCTGCCTAGAAGTAATTTTCTCCAGGAAGCCTCCTCTGACACACCGTAAGATGTGGCATCCCTCCAGAGCATCCTGAAATTTCCTCTATTATAGCATACATCCCCTTGCATTGCAACTTTCTCTTTATTTCTCTGGTCACTCCCTGGACAATGAGTTTTTTGAGAGCATAGACTGTGGTCACTGTTATGGCACACAACGGTTGGCACAGAATTGACATTCATAATGACTTGTTAAAGGAAAAGGAAGTTGGAGAGCATCAAAAACTAACTTAGTTAAACTCTTTTTTTTTTTTAATTTTATTATGTTATGTTAGTCACCATACAGTACATCATTGGCTTTTGATGTGGTGATCCACGATCCATTGTTTTTGTATAACAGCCAGTGCTCCATGCAGTACGTGCCCTCCTTAATTTATATTTCTACTGAAGGCCACTTTGGGAAAGGAAATAATGAAGTTGGGAGTATTACAGTCAGCTATTATTTTTTAGAAACACAGTATTTTGGAAATGTGCATAAACATCAAAAATACAAAATGTATTTTGAAAAAAAAATGAAATGTAAGAAACCTGACAAACATTACATCAGCCACGTTATTAAGGTCAACATCAACAGTGGTAAACCATGTTGATAGTATGTACTCTTGATGTGATATGATGAAAATGGCACTTCACCTTTGTGATTTTCCTCCCAATCCCAATCTAAACAAAAGAAAGACATCAGACAAATCACAGTTGAGGGGAATTTTACAAAATACCTGACAAGTACTCCTCAAAATTGTCAAGGTCATCAAAAACAAGAAAAGTCTAAGAAACTGTCATAACCAAGAGGAGCTTTTAAAGAGATACAATGACTAAATATAATCTGATATCCTAGATGAAATTCTGAAATAGAAAAAGGTAAAACCTAAGGCAATCTGAATAAAATATGGACTTTTGTTAATAATAATGTATCAGTATTTCATTAATTATCATAAATGTACCATTCTAACATAAGATGTTAATAATAGGGGAAACTGGGTACAGGGCATATGGGAACTCTCTGTACAATCTTTGCAATTTTTCTGTAAATCAAAAACTGTTCTAAAACAAAAAGGTTATTCTTTTCTATTGGCAAAACATTTAAAAAGACAAAGCATCCAAAAATAAGTGTATAAATGCAACAAGGCCATGAAAATATTGTCAACAACTTCAGTCATAAAGCAAATGCAACAGTACAACCCAGATGTAAAATAAAAAGTTCTATTAAACAACTTCGGTTGTACTCCATGACTCTAGTAGCCTCAACTTATTTGTCCAGTTGTTTTGGAATCATATAGACATTTTTATTCAGGATCAACCTTAAAAGAAGGCAGAGTAGGCAAAAAAGATAAGCTAACTAATTTTTGGTTTAAAAGAATCATCCCATTGGGAGCCTATATGTTTATTTCAACAATGGTACTCTTGCTCCAACATTTCTCAGAATCCCACTTTGGAGTTACAGAGCCTGTCTGTGAATCTCCTAATACAATCAATGTGGTTATTTTATTTTTATTTTTCAGTGTGGTTATTTTTTTAAAGATTTTATTTATTTATTTATTTATTTATTTATTTATTTATTTGAGAGAGAGAGTCCGGGGATGGTAGGGAGCAGAGGGAGAGGGACAATCAGATTTTGCACTGAGCCCAGAGCCAATGCGGGGCTTGATCTCATGACCCTGAGATCATGACCTGGGCCAAAATCAAGAGTTGGATGCTTAACCGACTGAGCAACCCAGGCACCCCTAAGTATGGTTATTTTAAATACATCCACATTTCATTTAGGACAAAATGGCATTTGAACATGTGATCACTCAAATTATTTACCATTTTTTAACACTAATGACTGTATCTTTGAAAAATCATGTCTACCTTAACAAATTAAAAGTTGCCATCATAAGCTCCCCCTGCTTGTGCTCTCTCCCTCTTTCTCTCTCTAAAAAAAAGAAAAAAAGAAAGAAAAAGTTGCCATAAAAAATGCTATTCAAAAAAAGTTCTGTGTCTATAAGATAAAAAACAAAATAAGAGCTCCTATTTTAGGCCAGGGGTTGGCAAACATTCTCTGTAAAATTTAAGACAGTAAACATTTTAGGCTTTGTTGGTCCTATGGATTCTGTCACAACTAATCAACTCCTCTATTGTAGTATGAAAGCAGCCACAGACAATACTTAAATGAATGAGCTTACCTTCATTCCAAAAAAATTTTATTTACAAAAAGTTTGTGGAACACATCTGGCCCACAGGGCCCTTGTTTGCAGACCCCTGTTTTAGGTAATAACAGATAACTGACATAAATACAGTTGATCCTTGAACAACATGGGGCTTATGGGTGCCAGCTTTTCAGCTGGCACCCATAAGCCCCATGCAGTTGAAAAGCTATGTATAACTTTTGACTCCCCCAAAATTTAACTACTGATAGCCTACTGTTGACCAGAAACCTTATTGATAACATAGTTAACACAAATTTTGTATGTTATATGTATTATATACTGTATTCTTACAATAAAGTTAGCTACAGAAAAAGTTATTAAGAAAATCATAAAGGAAATTCGCCTGGGTGGCTCAGTTGGTTAAGCACCCAACTCTTGGTTTCAGCTCAGTTCATGATCTCAGGGTCATTATCTCAGTGTCATGAGATGGAGCCCCACATCTGGTTCCGGCTCAGTTTGGAGTCTGCTTGAAATTGTTTTCCCCTCCCTCTCCTTCCCCCACTTCCCCTCCCCCCTCCCCACTACCTGCTGGTGCACTCTCTTCTCTCCTCTCTCTCTCTCTCTCAAATAAATAAATAAATAAGGGGCTACTGGGTGGCTCAGTCGGTTAAGCAGCTGACTCTTGGTTTCGGCTCAGATCATGATTTTGGGCTCCATGCTCAGTGGGGAGTCTGGTCAGGGTTCTCCCTCTCCCTCTGCTCCTGCTCCCACTCACGCTCTCTTTCTCTCTCTCTCTCAAGAAATAAATCTTTAAAAATAAATAAATAAATAATAAAATCTTTAAAAAAAGAAAATCATAAGGGAAATATATTTACAGTACTGTACTGTACTACACAAAATCTGCATGTAAGTGGATCCACACAGTTCAAACCTGCCTTGTTCAAAAGACAACTGTATATAGCCTTCCAAAGTGACAGCAATTACTGGGATATATAATTTTGGGCTTAAAAATTTTTTTTCACCCACTGTTTAATAGTCAATAGTAAGGCATTTTAAAATCTTGTTTAAAAGCATTATTTTTTTAACAGCATTTGAGTAAAGTATTGTATTGATGCTTCCTCTCCCAGGGGGAAGCAATTACGATACAAGTACAGTTTTATCATTCAATCAGCAGAAGCTGTATTTTGGTTTTTAAGATGACCATTAAAAATAAAAGCACAATGCATCATCCACTGCTCCAAGAGTACTACTGTAGACTCCATTCTTCAGGAAGTAATCTGAGGTCACCTCACTTAGTATCAATATAATCTTTGTTAAAAAAAAAAGGGGGGTGGGGACACATAAATATAAAACACAGCAAGCATACACACAAAAAACTCAATGTCAAAATGATAATGTGACCAATTAATAGTGAGTAAAAAATTAGTTTATCCAAAACATCGAGGAGAATACAAGGTGAAAACAATCTACAGAGTACTTCTAGCATTGTTTATCCATTTCATTGCCACATGGAAACAAACATATTTCCTTGGCATTCACAAATTTTAAAAAATAAAACTAAAAATCTTTTCTTAGACAGAGATTGATGTTTGTAAATGCTTGATATAAAGAGCAAGAACCCTAAACAGTTCTATTTAAACAAATGGTGCCTTTTCTTTGTTCATTTAAAAACATTTGTTGGAATTAATGATTACAATTTTCACATCTTCAAAAGAAAAGAGATATGAAATGGGACCGGCACTAACATTTCAGACTTACTGGACTATTTTTCCCTTTTGCCATTTTCCCACTACACTAGTGATTCTCAAATGCAATCTTTGAATGCACCAACATCACCTGGAAATCTGTTAGAAAGCAGATTTTTGGACCTTACCCCAGACCTCCTAAATCAGACACTCTGGGAGTGGGGTCCAGTGACAAGGCTCCAGCTGATATAGATGCACACAAAGGTTTGAAAACTACTGGTCTACATCTAGGCAGATGCTTATGTAGCTACCGCAAAAGAGAAAGAGCCATACTCTTGGTTGCTGGGTCCCAGGACAGGCCCATCTCAAGTCTCCTCACTCTTTCCATGTTTTACTAACTCAAATATAAAGGAGGGGAGAGTGAAGATGGCTTCCAAATGCAAACCCATACTCACTCATAACTGCTACTCTTCCTGCTCATCATCAACTGCCTAATCCATATGTAGACTTAACATATTAGCATATGAGGTATCTACACTTTCTCACTCAGCTAAAACTCAAGGACTACGAGTGCATAACGGGGACAGGGAGGAATACTGTTTTTCATAAAAAGAATTACATAGCAATTGACTCCTAAACCATGTGTATATATAACATCAGTTGCAATAATATCTTAGGCATATTTTCAAAAGAGATCCATTAGAACCTTCCCTTTTAGAAAATCGTTTATATATAACATGTTTTTGTATACTGATGGGGAATAAAATGTCACTGAAATTACCGCCCTCTCAGAATGTGATAAAAATCCACCTCCAGGGGTGCCTGGATGGCTTAGTCAGTTAAGTGTCTGCCTTCAGCTCAAGTCATGATCCCAGGGTCCTGGTCCTGGTCCTGGGACGCGTCAGGATCCCTACTCAGCAGGGAGTCGGCTTCTCCCTCTGCCCCTCCCCCCCACTTGTGTGTGCATGCTCTCTCAAATAAATAAAATCTTTTAAAAAAATTTAAAAAATTTCACCTCCAAATATAGAAGCACAAGAACACAATGCTTTCAGTTTCTTTCTGTTTGGCTTTAACACCTGCTTGATCAAAGAAATTACAGCCCTAAAAATTAACAAGCCTCTTCTAAACTAAAACAATTTTTTAAAATAAATAAGGATGTAATTAATGAATGAAAACACTACCCTACGCACTGTATTGTAATAAGCATTAATGGGAGGGGAGGTTA
Organism: Leptonychotes weddellii; assembly: GCF_054177405.1. Classification (NCBI taxonomy): domain Eukaryota; kingdom Metazoa; phylum Chordata; class Mammalia; order Carnivora; family Phocidae; genus Leptonychotes; species Leptonychotes weddellii. The sequence continues at coordinate 62,713,125 of NC_138378.1, read as the reverse complement.
TAAATTAAAAAAAAAAAAGGTATTGGGATAGCCAGTTAAGATGTTCAGAGGACAAGAAAGCAGGGGGATCTGAGGTCAGCAGCAGGAACCTTCAGATGTGGAAACTGAACTGGTTTTTGAAGGATGGATGTGTAGGGAGATGGGAAGGAAAATTCCAGTTAGGCAAATGCCATGAGCAAAGACTCTGACTATACTTGGTATATTTGAAGAAATAAATAGAGTAGACCAATTTAGCTGGAGAAAGACATCCATATAGGAAAAGATCGGTAGACTTGGGTCCATTTTACTGTGGTCTTAAATGTCAGGCTGGGGCATTTGATTTGTTCTAAGAGCAATGAGGAACCATTTAAAATTCTAGGAACATAATGAAAGCAGAATTTTAGGAAGACTGATTTGACTAAATGTGTAGAGTAGGTTACAGTTGGGCTTATCAAATTGTAAAATGCATATAAAATCACCTGGGATCCCATTAAAATGCAGATTCCAATGCAGTAGGTCTGGCGTGCAGGATAAGATTCTGTATTTCTAACACAATCCCAGTGATACCCAGCCTGTTGGTCCTCAGACAGCACTTTGATTAGTGGAGGATTAGGGTAAAGTTGTAAATTCAAGATATCCCCTGAGGTCTAATATCGAAATAGGAAGAGAAAGCACACCATAAAGAAAATAACTTTTTTTGGAGGCGGAGCAAGATGGCGGAGGAGTAGGAGACCTGGATTTCGTCTGGTCTCAGGAATTCAGCTGGATAGGGATCAAACCATTCTGAACACCTACAAACTCAACAGGAGATCGAAGAAAAGAAGAGCAACAACTCTCTCATCAG
>NC_138378.1:62695824-62711802 GCF_054177405.1 Leptonychotes weddellii | reverse complement strand
TGGGTTAGCCTGGTAATGGGTATTGAGGAGGGCACATTCTGCATGGAGCACTGGGTGTTATGCACAAACAATGAATCATGGAACACTACATCTAAAACTAATGATGTAATGTATGGGGATTAACATAAGAATAAAAAAAAAGAAAATTGATTTTGCAATTAAACTATTTTCCTCTTTGATAAAGAAAAAAAAAGAAAAAAGAAAATAACTTTTTTTTAATACAAAGAAATATAACTAAAAAGCTGATAAATTAAAAAAAAGAGAAATACTAAAATTATATTCTATTTGCCTTAAAAGAAGGCAGGAAAGAAAGAACCGAAGAAAACAATAGATAGGACAAATAGAAAATAGACAAGCCATAGTAATAATCACATGCAGTGAAATGGACTAGAGCCACACATATGTGTGATTAACTGATTTTTTTGACAAAGTCTCAGAACCAATTCAGTGGAATCTTCTCAATAAATAGTATTGAAACAATTGGATATTCATGTGCCCCATCCTCCCCAAAACAAACCCTGCACTATGTTCAAAAATTAACCAAAAATAAATCATGGACCTAAATGTAAAATATAATAAAACTATAAAACTTCTAGAAGAAAGCTTAGGAGAAAATCTTTGTGACTTCACTTTAAACAAAGATTTCTTTGCTTACAACACCAAATGTGCTATTCATAAAAAAAAAAAAAAAGAAAGAAATGGATTAATCTGGCTTCATCAAAATTCAGAACTTCTCTTTGAAAGACATCTTTAAGAAAATGAAAAGATAAGCCACACACTAGGTGAGAATATATGCAAATCATATATCTGATAAAGGATTTGAATCCAGAATTTATAAAGAACTCTCAAAATTTAATAATGAGAAATACAACCACTCAATAAAAAGAAGGGGCAAATGAAAAAAAATAACATTTTACAAATTTATGATGCTAGTCTGTTTGTTTGCAAGGAACAGACATTTCTCATTCAAGCAGCTAAAGTGAAAGCAGGGGCCATAAAAAAAGAACTTAAGAGAATCTTACAGAAACAAATGCAGAGAGTATGGTACAATGCATCCCAGGAAATGGAAAGGCACTAGACACTGCTCTCTGCGCCTCTCTGCTATATGCTTTCCCACTTCCTTGTGCTTCCTTCTGCTTACTCACTATCAGTTTGCCCATTAGGACTCTCACTCCTGACTCTGAATTAACTTTCAGTTAAGTCTCAGTCCAAGTTCTCAGGAGAGGGGCACCTGCGTGGTTCAGTAGGTGGAGAAAGGCCTTTGGTCTTTGGCTCAGGTCATGATCCCAGGCAGGCTCCCTGCTCAGTGGGGAGTCTGCTTCTCCCTCTCCCTCTGCCCTTCCCCACTGCTCCTGCTCTCTCTCTCTCTTTTCCAACCTCCCCTCCTCCCTCCCTGAAATAAATACATAAAATCTTTAGAAGATGTTTAAAAAAAGTTCTCAGGAAAGAACCAGCTTGGATCAGTCTTTGGATTGGTCACCAGGGTCAGAAGTCCATCTCTGGTTCAACCATCTGTTACCTAGACAGAGACTTTCTTATAATATTTCAGGGTCTATGGGTGAAATGAAGAGGGACAGTTGAGTGTGGCAAACAAACTGACAAATAAATCTGTTAAAATGACTGGCAGCAGAGACTCTCAGGTTCAGCTGAGGTCTCTACTGTTTGCATAACAGATGTCAAGTACTTCCCTTGCTCTAAAGGCGTGCACTTTCCTGAATTGTTAAAACACTGAGGAACCAGTTCTGTCAGTCCTAAGGTATCATCCTCCTCCAGACTATATGAGTTGATGAAAAATTCACTGAGGTGGAAGAAGCAGGTGGTGAGGTCTGTTCCCTGTGTTGCTATGCATTTCCTTTCCCCCAAGCCCACATGCATGAGGCAACATGGGAGTTCTTATCCCTCAGAGGAGGAGGTTTTTAAGAGAATCACTTGGAGAGCTTGAAATTTGGGGGTACATGGGAACTGTCTCACTTTGAAAATGCTCTAAGTGAGGGGCGCCTGGGTGGCTCAGATGGTTAAGCATCTGCCTTCGGCTCAGGTCATGATCCCAGCGTCCTGGGATCGAGATCCACATCAGGCTCCCTGCTCGGCGGGAAGCCTGCTTCTCCCTCTCCCTCTACTGTTCCCCCTGCTTGTGCTCTCTCACTCTCTCTGTCAAATAAATAAAATCTTTAAAAAAAAATGCTCTAAGTGAAAGGCTGTGGCTACATTAGCCACAGATGGCAGAGCCAAGGGAGGGAAGGGCAGGAGAGAGAGATGCAGTCCCAAGAGGGAGCCATACTCAGAGCTGATGTGGACGTGGGGTGGGAGTTGGACAAAGTACAATCCTACAGGAGGAAAGTGGCTTGGATTTAAAGGGTGCCTGCCCCTTTTAAGAGCAACACCATCTCAAACGTGGACCCTCTAATGTGGACTAGATTTTTTCTTATCTAAGAATTATCTGAAATTGAGAGCTGATCAAAATTGTATCCAAGGTGTAGGAAAGGGTGAATCTTCAGAGCTGGTTTAAATGGAGAATGGGGTTGGGGGGGATTGCCCGCACCCTTCTAGTCCAACAGCTTCTTTATTTTTTAATTTTCTTACTTTCCTAATAAGATAAAGTCCACTGCTTTATTCAGGGTATATGAACATTCCAGCAAGCTTGGGGGTGGGGGGAGGAGAAGAAACCACAAAGAAAGACAGATGTACAGGGGAAATGTACTATAAACCATTGTTTTCTTTTTTGGTTAAATAAAAAATCTTTATAATCAAAATCCCACTCATAAGTAAAAGTGAGTGAGATAGAAAAAAAAATTGATTGTTTTTAATCTAGCATTTATGTGGATATTCTCATTTCATAGGTACAGTTTATTTGGGTATTACTACCATCCACTGGCAGAATACCTAAATGGAAAAACAAATATCAGGAAGGAAAAAGCATTACCAAGAGGAAGCTCAAGAAGATGGGTTCAGGAGGGTGGATGGCCCGCCAGGCACTAGGCTAGGCAGGTCAGTGGAAGGAGGCGACTGTGTGCAGGAAGGCCATGTCGCTCTCCTCCAAATCCTTAGCAGCTCATCAATTTAATTCTGCACATCCCCCCTGTGCTGAATGCACTGGCATAGCTCATGGATGAAGAATGTCTCCAGGGTGGCCTCTCCATCGTGGTTCTGGATGTCCATGTTGCTCACAAGCATAGGCTGGCAGATCTCCTGTCTCTGGAATTCAGATCTTCAACCGTCTGGTCATTCACTCTCTCTTCACAGGTGAGGAGCAGATCAAACAGATCTTTGCCATTCTGGAACATTTCTGGCCAGGGTTTGATTCTCTTATTTCTGTCCAATATACGTAAAATGTCCTTCTGTCCTTCCTAAGGAAATCATTGTACATTTAATCTTAAGTAGTTTTGAAATCATAAATATTTGGCTCGTCTCTTTAAACCACCTGCAAATGTAAAACTATGTCACCCCAATGGTGGTTGCAGATTCCAGGCACTGATTAATCAGAGAATAGTCTAGCATTCTGAAAACAGAACTTGGAGTTAAAGATTTGTTTGGTTTTTAACTTCTATTTCTTTCTTGAAATAAAACCGTGCTTCATTTGCGATTTAGAGCCCAACATAAAACTTGCTAGAAGCTCCAATGAAGAGGGAGATACATATTCTTCCATAAAAGCTGCACAAGATTTCCTAATGAAAGTTTACGACAGATTAGAGAATGGAGAAGCTAGCTAAATAGTATTACGTACTTCTATATCGTCAAGTAAAAGCAATCCCGCAACCTCAATTTAGTTTAGCTAAACTAAGTGAAGATAAGTACTACCCCAGCCCCACCCTTAGCTTCACCATGGGAGCCCAGAAGCTGAAGAGGGAGGTCAGTCACACAAACCAAAAGGTTTGCATTCCCTACTGTGCCCAGTCATCTGGGATTCCAATAAGCTTCTGAAAGATTCCATTGTAAACATAGATTCTTATCCAGTGTCCTAGTACATCATTTTGTTTAGCAAACATTTCTCATTTCTCATGTTAACTGCTAAGTTAATTCATTCAACTTTTTTGTTTCTTCTTGCAGAGCCTTCTCCATGTCTGGCACTGTTCTCTAAGCTACTCGTGGAAGTTATATTTGAGTGTATGGCAGTGCAGATAATAAATAATACATTCATTAAAATATATCAGATGATAATAAATATTTTATTAACAAAAAAACGGCAGGGGAAAGGAATAGATATTGCTGGGGAAATGAATTTAAAATAGGGGTTCAGAGAAGGCCTCCTTGAAAAGGTGACATTTTGAGCAAAGACTTGAAGGTAGGAGCATCTTGGAATATTCAAGGAACAGCAAAAAGTTAGTATAGCTGGAACAGAAGGAGCGGGAGAGGGAAGGGCAAGGTGAGAGAGGGAAGAAGGGCCAGATCACTTGGGAACTCTTAGCTACTGTGAAGACTTGGCTATTACTCTGAAAGAGATGGGAAGCCATTCAAGAGCCAAAGAATGACATGACCTGACATGTTTCAATAGGATCATTCTGGATAAAGATGATAGGGGATGGAGTGCCGGGGGCAGCCAGCCACCTGGGAGGCTCTTAAAACACCCCAGGCCACAGATGATAAAGGCCAGAACTGTGGGTCAGTGTGGCAGCCCTTGGAGGAAATGAGGATGGAAGGAATAACCAGATTCTGATAAATAACTCCCTGAATGCCATACCAAGGTGTTGTGCTTGTATTTGGCACAGGGAAAACAGAAAGACAAATCCAAAACAAATTTAAATTCAACAACTAACCTATCAAGGGGAATTTGACTATTTCAGGAGTATTTTATATTAGTAAAGTCTACAGGTACTTTTCAAATATAAAACTTTCAGGTATAGATATTCTGGAAACCAGAAAAGCCTTGAAACCATTTAAAATGCATATCAGATTCTTTGAAAGCGTTTATGAATTTGACAAAGTATCTTCCACAAGGGAAGAATGCCCTAGAAGGAAAAGAAAGATATTAGATTTTCTTTAAAAAAAAATACACCAAGAGATATATAAATAGAAAACAGCTGAAAATATACCTAGATGTCACAATGTGCCAGATTACCATCTGATATTTCTAATAAAGATCTAGTACCAAAAGTACCAAAGCTCAGTGCTAAATGACACAAACCACTTTCCAATGAGAAAAGAGCAGTCAGTAGAAATAAGAAAGGACTCGGGCGCCTGGGTGGCTCAGTTGGTTAAGCAACTGCCTTCGGCTCAGGTCATGATCCTGGAGTCCCTGGATCGAGTCCCGCATTGGGTTCCCTGCTCGGCAGGGAGTCTGCTTCTCCCTCTGACCCTCCCCCCTCTCATGTGCTTGCCCTCTCTCATTCTCTCTCTCTCTCAAATAAATAAATAAATAAATCTTAAAAAAAAAAAGGACTCAAAAAAAAAAAAGGCACAAAATATAGCATTAAGTGTATGTGACTTTAAAAGAGATTAAGAACTGCATAGCAGAGGTCTTCCCTCTAATATGATAACAGAGATAGAGACAGACAACTACAAAAAATGCTATGTATTCATGAAGGATAACATAATACAAATTTGAAAATGGAATAATACAAAGCATTATTTTACTTTGTCACCAAGTAGCCATGATTATTAGCAGTGCCACATGTCTTTTCAGTCTTTGTTTTTTCCTTATCTTTTTCCTAAGTGAAATAAAGGAGAGTTGTTCTCTCCAGAGGGAGAGAAGGAGAGAGAGAATGATTACAATAAATTGCATATGCACCTTTGATATTTAGGACAAATGTTTATGCCATCCTCTTTTCCCTATCAAATTTGTCTACCAGCCTTGGGGATATCTTTTATGTTCCCTGATAGCTTCTGGAACATCCCACTTTCTCTCCAATTACATCACCCTTGACAACTTCAACATCCCTGTCCATGACTTTTTGATGACCTGAGCTCATATTTTCTCAGCCTGATTGACTTCTTGCCACCTTTCTTCCTTGGATATTGAATCTGCTCAACTTCTCAGATTTTAAATAAATGCCCATCCCCAGCCATCACCTCTTCGCTCATCATTTCTCCCATTCTACTGAATCTGGTATTTGTCCTCAGAGTAATATAAATTCCATCAACTCTCACCTAGTAGTGCTATGGTTAAGGCTATGGATTATAGAGTCAGTCTGCCTAGGTTTCAATCATGACCCTCCCTTCACTAGCTGAGTGACCAGAGACAAATTACTTAATCCCTCTATGCCCTAAATTTCTCACAGGTTTCCTCTGAAGGTTAAATGAGATAATCCACATAAACCTGGCACACATTAAATCTGTGATGAACATTAGCCAGCAGTATCAGTATTCCAATTGGCTTCACTTGTCCTTTGTGGAGCCTGGTCACCATAGTTATCTTGGTTTTCTTCCACTCTGCTTGGTACTAGTCCCTTCCACTTTTCACTTTTTTCATCTCAGCTCCTGGTTTGATTTAAACCTTGATTACTTCCTGGACCTAGTTGGACTTCTAGACCACCAGGTACACTCAGGAATTTTTTTAAAAGATTGTATTCATTTATTTGAGAGAGCGAGCACGAGCAGGGGTGAGGAGAGGCAGAGGGAGAGGAAGAAGCAGACTCCCCACTGAGCAGGGAGCCCAGTGTGGGCTCACGGGGCTTGATTCCAGGACTCTGGGATCACAACACAAGCTGAAGGCAGATGCTTAACCAACTGAGCCACCCAGGCGCCCCAGGAATTTTTTTTATAATTAATCTCTCCTTGAGTCCCTATTCCATTCCCCACAACAGCTACTCTAAACCACCTCTATTTTCCTAAAGTTCTCAAATCTTGCCCTGCCTGAAATATTTTTATGACATGAGGTTGTCTCCTACTTCACCAGAAGACAGAGACCACCCTGCTACAAAGAAAGCTTCTCCTCTACTCTCTGTTTCTTCCCATGAAGAAGGAACCCAATGAATGTAACTCTTGGCCTCTCTGCCCCTGTACTTACTCTACCTTAGGGGAAGTGGAATGACTCACTTGATAGGTAAGTTTGTCCAGAATAAACTAGCATTCTCTATCCAGGCTTTAGATCTCTTGGCAGCCAGCCAGTCCACACAGCCAGGACCAATCACTCTCTCATTGGCCATAAGATGTACAGGAGGCCAGCTCGGCCTCTGGAGGGCCTGGGGAAACCTGTAGTTTGGAAAGGGAGTATGGCCCTGACGTCTGAAGACCTCCCAACCGACAGATGTTGAGAAATATTAAAAAATCAAAACCCAAACTGGAAATTTAGAGGAGCTATATAAATTCAGAGGTATGAGTGGACTTTAGAATGTTTTCACCTTGACAGTAGTATGGGCTTTTAACAGCTGCAGTTTGGGACAAATGCCAGCAAGGATATGGAGCAATAGGAATGCTCTTTCATTGCTGGTGGGCATGTAAAATGGTACAGCCATTTTGGAAGACAATTTGGTAGTTCTCATGAAACTAAACATACTCTTACCAAAACTTAGAAGCAAGCAAGCTATATCTCTGTTGGTAAATGGATAAACAAACTGTGGTACATCTAGTCAGTGGAATATTATTAGGCATTAAAAAGAAATAAGCTATTGGGGCGCCTGGGTGGCTCAGTCAGTTAAGTGTCTGACTCTTGATTTCAGCTCAGGTCATGAACTATGGGTTGTAAGATTGAGCCCTACATGGGGCTCCACACTTGGCATGGAGCCTGTTTAACATTCTCTCTCTCCCTCTCCCTCTGCCCCTTCTCCCACCTTCTCTCTCTCTCTAAAAAAAAACAAAAAACAAAAAACTATCAAGCCATCAATGGACGTGGTGGAATCTTAAATGCATAATACTAAGTGAAAGAAGCCCATCTTAAAAAGGCTACATATTATACCACTCCAGCTATATGACATTCTGAAGGAGGCAAAATTATGGAGACAGTGAAAAGATAAATGGTTGCCCAGAGTTTGGGAAGGAGGGATGCATAGGCAGAGCAGAGAATTTTTAGAGCAGTGACATAATTCTAAATACTATACTTGTGGATACATGTCATTATACATTTGTCTAAGCCAATAGAATGTACAACACCAAGAGTAAACCCTAAGGTAAACTATGGACTTTTGGTGATAATGATACATCACCGTAGATTCATCCGTTGTAAGGAAAGTGCCACTCTGGTGCAGGATGTTGATAGCGGGGCAGGTTGTACATGTGCGGGGTTAGAGGATATACAGAAACTCTTCTCTGTACTTGCCACTCAATTTTTCTATGAACTTAAAACCACTCTAAAAAATAAAGTCTACTAAATAAATACCTATGCTAGGAAGGAGGTTTCCTTGTCTATTTTTAAATAGGGTATTTTTAAAAAATACGGATTCTTAGGCCTCATCTCAGAACTACTGAATCATTACTGCAGGAATAGAACATAGGAATCAGTATTTTTTTGCATGCAGTTGTTAAATAATAATAAGCATCTAGGTGATTATTTTGATCAGACAAGTTTGGGAAACATTGGCTTAGGCTATTCTCTAGCTGAATGCAGTTACAGCAACTGATGGCAAGGATTATAATTGTCAGCTCAGAAGACACAACTCAAGCAGTATTGGTGAATAGAGTTCTAAATGCAGCTCAAAGGCAATAGAATCCTTCTGTGTTCCATTTGTAGTTAAAAGGCTACATAACATGCTTTGACCAATGGAATGTGAATGGAAGTGATGTGAATAAAAGGTGTGTGCTACTTCTGGGCAGAAGTTCTTAGAGGTGGGGTATAACTTGTCAAAATCAAGAATCAGATGCTTAACCAACTGAGCCACCAGGTGCCCCCTTATTAACTTTTTTGATTATCTAGAAACTTAATGAGAGACGATATTAAACTAATACAATTTTTGTCCAAGCTACAATGGTTTACAAAAAATTCAAACCCTATTTACTCCTCGAAAAACTCTTTTTTTTTTTTTTTAAGATTTTATTTATTTATTTGACAGAGAGACACAGTGAGAAAGGGAACACAAGCAGGGGGAGCGGGAGAGGGAGAAGCAGGCTTCCCGCTGAGTGGGGAGCCCGACACCGGGCTCAATCCCAGGACCCTGGGATCATGACCTGAGCCAAAGGCAAAGACTTAATGAATGAGCCACCCAGGCGCCCCCTGAAAAACTCTTCTAATTGAGTGAAACATGAAGTGGAAAGGATGAGTTCTGAACATTGTATTTCTTTGAAGTTTAAATCTCAAGGGCAAGAGAATCTGAGTTTGGTCAGTAATTTCTCTTGACTTAAATTTTTAAGGGGTTTTAATCTTTAGACTTCTATTTTCCTTGGGAATTTGATAATGGGAGAGAGTTTGTGGTCAAATTTGAAGGGTCTCTGCGTTGACTGTATCTTATTAATGAAGTATCTTGATGGTGCTATGTAATCTCATTACAAGTCCTCTTATATGTGAGATCAAACAATGCTACTGAATATAATTGGTAAGGAAAATAGGGGAATGAAATGAGATTTGGAGTTTTTATAATTAATATACTATTTGTGGTCGTTATAATGTGGCCTGTTTTCTGTCTTGTCCTAGCAGCTTCTCTCTCATGTAGGGCTTGCTCCTGGTAGGGAGCTCAGGTTGGTTGTGAAAGCACATATAGCTTAGACCATCCTAGCACCATCCCATAGAGCCTAGACCATTCCAGGACCATCTGATCTTCCCAGGTTCCCTTGTGTTTACCTGAAAAATTGAGCCCACAAAGCTTCTCAATTTTAACTGCTACCCTTAGATGAACTCTCTAGTTTTATATACCAGGTGGGGCTCCTTTTTGGGGCATCTTGTTGTGATCTGGTGTTTTGTTTTGTTTTGGCGCTCTTGACCTCCTATCACATGTGAATCTTGTTGCTTTCATGATGTGTGCCCACCTGGGTATATTTGGAAGTTCATACCTTGCTACCTAAACTTGTTATTAATGTTGTTTGCGGGTTTTAGATTTTGTTTGTTTGTTTGTTTTAAGAAAGAGAGATAGAGCTGTGGCAGGGGGAATGGGGAGGGACAGAGGGAGAGGAAGAGAGTGAATCCTAAGCAGGCTTTGCGCCCAACAGGGAGCCCCATGTGGGGCTCAATCTCATGACTCTGAAATCACGACCTGAGCCAAAATCAAGAGTCAAACACTTAACTGACTGAGCCACCCAGGCACCCCTAGATTTTGCTAATCAATTTGCTCTGTTTTTGTAGGAACATATGGGGACATTTAAAAACGATGCCACTTTTAACTTCCCAAAATGCTCTTCGCTTTTTTCTTGACCTTTTCATATAGTAAAGATAATTGTATGCTCACTAAATCTCTTTTCTTTCTTTTTTTTTAAGATCTTATTTATTTATTTGAGAGAGAGAGACAGAGAGAGAGAAATAGCACGAGCGGGGTGAGGGGCAAAGGGAGAAGCAGACTCCCCTGCTGAGCAGGGAGCCTGATGCAGGATCCCAGGACTCCAGGATCATGACCTGAGCCAAAGGCAGATGCTTAACCAACTGACCCACCCAGGCGACCCCAAATCTCTTTTCATATTTCTTTTTTTTTTTTTTTAAGATTTTATTTATTTGACAGAGAGAGAGATAGCGAGAGCAGGAACACAAGCAAGGGGAGTGGGAGAGGGAGAAGCAGGCTTCCCGCTGAGCAGGGAGCCCGATGTGGGGCTCGATCCCAGGACCCTGGGATCATGACCTGAGCCGAAGGCAGATGCTTAACAACTGAGCCACCCAGCCGCCCTCTTTTTGTATTCCTTCTACATTCCCTGTCCCTCCCCTTTGTCCCCCTCCCCCAATTAAGCATGACCAGGGGACTAGTTCTGCCCAGTGAAACATGAATGGAAGTAACAGGTGTCACTTCACAGTGGTGGCAGTAAGACCTCTCTGCATCACCCCTTCATCTCTCTCTTCCCCCCGGTCATGAGCATATAGCCCAAGGACTGAAGCAACCAGCCTCAATGGGTCTCAGCATGGAGGACAGCAATCTACAGTAGAGTTTACACTAGTGAGAAATAAATTTTTATGTCTTGTGTCACTATTCTCTTGGAGGTGCTACTACAACATAAACCCAGACTACCCAGACACTTCCCCATCTACTTCCTCTATTCTCCCCTTTCACCTCTTCCTTATAAATATGCTCAAGTATCTCCTATCAAAAAAAACCTTCCCTGATTCTACTAGTTCTTAAATTATCATATATCTCCTTCTCGTTCACTGATACATTTCTGGAAGTAAAATCTATATTTGCTACTTCTACTTCCTCACCACCCACTCACTCCTTAATTCCTGGGGATCTGGCTTCTGCTTTCTTCGTTCTTCAGAAATTATTTTCTTTAAGATTACCAATGATCTCCTGCTTTCCAAATGACGTTCAATCCTACTCAACCTCTCTTCTACCAATGCCCCAAACTCTGGTCAAATGGTTTTATTTTATTTATTTATTTATTTTTTTTTTTTTTAAGATTTTATTTATTTGACAGAGATACAGCAAGAGAGGGAACACAAGCAGGGGGAGTGGGAGAAGGAGAAGCAGGCTTCCCACGGAGCAGGGAGCCCGATGCGGGGCTCGATCCCAGGACCCTGGGATCAGGACCTGAGCCAAAGGCAGACGCCCAATGACCTGAGCCACCCTCTCTTTATGATCACAGACTCCTTTGAAAATCAGATAAGTTACAGATCTTATTCTCAGAAAAGTCACATATACATATATAAAACTTTTTAATAAATTTCAGAGATTTTGATTAGCACATCCCCCATAGCCCATTCATAATTAACCTAAACATCTCTGTACCTTGGATAAAGAATTCTGCTCTGGTCTCTAAGAAACAGGAAAGTGAAGAAAGTCATCCATTCCCACAAAATAGTCACATGGAATATTTTTTCACTTCCCAATGTATTTTCCTATATCACCCTACCCTAAATTTTTGTCTCTCCTTTATTTTTTGCATGTCTGTAGTGGCTTCTTATACTGCCTATTCTCTCATGCATCTCTCTCTTCATTCAATCGTGGAGTACTTGCGGAATAAAAACCAACACGGTGTTCCTCTTATCCCAAAGGATATAACAGGATACTTGGGAAAGAGACATGTTCACATCAAAACCTGCATAATAATGGGCTCCTGGCTGGCTCAGTTGGTAGAGAATGTGACTCTTAATCTCAGGGTTCAAGCTCCATGTTGGACGTGGAAACTACGTAAAATAAAATAAAATAAAATAATAAAGTAAAATAAAATTTGAGTAATAAGATAAGGAAGAATATGAATAGGTGGGAGACATACTGAACGATTTCTGAGGAAGGGTAAGATACTGATTTCTGTTGGAGAGGGAATACAAACTGGACCTTAAAGACAGGTTGGGCATTTCTGTAAGTAGATAGAAGGAAGAATGGTGTGTCAAATGGAATAGAACAACAAGAAATACGTGAATATAAATAGAATGTTGGAGAGATCACACGTAGGCCCCACAGGGACTGACCAGGAAGGATATAAAGTTAGATAAAAACAGAATGCTAGGTTGGGGCTAGTCCTGTGTTAGCTTTGAGCACCAGGTTAGAGTCCGGGCTTTATTTTGTGAATAACAGAGAGACACTGAATATTTTTGAGCAAAGGACTGACAGAATAAAAATGATCTTTTTGGAGATTAATCTGCTAAAAGTATTTTTTTTTCATTTTATTTATTTACTTGAGAGACAGAAAGAGCAAGAGAGAACACGAGCGGGGTGAGGAGCAGAGAGAGAGAAGCAGACTCCCCACTGAGCAGGGAGCCCAATGCAGGACTTGATCGTGGGACTCCGGGATCATGATCTGAGCAGAAGGCAGATGCCCAACCAACTGAGCCACCCAGGCACCCCTGCTAAGAGTATTTCATGGAGAGATGAGGGACTGGCCAAAAGGAGAAAAGTTAGGAGTCTGTGCAATAATCCATGATTTGAATTTGTGAACAACTGAACTGCTTGCAAAAACCAATCTTAGCAAAAGGGGGCACAACTGATGTAGGAGGCATGAACATGTGTTGCTTGGATCTCCCTTCATCTGTTAGAATGCAGTCAGCTAAGAGCCTCCAACTGCAGCACCTTCAGGACCCACCACAGCAGTATTCTAGCTGAGGTCATCCTGTTCCCATAGCAGCCCCCACCAATGACTAATAATCACAGCAGTACTAGGGTCTGGCCACATCTACCTAAGGCAGGCCTTCTCTAACAGGCGATCTTTGCTCTGGAGCTCCCCAGTGGGTTGGCTGAGACTTTGCTGGCTGTACATCAAAGTCTGAGGCTCTCACCATCCAATCCTGTTTCCTCGCCACTTTTTTCACAGGTGTCAGATCAGCATGCAGGTCTGCAGGCTCTCCCTACTCAATCCACCTTCCTCCACCTTTATCTCTCATAGATGTTACATCCACTCCCTAACTAATATAAAAATACTTTGGAAAGAGGGGACACCTGGTTGGCTCAGTGGTTAAGCGTCTGCCTTCAGCTCAGGTCATGATCCCAGGATCCTGGGATTGAGCCCCACATCGGGCTCCCTGCTCAGCGGGAAGCCTGCTTCTCCCTCTCCCACTCCCCCTGCTTGTGTTCCCTTTCTCATCGTGTCTTTCTCTGTCAAATAAATAAATATTTAAAAACATACTTCGGAAATACATGAAAAGTTACACATTATAAAATTCATACAAGTAAAAATTAAATTGATCACAGCACTGAATTAATTGTGTCTAGGAAAGGCATATTCTAAGTTTAATTATTTCATGCATTAGAAAATTAAGAAATGTGGTAACAGTGATTTAGGTATTGAGAAAAACACCAAGGTCACTGCAGGTTTGATGCTGAAATCTTTTCTCTGATTTAACTTGAGATGAGAGACTAAAGTAGCTATTTGAACATTTCTTTATTTAGAGGAGCCAATTTATTTTAAAGAGAGTATTTTCATCTCACAACTGAAAGTAATAATGGAATAAATGGGAGGAACAGGGCAGTTCTCTGAGACAAGAGCTGCAGCTGGGGTTCAGCAAATATGAGAGTCAGTACAGACACTAAAAATATGTCCATCAGAGAAGATTCTTGAAGCTTCTTTTGAATATATTTTATGTTTGTGTTCATGAGACATATCTGTGAAAATGGAAAGATATTCCTGCCATGGCAGTATTGAAAGGTATATATATACACATACATACACACACATATCTGCCACTTAATACACTAACTTGATAATCAGAATTTAACGGAAACGCTATATGACAGACCATCTCACACAATCAGCTAAACATAACCACTCTTCCTGTTTTGTTTGATTGGGGAAGTTATAATGTAATGCTAGAGGTATATTTTGTATGTGTGTTTAGGCTGAGGAGATTAGTTGGTCATTCAGTTTCAACTGTTCAGTGGTAATTTAGGGAAAAAATTGTTATATTAAAGTAGTTTTGAGGTAATAAAGAACTGTTTGCTTGAAGGCCCCATCCTTTCCTTCCTATTTTTAACTGCTATCCAATACAATAGTTTCCTTTTGAAGCAGACCTTAGTAGAAGTTGAAACATTTCAATGATATAAATTCAAATTATCGGGCATCTGGGTGGCTCAGTTGGTTAAGCGTCTGCCTTCGGCTTAGGTCGTGATCCTGGGGTCCTGGGATCAAGTCCTGCATTGGGCTCCCGGCTCAGTGGGGAGTCTGCTTCTCCCTCTCCCTCTGCCCCAACCCCCTGCTCGTTCTCTCTCTCAGATAAATAAATAAAATCTTTTTAAAAAATTCAAATTATTGCCTCTCATTAATAAAACATTTTAAATAATTACACAGTCCTCCTAAACCTCTAGCATGACCTCTCTCCTGCCAGCTTCCCATTTTATACATTCTTTTTCCCAAATGATTTTCTTCCTTACTCTACAAATTCCCAACTTTCTACTTTTTCCTCACACCTTTCACATCTTTTCCACACTCTCTACTTTCAACTGAGGTCATTGCCTCATACTTCTCTGAGGAAATAAAAGCCATCAGAAATTGCTCATTTTGTGGGGGGACGTGGACCATCACAGCCTCGCAGCCCTCAAGGAGGGCCCTTCTCCCTCCATTTTGCCATGCCTTTGCTGGCCTGGCCATCAGCTCTCCCTGGAGCACGGCACAGAATTCAGGGATGCGGCACCGAGTCAGGTCTCAGGATTCTGCCCTCCCAGAAAAATTTTCCCATGATTGGATAGGACCCCAGATAAAAATTCAAACCTTCAACCTGTTCACTTTTACATCCCTGAAAATGAATCACTGTTGGAACAAAAGCTAAGAGAATTAAGACAAGAAACACAAGAATGGAACCAACAGTCTGGGCAAACCAGAATTTGACATTTCATAAGGAAAAGGAAGAATTTATTCACTCACAACTAAAAGTTAAAGGCCTGGGACTGAGAGCAGGATCAGGTCAAAAAGCAACATTAGATGCAGAAGAAATAGCTGACTTTTTAAGGAACTTTTAAGGACAAATTTTCAGAAGCACATGTATTATAAGAGACTGGTAGAAGTGTAATTTTCCCATCACCTTCTTCATGGGAAAAATGGCCCTGGGGAGGGTTTGGAACAAGCTTAAACCGAAACAAAAGCCAGTGCTTAGAGCCCGCCCTGGCCCACCCACCAGTGTCCGAGTTTCTAGGAGAAGCAAATGCTTGAATAAAAAGTTAATTTTATAAGGGCTCTAAAAACCTGTGAGTGAGGGGTGCCTGGATGGCTCAGTTGGTTAACTGTCTGCCTTCAGCTCAGGTCATGATCCCAGATCCCTGGAATGGATCCCCATGTCACGCTCCCTGTAAGGAGCCTGTTTCTCTCTCTCCCTCTTCCTCTCCCCTCCGCTGGTGCACTCTCTCTATCTCTCTCTCTCTCTCAAATAAATAAATAAATAAATAAATAAATAAATAAATAAATAAAATCTTAAAAAAACATTATTCTGAGGATTACCAGAAGCACAGAGAAGCCACACAGACTGGAGACAGCAAGTCTAGTTAGAAAGCTTTGTGCCATGGAAACATTTTCTGCAGGTGAAACGAAGAGGGAGGATGAAACATAGCATGGGGG
>NC_138378.1:62668320-62695324 GCF_054177405.1 Leptonychotes weddellii | reverse complement strand
ACTGTCTGCCTTCAGCTCAGGTCATGATCCCAGATCCCTGGAATGGATCCCCATGTCACGCTCCCTGTAAGGAGCCTGTTTCTCTCTCTCCCTCTTCCTCTCCCCTCCGCTGGTGCACTCTCTCTATCTCTCTCTCTCTCTCAAATAAATAAATAAATAAATAAATAAATAAATAAATAAATAAAATCTTAAAAAAACAAACAGGGGCGCCTGGGTGGCTCAGTCGTTAAGCATCTGCCTTCGGCTCAGGTCATAATCCCAAGGTCCTGGGATTGAGCCCCACATCAGGCTCCCTGCTCCGCGGGAAGCCTGCTTGTCTCTCTCCCACTCCCCCTGCTTGTGTTTCCTCTCTCGCTGTGTCTCTCTCTGTCAAATAAATAAATAAAATCTTAAAAAAAAAACAAAAAAAAAACCCAACCAACCTGCGAGTGAACTGAGTTCCAATGGCGACCCCCTGGCTTATGTCAGCACAGGGCAGACTGCGAGAATGGGAGTCCTGCTGAGCCATGGGCCACACAACTCTGTCCCAACTGTGGATTCTGAGCTGGTCCTTGGTCACTGACATGGTATTAAATAAAGCCCAAGCATGTGTACCTGCAAAAAAAAAAGAGTTGCTCATTTTTGGATTCCCAAATCTGTATGTCTTTTCTTTCTTCCCTCCTGGTTCAATGTAAGGAGTATCTCTCCTATCATTTCACTCCTGCTGTGGATCCAATCCCTCACTCTCTCCATCATCCCTCCCTTTCTAATGAATAATTTTGATCCCAAAACAAACATGTGCTAATATCTGTCATCTGTAAAAAACCTCTTCTTGACTTCTACCATCTTTAAACTACCTTTCCTTCTTTTCCTTCCCCTCACAGAAAACTTCTTGAAATAACCTATCTCTACATGCTGTCTCTACTCCCTCCCCAGGTCACTCTTGAATCCTCTTCAATCTACCTTCTTTGTCCTACCATGCCTCAGACTTTGTGTATCAGAATCAGTGATTACTTCTATATTGTCAAATCCACTGGTCACTTTGGTCCTTATCTTTCTTGATTCTTCAGCTGCATCTCTCTCCCTGGAAACATTCTCCCCCTTTAGCTTCTGTGATGCCCCTTTTAGATTCTGTGCAGAAAAGAGTTAACCTAGCAGGCCTGAGATTGCTGTCCTTTGAAGGGGCTTGCAAGGTTGGCCCTTGGCTAGCATTGGAAAACTTGATTTTCAGTAGTGTTCCCTTTTTCCCTAATTGATAATGATAGCTCACTGTGCCCAGACCAAGGGTACGTACATGATTAGACACAGATAAAACTCTTGGGCACTTAGTCTCTAATGGGCTTTCTTGAACAGAAACATCACACACGTATTACTGCATTTTCACTGCTAGGGGAAGAGTGTGCTCTATATGACCCCTCACAGGAGAAAGAGGGCATTAAGGAAGCCTGTTCATGGATTCTTCCAGACGCCACCTGTGTCTTTTTCTCACATGATCTGGCACAACATATTTACTGTAGCACTGTGATAAATCTTAGCCATGAGTACAACCATATGCTGATTCCAGTGAACCTCCGAGTGAATATCCAAACACAGAGCTGGTCTTCACCACTCGGTCCTGGTTTTCCTTTTCTTATACTCCTTTATTGGTTTCTTGTGCTCTGTCCCACTTGGAGCCTCAAGGTTTTACTCTCTTCTCTATCTATACTGTTTTTCAGGTGATCTTATTTGGTCCCTTAACATTAAATAAAATATCCATATGCTGACAACTTCCAAATTTATATCTCCAGCCTAATTCCTACCACTAACTCTAGAAACTGATACCCAAAAGCCTTCTTGAATCTTCACTTAGGGCGTGTAGATAAACTTAGTATGGCCAGTATGGAACTCATGATTGCTTTTTCACAAACCTGGTCCCACCCTCTATTTTCCCCATCTCAATGATGAGTCTACCATACCTGCTATTACCAAAGGCAGAAATCTGGGGGTCATCTATGACTCTTCCCTTTCTCTCATACCACATTCTATCACCAAATTTTGTTAGTTTTACCTTCAAAATATCTCAAATCTGACACTTCACTATTTCACCTTGATACAAGTCATCATCATCTCTCACTGGACTACTGAAATAGCTTCCTAATTAGTCTCTCTACTTCCATTCTTATCCCTGTATAATCCATTCTCCATTCAGAGAAATCCTTTGAAAGTTCAAATCAAATGATGTCATTTTCCTGATTAAAAACTTGTCTATTGATTTCTATTGCACTTGGAGTAAATCTAAATTCTTGGTCCACTTATTTGATTAGAAGAAAAAGTAGGTACTCTTATATTGAGAAAAAAACTGGGCTTGATCAAGAAACAAAGGTCAGAGTACCTACAGCAGAATGAGAGAGGGGGGATCAAGATATAAGAGGAAATAGAGAGAGAGGGTTCTTTTCTTGCAAGCTTTGTTTTTTTAGTATTTATTACACAAGTCTGTGCTCCCGTATGGAAGCAAAAGTCATATTAATATTGTCTAATGAACTGATCATTTATAAAATGAGTCCCAACTCAAATATTTTTCCATATGAAACACCAGTACTTACTTTCCCTACCCTATCTCATTCAGTTGCTCCTCAGTTGACATCCTCACTGGTTTGAACTTTGAGTTGTGGTAATATCCCCAAATATAAAACAAGTGCAAATCAAATGAATTGAAAGAATTTAACTGCACATTTTGCTACAAGTGCAAGATTTCATGAAGTTGATGAAAGTGATGTTAAAGGATTCTTCCAATCACACATAAGGCTGTTGCCAAGTGAGACTGCAATCATGCCAGTTAACAAGAGGAGCAGAGTAAATAGAAAAGGAATGTATTTCAAAAAAAGAATAACTTGAATATTAAGCAATTAAGGGAAGTCATTAGGAAGACTGATGAGGCTCTTGATAATTTTGGTTAAAATGACTTTCTGCCTATTAAGAGAGTGAGAAAAAAAGAGGCCACAGACTGGAGAAAATACTTGCAAGTTACATATATGGTAGAGGATTTATCCCCAGAATATATAAAGAACTCTTGAAACTCGGTAAGAAAACAAATACGGCTCCAAAAAATTGGACGAAAGATTTTAATAGGCCATTCACCAAGAAAGATAAATGAATGGTAAATTAGTACTCAGAAAAGATGCTCACCATTATTAGTGCTTAGGAAAATGCAAATTGGAAGCATAATGAGATACTATTACACTCCTACTAGAAAGGCTGAAGTTAAAAAAACTGACTATATACCAAGGAGGCAAGGATGTGGAACAACTAGAAGTCTTGTACACTGGGGCACCTGGGTGGCTCAATTGGTTAAGCATCTGCCTTCAGCTCAGATCGTGATCCGGGGATCCTGGGATTGAGCCCCACATCAGGCTCTCTGCTCAGTGGGGAGCCTGCTTCTCCTTCTCCCTCTGCCACCCCCCCCACTTGTGCTTGCTCTCTCAAATAAATAAATAAAAATTTTTTAAAAAGACAAGAAGTCTTGTACACTGCTGGTAAAAATGTAAAATGGCAGCATATTGGAAAATACCTTGCAGTTTCTTAAAAGTTATACATACACCTACCATATGATCCAGGCTGTCTTCTCCCACATATTTGCCCATGAGAAAAGGAAAATAATGTCCGCAAAAAGACCTATACATTAATATTCATGGCAGTTTTATTTGTAATAGCCCAAAACTGTAAATAACCAAAATGTCCATCCACAGATGAATGGATAAGCAAATTGTGGTATAATCAAACAATGGAACATGAATCAGCAGTTTTTTGAGAGAAAACTATAAAATCACACCAACTTGATGAAGATCAAGTGTGGTCACTTGACCAGCAGCAGCAGCAGCGTCAGCTGGGAACTTGTTAGAAAAGCAAATTCACAGGCCCCACTCCAGATCTACGAAATCAGAAACTCTGAGGGTGGGAGCTCTCTAAACCACAGCGTTAGACTAATTTGCTAACAGTATCAGTAAGGGTTCTTGATGTCAGTCATCTTTACTATCAGTAACCAACACTGGCTAACTTAAGTTGAAGATAAATTTATTGGCAAGTATTAGGTAACTCACAGAATTGATAAAAAAGGCTAAGAAAGATTCTTAGCTAACGGGCTGGAACCAAGGGAGTGAGGGTAACAGAAACAATCTGGTTCAGATGCTGCTGCCGCCAACAACATCCAGCATCTCTTCCCTTTGATATAGTGGTGACTGTAGGCAGCTGCTGCTTCTGACAACACAGCCACAGATGCCAGACTGCTTATCCATCAAAGATCCAATGTCATCCGTCATCCCTTCATTTTGGCATCACTTGGTCAAGATTTAAAGTACATGGTGGCAAAATCTGGATCACAAAGCTGTCAGGGGAGTGGGTAGAGGGTGAATCTCACTCCTTAGGCTTCTGAAGTTAGAAGTAGGAGCCTACTTCTCACGAAGACCTAGATGGGAGGATTTCCCAAATCTAGCAAGTGGGTTCAGATGCTGAGCAGTCAAAAACAATTTACAGATGCCCACTATTGAAAGTGTTCTGAATAAAGTAAATTAGGTGTATTTTTAGCAGGACCATGTTCTAGCAGTCAGTCAAATGTATTCATTGTATTACTAATTATGGACTTAAGAACTGACCATAAACCTTACTCTTTGTTCTTGAGAGTATTTTCATTTTCATTCAAGTATTGGCTCACAGTGGATCATAAGAGTGGATGGTGCCTTTCCACTGCATGTTTGAGTAAAGACTGAAATAAAATGAATCTGTTTGGAACAATGCTACCTCGACTAGATTCTTGGTAGTCTTCAAGTGTTGTTATTTAAAACTGACTTAACTGGACATTCATAGGCAAAAATATGAATCTTGGGGGCATCTGGGTGGCTCAGGTGGTTAAGTGTCTGACTTTGGCTCAGGTCATGATCTCAGGGTCCTGGGATTGAGCCCTGAGTGGGGCTCCCTGCTCAGCGGGGAGCCTGCTTCTCCCTCTCCCTCTCCCTCTCCCTGCCACTCCCCCTGTTTGTGTGCGTGCTCTCTCTCTCTCTCTCTGTAAAATAAATAAATGAAATCTTTAAAAAAAATATTTGAATCTTGACCTAAATGTCACACTCATACAAAAATTAACTCAAAATGGATCATGGACTTAAATGTAAAACATGAAACTTAAAAAAAGAAAATCTTTGAATCTAGGACTAGGCAAAGTTCTTAGATCTGACACCAAAAGTTTGATCCACAAAAGGAAAAACTGAGAAATTGGACCTCATCAAAATTAAAAACTTACTCTGCAAAAGACCCTATTAAGTGGATGAAAGGATAAGCTGCAAACAAGGAGAAAATATTTGCAAATCATATATCCAACCAAGGATTAGTACCTGGAATATATAAAGAACATGCTGAACTCAACAGTAAAAAAACCTAGCAATCCAATTAAAAAGCAGGCAAAAAAAAAGAACAGACATTTTTCACCCAAGAGGACACGCAGGTAACAAATAAGCACTTGAAAATAAGGTCAACATCCCTCTCCATTAGGGAAATTCAATTAAATCCACAATGAGGTATCACCACATAAACAGTTTGGCATTATTTTATTTATAAAACTAAGCAATGCAAGCCAGCATGACCCAGCAATTGCACTCTTAGATTTTTATCCCAGAGAAATTAGAACTTATGTTCACACAAAAATTTGTAGTTGAATACTCACAGCAACTTTACTTGGAATGGCAAAAGCCAAACTATAGTAAATCAGTACTATGGAATGCTATTCAGTTATAAAAGAAACCAACTATGGCACACACAACAACTTGGATAATTCCCTAGGGAATTATCTGAGAGAAAATAGGCAATCCTAACAGGTTATATCCTGTATGATTCCATTTATATATTAATCTTGAAACCATAAAATCATAGAAAAAGAGAACAGATTAGTAATTTCCAGGGATTAGAGACATGGAAGGGGTCAGGGAAGTGAATGTCAGTATAAAGGGCAACAGGAGGGATCCTTGTGGTGTGGAAGTGTTTATATCTTGCTTGACTACATCAGTGTAAATATCCTGATTATAATATTGTACTACAGATGATACCAATTCTGCAAGACAATACCAATTTTGGGAAACTGGGTAAAAGGTACAAGGGATATCTCTGTATTATTTCCTGCAAATACAGGTCAATCTACAATTACCCAAA
This sequence comes from Leptonychotes weddellii, assembly GCF_054177405.1. Lineage (NCBI taxonomy): Eukaryota > Metazoa > Chordata > Mammalia > Carnivora > Phocidae > Leptonychotes > Leptonychotes weddellii. The sequence goes on along the minus strand of NC_138378.1, from coordinate 62,689,174 downwards.
ATAAAAAGATGAACCTAAAAATCAAAACAAGGCAACAACTTAAAAACTGAACTACTTAGATTCTGAGTCCAGAAAAGCAGCCCACCCTGTATGGGTGGGGATGAGCTAACACCACTACCATCATTATCATCAATGTACATAGATCCATGACTATTTGTAATCTGGTTTCAGTTTACTTTCTTGGCTCCTCTCTTGCCTTACCGACATTTTCTGTGCTCCTGCCATACTGTATTCATTGCTCCCTGGCCTAATTAGGCTCAGTGAAAACTCCACATACTTTCCACATGTTTCTGTCTCTGCCTGCAGCATACCTATCCACTTGGCTTCATGACTTCCACACCCTAATGTCACCCCTTCAGCTTCCTCCAAGTATCTGGGTGCAGCCCAAAGCACTATACTCATATATCTGAAATAGCTTTCAGGATAAAATCTAAAATTCTTAGCCCAACTTACAAGATACTACATGACCTAACTGCTTACCTTCTCTGCCACTCTTATCCTCTCTTCCCGTACACTTTTGTCTTTTCTGAGCTTCACAACCAAGCTAAGTTCTTCCCCCACCTCAATCCTCCTCTCATGCTGTTTTCCTAGCCAGATCATTCTTAACTATCCTTTCCCCCAACTCCTCATTCATCAACTGCTACTTCCTCAAAGAAATCTTTCTAGGCCTCCTAGTCTAGGCCAGGTCCCCCTATTCTAACAATCAGAGTTCCCTTTATCCTATTACAGCATTTAAAAAAACTATAATCAAAATACCTGTAGAATGAGTTGTTTAATGTCTGAAAGGCCCACTAGACAGTGAGCTCCATAATATCAGCAATCACATAGAAAATGGATCTTTTAGAAAAAACTTTTATATTAAATTTTAAGTTGTTATTTCTAGCATATAAATCCCTTTGTCTCTTTGAACTTGCTTACATTTATTCTCTCTCTCTCTCACACATACACACACAGCCTTTTATGAATGATTTGCTGTATAGAAATTGTAGAAAATAAGGGAAAAGCCTAGATTCCATGTTCAGATTAAAGCAGTACTGAAACAGAAACAACAGAAGCCTCAGGGGAAGATGATCACTTGACAGAACTAGTTTACCAGAAGCAAAAGTTTAGAGCTGGGAGTTACTATAAAAACATAATCTCCCATCCCCCCAAACTGGCAGAACTACTGGGTAAGGCACTGAATTTTTCAGTCTATGGAAGGCAGTTTCAATTAGTTTCATCTAGAGATTTTAAGAGGTAGGGAGATCCCAGCTGACATTTGGTTACAATTTTAATTTATCTGTTTATTTGACCCTCAACCCACTAGATAGTGAACTCCTTGAGGACAAGTACTATGTCATTCATCTTATGATCTCAAACTTGGCACTCAGGAGGCACTCAATAATGTTTATTGAATTAATGAATATATAATTCACCCTGGAGAATTAGGGATTTGATATATTACCCCTCTTATGAATCCGTAAATTTCAAAAGAGATTCTGCTTAGTACAAAGAAACAGATTGTAAAGAGTAGCATTTTAAGCATCAGATATAGTGTGAGTGTCTTGCTGGCTATTCAAATTATTCATGCAGATAATTCCATTCTCTGCTTATGAGCAAGGCCTGTTCTATTTATATATATAAAAACTGGGGGGTTGGTGGGAAGAGTATGTATCCTCTTTGTGCATTAGTTATTATCTCTCCACTGCCTCTATTGTTAATTTCTTCAACGACTGTTAAAAAATACATCTCTTTACTATATTTGATTAGAGGGAAGCTGTGACCTCCTACATTATTCATATCTTGTCAAAAAGAAGAAACATAAAAGAGCTTCAGTTGTACTGAAAAACTCTTTGCATTTAAATATCAAATAGGCATTTTCTAAATAATAATATCATACATTTTTAATCCTTAAATAAATATAGCTTGATGGATATGCATCACCAACGACCAGCTATATGATATGAGGATTCTAAAAAAGCTCTTAATCTACCATGATTACTCCCTTTTGCTCCAAATGATATCTAATAATCTACAGTTAGAAGTTCATTCCTTAAGGATCTCCAGTTCCAGGAGTATGGCAGCCTGAGCTAATGCAGAAACCCTTATATAGAAACGCTGCATTAAACATAACAAGTGATAACAATTGATGAGCTCACACACAGAAAAGGAAAATCTCCAGATCCAGAAACAAAGAGGAAAGGAAAGCCAGAGTGACAAGTGTGTGAGTTAATTCTGCATCAATTTTGGGGCAGTGTTATTGGATCTTGAAACAGCAAGTGACTTGGGTTTTAATATTTACTCGGGGAAAGAAGCTGATGCCTCAGACCAAAGGGAGTTGGAAATAAAATATTGCAAAAAACCCCAGAATTCTCTAAGGGCTGAATTCCCAGGTCTGTAACTTACATAGGATAGAAATTCAAATTTACACTAGCTGAAAAATGAACATAAATATTGATTAGTACTGGGTCTGTGCTATTTCTGTGGATCTGGTGCAAGCAAACAAAATGCTCTGGGTCATGTGGGGTTTACACAGAGACAAAAAGCCGTATGAAGATAGTCTCATAATATAAAAAATTGTAAAATACAAGCAAATGATCCACCATGAACAAAAATCAACAAACACATAGCACCCCTAAAAATCTAAAATAACAGAAAGGATTGTCTAAATATTATTGTCTAGGGGCGCCTGGGTGGCTCAGTCAGTTAGGCGTCTGCCTTTGGCTCAGGTCATGATCCTGGGGTCCTGGGATGGAGCCCCACACCGGGCTCCCTGCTCGGCTGGAAGTCTGCTTCTCCCTCTGTCCCTCTCCCTGCTCATGCTCTCTCTCTCAAGTAAATAAAATAAAATAAAAATAAATATAATTGTCTAAAATAAATAAACACGTCTAAAATCATTAAAGAAGTCATTGGAACCATAAAGAACAAAAGTAAATGAAAATAGAATAGCAGATTTGGAAAGGAATGAAATAGAACTTCTAAAATTAAAAAAATAATCATGAGAATTAGAAGCTCAATGGACAAGTTAAACAGATCAGATGCAGAATAACAAAGAATTCTATGAATTAGAAATAGGTCTGATAAAGTTATCCAGAATGAGGTAAAGAAGCAAAGACTTGCAAAATGAAAGTAACAAATATAGAGATTAGAATGAGAAGGTATAACATATATCTAATAGGAATTCTACAGAGAAGAGGAACAGAAAAATTGTGAACAGATAACAGCCAAAAATTTTGCATGATTGATGAATGATATGAATCTTTTCATTTAAGAAACACAAACCCCTGCAAGATAAATAAAAAGAAATCTACATCTAGTTACATCATAGTAAAATGGCAAAATGCCTAACAAAGAGAAAGACTGTAAATCAGTAATCATAGAAAAACTCATTTTTTAGCTGTGATTTCCTCTTTAGTAAAAAAATGAATTCCAAATATACTCTAATGAAGTGAAGTGGATGCCACGCTGCATGAGAAGGGCTTTTGGACAAAAACTCCAAAACTTAAAAATCATATAGGAGGGGCACCTAGGTCGCTCAGTTGGTTGAGCATCTGACTCTTGGTTTTGGCTCAGGTCAGGATCTCAGGGTCGTGAGATTGAGAATCTGCTTGAGATTCTTTCCCTGTCCCTCTGCCCCTCCCCTGCTTGAGAGCGCATTCTCTCTCTCAAATAAATAAATAAAATCTTAAAAAAAAATCATATAGGAACTATAGGGTGCCTGGCTGACTTGGTCGGTAGATCACGTGACTCTTGATCTCGGGGTTGTGCATTCGAGCCCCATGTTGGGCATAGAGCCCACTAAGAAAAAATCATATAGGAACTAGGGTAAAAACCTCTCATTTCTCAGGTCCAATATTCTTGTGCCTTTAGTAACTGCAACACAGCAGGAGTTTGGACATTTGATTATATTAGAATGAATCGTTCTAATACAATTCAAATACTTCTAAAGGCAGGAAACTAACAACCTGTCATTTTTTTTGGATTATCAGGTAGTGAACCAAAGGCATAAATATTTGATTGGTAATTATCCCAGGCAGTTCCTCTAGCCTGAGGAGAAACCTCCGTCTTCAGAATATTTTCCATGAAGGGCTATTGCACTTCCCAGGAACGGATTTTAGTCAGCCTCCTGGAGGGGTCTGATAAGAAGCCAATGTCTCCCTCAGGGTCTGACTGAAAGCATGATGGGTTGTTATCTTTTGGTGGAGTATCCTGAGCTCTAAAAGAGTAAAAAAAAAAAAAAATGTTTGGGAGGTAGTCTGAGAAAATTAACCCCAGGCTTTGGGTTACTATCTCCAATGGTGAGTAGAAAAGGTCCCCCAGAGAAACTTAAGGTCTCCCAACTTCCTCACCTGAAGAGGTTTCACTAGTGTTTTCCATTAAGCCTCATATAGAATAACAGAAAGAGACGTCACCTTTTTTGTTCCAATAATTCTTTTGACCTTTCCAGTTCTGACATCCATTCCCAGGGAAACTGACATCATCGGAACAGCCTCTTTGAAATCTTAAATCCAAATATTCCTGTTCTTCCAGATCCCTTGCTCAGGCTAATCCTTTCACATTGCTCTTATACTTCATTAGGATCTGAGTCCCTTGACCTCTCTATCGGCCCTCTTCTCTCTTCAGTTAGACTTAAACCAATTTTGACATTAACCACTCTCTTTTAAATATTCTCAAGCCAATGATCTCTACTTGGAAAAGAGAATTCAATGAGATATTGTACGTAAAGCACTGGCTGAGAGAAGTGCTCAACAGTGGTAGCTAACACCATTACCATCACTACCACCAACATACATTCTTATTCCTTTGTCATTGTATCATACCAGACTGCATGGCATATAATCCTGGGCTGCTAAACATTATTGGGGAAAATCACTAAATTGTTCACACAGATGACAGTAAAATTTATGCTTCCAGACTTAACTGACAAGTAATTTTACTGTTTCTCTAATGAGTTTTCTGAATTTTGAGACTACTCTAAACCTTCTCCAATCTCAAATCTCCTTCGCCCCACTTCCTCCCATCATTCTTATTCTCTTATTTCACAGAGAAAGTAAGAGAGAAGAAAGAAAGAAAGAAAGAAAGAAAGAAAGAAAGAAAGAAAGAAAGAAAGAAAGAAAGAAGGAAGAAAGAATCAGAAAGAACTCCTCCAACCTCCAGTCACCAAATCTGCAAACCTTTCCGCCTTTGCACCTATCCTCCCCTGCCTTTCTCCTCTGACAATGGAAGCACAGTCTGGTTTATTGCTAGAGGCCAATGACTCCACATTCTCTCCCACTCTCTGTCATCCTCACCCACATATCTTCAACCTTTCTCCATTGGCTCCTTCTCATTAATATTTAAAACATATCCCATCTTGAAAAATTCCTTTTTATTCCAGCTACCTCCTTACCTCTCTTTTCTTCCCACCCAAACTTTTATTTTTTTATTTTTATTTTTTAAGATTGCTTTTCTTTCCTTTTTTTTTTTTTTAAGATTTTATTTATTATTTATTTGAGAAAGACAGAATGAGAGAGAGAGAGCACGAGAGGGGGGGGCGGGTCAGAGGGAGAAGCAGACTCCCCGTTGAGCAGGGAGCCTGATGCAGGACTCTATCCTGGGACTCCAGGATCATGACCTGAGCTGAAGGCAGTCCCTTAACCAATGGAGCCACCCAGGCGCCCATCCCACCCAAACTTAAAAAAGGTTGTCCGCTTTTACCAACTCTAGTTATTTACTTCCTATTTTCCCATTGTCACTGTAATCTGGTTTCCACTGCAGCACCCCTGAAACTGTTGTTATCTGTTTTATCAGTAACTCCAATAAACTCTCCTCAGGTCTCATTTCACTTGACTGGTCAACCACTTTTGGTACATTATTTCCTCCAACTGAAACACTCGTCTTTAGGAATGCCCACCTTCCTAGAACTCCTACTTCTCTAACCCCTTCTCATGAGTATTTGTGGTCTCTCTCCTCTCTCTCTATCCATCCTTAAATATGGTACTCCTGAGAGTTTGGTCAAGGGCCCTATTCTTTTTATACTGTTAAACTAATTACATAAAGGCCATTAGAGTGAAGTGGCTCTAATGTCTTTGCCCAAAATCTGTGTAAATGCCTCAAGGTTATGAAATCTAAACACTAAGGATAACCAGTCACAAACAGCCGGTTGGGTTTTAAGCTATGCCCAATCAAATAATCTTTCTTTTGTCTCCACACCTTCTCTACCTACGTCTTTCCCCTGGCTCCTTCCTGTCAGGGCTCCTAACCACTTCTGGTTTGGCCCTGTCCAATTCCGATAGATTTTTACACAATAAACTCTTAAAATTTTTAATAAGTCTCAGTTATCTTTTAACAATAGTCTGTATCTCATTCTCTCCAATCCTACCTATAATGCTAATACATATCTCAGTTTAGATCATCCTCCTGATCCATACATCAAAGTACTTTTCCATCCTTTAGGAATTCAGCCTCCAAATCTGTTTCTGCTATCTCTGTGAAGGACTTTATTATCTATCCATCTTCCCAAACCAGAAATCTGAAATCATCCTGTTTCTTCCCATTGTTTCACTCTTCACATTCAATCAGCTACCAAGCCAAGGCCATTCTTTTTACTGCAATAGTTCTCAAATCATTTCAACTGACATCCATGCCATCAGTATGTCACAGCTTCTTAAGGGGTCCTCTAGTTTCCAATTCGAGTCTGTTTTAATCTGTTCTCTACAGAAAGTCAGAGTGATTCTTCGAAAATGTAAATTTTATCATGCCATTCCTATGCGTAAAATGTTTCAGACTTTTGTTGCTTTTAGGTTTAAAGTTCTGAAAACTCCCTAGTATTTCTTCCTAGGTTTCAATCCTGCACTCCTCTTGCAAGCAATCTGCAGCCATTCTGAACTTCTCTGAATTCCTGGAGTGCATGTTTGCAGCCTCTAAGCTGTTCCCTCAGCTAAAATACACCTTCTCCTCCTTTTCCTAACCAACTCTGCACTCAACGCCTTTAACCTCAGTTTTATGTATCTCGTCTCGAAAGCTACTTGACACCCCTCCAGTTTGAACTAACTCCTCTTTAGGTGTTCCCAAGGCATCCCGTACATACCCAGCAATTAAGAGTATTGTCTTGTAACTGCTTATTCCCTAAAGCTCCAGTTGACGGTAAAACCCTGGAGGGCAGAAACCACGTGCTCTTCTCGTCTCAAGGGCCTAAAAGGAGCGTCTGACACACAAAATAGTAGTTCGATTAATATTTGTTGAATGAACATCCACTTTTTTGGAATGAGGGCGGCCCGAAGAATACCAGAAAGAGGAGGGCTTAAAGGAGACTGAGCAAACAAATCTGTAAGTAACAAGTGAGATGGCTACAGAGTACCTAGGTTTTTCCACACACTCGGGGTGAGGGACTAGGCCCACTGCCTTGTCGGAAGGCACGGCGACTACGGGCTCCCGCCGGTAGCGCAGGGAGCGCGCGACCCTAAGCGAGGGAGGACAATAGCTTGGAATTCGGCCTCGTGTTTCCGGTGGGGCAGCCTCGCGCTCGCGCCGTGAGGCCCGGGGGTGGGGGCTCCGAGCCGGCCCCACGGCTAGGGAGGCGCGGCCCGCTGGGCTCCCGCCGCCGCCACCGCCTCCGCCACCGCCGCCGCCACCTCCTCCAACACCGTCGCTCCGCCCCGCCCCGCCCCGGAAGTGACTTGAGGCCCGTCCGGAATCTGCGGGCCGGGCTGCTGCAGCGTCATCAGCCGAGCCGGTGCGGGGCGGGCGGAGCGGCCGCTGCCGCCGCCAACGAACCGGGATCGCGCGGGGGCCAGCAGCGCGCCGGCCAGGGGAGGGGGCCCAGCGGTCGGGCCGAGGGTGACGGGCCGCCGGCGGCCGCGGGGCGACGACGACGCGGAGGAGGCGGAGCCCGGAGAGGGGTGGGGGCCGGGGAGGGTTAGGGTGGGAGGGGGTGGGGGGGGTGTCCCTAGGCTCATGGAGCCGGCCGAGCGGGCGGACGGCAGGGATCCCCCGGAGCCCGGCGGGCTTCCCGGCCCGGACCCGCGGGGCTTCGTCCCTCAGAAGGAGATCGTCTACAACAAGCTGCTGCCCTATGCCGAGCGGCTGGACGCCGAGTCCGACTTGCAGCTGGCCCAGATCAAAAGCAACCTGGGCCGGGCCGTGCAGCTCCAAGAGCTGTGGCCCGGGGGCCTCTTCTGGACCAGGAAACTCTCCACGTAAGTGTGTTAGGGCCTGCAGGGTGGGTGCGGGGGATGGGGAGGGCAAAGGCTCAGTGGGAGGGCGTCCGGGGCGGGGGGTGGGGGAGGCCGCTCTTTGTCCGCACCGGACCGCTGGACTCCGCTCTGCCCCGACTCTAGCCGGTGGTCCCGGAGGAGTAGTCGGAGAATCGCGACAGGAAGCCTGGGAAGCACTCAAGTCCCCTCCCTGCTACTTTCCTGCGGGACCTCCTTGGTCCTCACCAGCCCTTGACGTCCTCCCCAGCCCTCGACGTCCTCCCGAGCTGCTTCTCCCCAAGGGTTCGGGTTGTTGTCTTCCGACCTGTGGGGCCCTGGGGAGCCGGAGGGCACCGGGCTCCCAGGGAAAGAGGTGAGCGGTCCCCCAAGGGTCCTCCTTGGACCTTTGCTCATGAGGGAGGAGAGACAGAGAGGATTCACCTATGAGGGAGCAACTATTGACTTTTCCTTGTGTTTCCTCGGGCTCTTCCTCTACGGTCTCCGCCTCTTCGTATCCTTCAATTCATGTCTAGTAACTTTCTGAATGAGAAGGAGGCCGTAGGGAACTTGTAGGTTCTGCTTATTTGGGCCTGCTCAGGCTTTGTGGGTTTGATTGAAAAGATTGGTTTAAAATCAGCCCTTAGCTCATTCTCGGGCTGTACACTAGACGTTAATGTTGAGAATGTTGAGTCTTAGAACCTCCGGAAAGTGTGTTTCTCCAGTTGTGACATTTCCTTTGGGAATGTGCGACCCTAAGGAAAATAGAGAAGAGAGCTGTCAGATTGTCCAGGGCATTATGAGTACCTGGCTTGTGTTAATTTTTGAGTCTCTCAGATGAATATAGATGACCTAAATCAGTTTCAGTTGTTAAATTATTCTTTTATTACTGTTACTATTTTTTTGCATAAACACCCCGCAAACTATAGTGTCACTGAAAATAAGGGGGAAAGCAAGTAAAAATAGTCTTGGGGGGAAAGGTTAGAGACTTTATTTATTTTTTTTGTATACCCCAAACCATTTATGTCCAAATAACCAGCAAGATGGGCATCTTCACTGTGTCAGAATAATTTTTTTAAGAAAGTTGTGCTGTATCTTGCTTGGTTAACTGTACACAAAATCTGGTAACATTGTATGTTCATGAATGTGGGTATGGATGGATAAACATACAAGACATAAGTCACTTATCCAGTGTTTACCCAAATCTGCTGAGTGAACTGGGTGATGACTCAGGGTTTTGTAATGCAATAGTCTTCTCTACATTTCCTCACAGGATGATTCTTACCTGCCAGTTATTAGGGAGCCTCTGACAAATTTCTCATCTCCTCTTGAGGGTGGTAGTGGTGGGAGTAATACCTTTTTAATTAAAACTAAACTGAAACACTTAATTTGCCCTTTTCAAAGAGAGACCATAAAATGTCAAGGTTAACAGCTCTCCTCTTGATTAGAGTATGGAGAAGTTTGTGTATTTAGGATTCATGGGAGACTTTGGAAAAAAAGAAATGCAACAGGGAGAAGAACCACTTTCAGTCAAAAGAGAGGAAATGTTTTATAACTGATTAACATCAAATGATTTTTCAAGTGAGCCTCCTATGTGTTTGTGTTACTTAGGCACAGTAAAAATAAAGTTACTTTGTCAGTTCCAGTAATTCCCCCATTTTAATCACTCTTGTTAGATTTACCAGAGAATAACCATTTTGGGGGACACAGCTTCTTCTAGATGCATAATATATAAGTATACCAGTGTGTGAATGCATACCTGGTTTGGATTTCTTTTTTTCTGTTTTATTTTATTTATTTATTTATTTATTCTTTTTATTAACATATAATGTATTATTTGTTTCAGGGTTTTTATTTTTTTATTTTATTTTTTCTTTTTATTAACATATAATGTATTATTTGTTTCAGGGCTGGTTTGGATTTCTGAATCTGGAATCTACACAGAGTTAAGCTTTGTTTTCTGACCTATTACTAAGCTTGGCAAATTAGCACCTGGAATTGGATTATTTTTGATTTACTAAGTATAAGTAGCTTTTGCCTAGAAACAGCTAAAAATACAGTGGAGACAGTCCTTGGTGTTTAGGGCAAGATTGCGGTTAATAAGGCTTACTAGCCTATGAACCCCAAACCATTCATGTTTAAATAACCAGCAAGAAATGCTGTCAGAATTTTATTTTGGAACAGTGGTTAAATGCTGCAAACTGATTCTCAGGACTGCACTATGAGACATTTTGAACTTGGTGGGACATGTTGTGATCTTGGGTGTAATTTTTTTCTCCTAAGTCATGTTAAGGTGACCTGTTTATAGTTGCACTTGTTGTTTTTTAATGAGCCTTGTGTATTGCACAAGTTTACATCTAAATGATGCCAAAACATGTGATGACAGCTGTCAGTTACCTGAGTAGTGATCATATTTAGTACTTTGTAGAAGAATGGAAAGTAGTAATGAAAATAAAATGCAGGGGTGCCTGGGTGGCTCAGTTGGTTAAAAGTCTGCTTTCGGCTCAGGTCATGATCCCAGGGTACTGGGATTGAGCCCCACATCGGGCTCCCTGCTCAGCGGGAAGCCTGCTTCTCCCTCTCCCACTCCCCCTGCTTGTGTTCCCTCTCTCGCTGTATCTCTCTCTGCCAAATAAATAAATCTTAAAAAAAAAAAAAAAAAAGGAAAGAAAAGAAAATCTAACTTCTACCGGTAGCTCTGTGACTGTGGGAAGGCTACTTGAATCCTGTGTTTCAGTATTCTTGTGAAAGAAATGAGGGGTTGGACTAAATAATTCCTGAGAAACATTCCTGGTCTGGCATTTCATGATTTTATTTTTTATCCTGTAGAGCCTCAAATAGGCCAGTGTGTATCTTTCTGCAAGGACTATTTGAGCAGCTTGTAAAGTACTGGAAATAGCTCTATAGATCAAGCACATTCCTAAAGACCAGAGTGTAAATGCTGTTCAGAGGCACTGGGACTGGATCCCGGACACCCCTAATCTGGGCATCACAGGTCTGTGTGGGGTAGAGTTCTGGTCTGGGGATACTCAGGCTCCCGCTCCCTTTTTTTATTTTTTACCTCACTTAAGTGCTTACTGTCATTCTGTTTCAATCCATTTTGAGACTGGGGGTCTGTGTAACATCTCTGTGAAGAAAGGTTATTTCTGTGTACTTTAAAAATTGGCCCTGTGGTAAAATACAAGCTCTCTTGTATGGACAAGTTAAAGTAGTAGAACTGCATGAGGTAATATCACAGGGAATGTTTTTAAGAAGCAGGGAAACAAATTGGAGAAGAGAGGCACAAGCCTAATGGTCTTTGGAAAACAGCAGTAAAGACAGCTCCTGGACTCAAAGTGAAAGGTGTTGGTGGATAACTGGTACGGTCCATGTAGAGAATGACAGAGTTGAAGAAAGATAATCTTGAAACTTATTTTTTCTCCCTTTTCCCCCTGGACCTTTCATGTGTGGTGAGGTCTAGTTTGAAGACATCAGTTGATCTATACCTGGCTTTGCCGTGAACATTATTATCATCTTGGTCTTGCTTAACCTCTCTCAGCTTTAGGGTCCTCTTTCAGAAAGTGGGAGGAGTATAGACTCTTAGTGGTTTTTCAAACTTAAAACTTACCGAGGACTGTTCTATAAAAGCAAAATCTTAAACACAATATTGGGCTTCTTGGGCAGGATAAAGTTGCACTGACTTTTTTCTTTTTAACACTTCACTGATTATAGAACCCCCTAAAGCCTGCTCAGGGCTCTGAAACATATTGTTTGAAAAAATCACTGAGTTAGTCCCAAAGGGCCTTTCTAGCTCTGTGTTCCTTTAAATTGGTCTGGAGGAGGGAAAACAAGTGAATAGCCTACTATTTCCTAAACTTTACTCCATCCATAATCCTTTCTTTTGTGTTGCTTTTTTTTTAAAACAGAATTTTGATTTTAGTGAAGGATGTGCACTTGGTGTATTATGAAACAAATTTAAATGTCTTACTTGTTATAATGAAATGTTATATTCTGTGCTGTGCTGTTTTCTTATAATGAAATGACTCTATTATACTGACAAATCATTTCATTTGCTAATTAAACTATAACTTCTTTGTTTAATTATTATTAAGAACATGATATAGCCTTCTTGGATAGGAATTGGATTATCCCAGTTGAAACCACATAATGTATTTAATTAGATTATATAACCACCGGAAACGTAAGTTTAGTCAAGGTATGAATTATCAAATACACTGAACTTCTTTTGTGGAAAGTAATAATCTGACCACCGGAGCACCCAAATTTGTATCATCTCTGTGTTGGGGGAGAAAGTAGAAAATTCCAATCACTGAATCTCACCTATTAACACGATGTACTTATTTGGATATCTGATGTTTAAGTGTTGAAATCGTGAAGCACACAATAAATAGAAGTGCTTTGTACTTGTAAAAAATCTTGAAATCTTGACAAATTACCACATTGATCAGTGAGAACCAGTTAGGGAAAGTAGTAGAAAAGGTTTGCCTTTGTTATTATATGACTACACTCAAAATGGGAACCAAAATTTCTTTGTTGAATTGATTTGAAAGCTGATTTTCCATAGAAAAACAAAGTAAATGAATTAAATTATTTGGGGACATGAATTTTTCTGACAAAGTTGTGTAACAGTGCAATAAACTGTCCTTCACATTTCTTTTCTTTCTTTCTTTTTTTAATTAACCAACTTTAGTTTTTAGAGCAGCTTTAGGTTCAAAGCAAAATTGAGCAGAAAATACAGATATCCCCTGTACCTACACATGCACACATTTAATTTTTCATAGCAATCTCAAACTTAGATATTACATATGTGTGTGTGTGTGTGTGTATATATATATATATATATATATTTGAGGCCCTTCCCATTTTTCAAACACCTTTTTAGTTTCTTGCCTTACTTGCTTTCATTCATTCTTTCTTTCTTTTTCTCTTTTTTAAGTAGGCTCCATGCCTGATGTGGGGCTTGAACTCATGGCTCTGAGATTAAGAGTCACATCCTCTACTGACTGAGCTAGTTAGATGTCCCTCAAGAACCTCTTTTAATCATTCTTTTATTTTTTTTAAGATTTTATTTATTTGACAGAGACAACAAGAGAGGGAACACAAGCCGGAGGAGTGGGAGAGGGAGAAGCAGGCTTCCTGCTGAGCAGGTAACCTGATGTGGGCCTGGATCCCAGGACCCTAGGATCATGACCTGAGCTAAAGGCAGATGCTTAACGACTGAGCCACCCAGACGCCCGTTAATCATTCTTTTAAAACACCTTGTTAGTTTTTTCTCCTTACTAGTTAACTGAATGTTTTTGCAGAATCTCATTTGTCAATGTATATGATTTGAATAGTTTTTGAATACTTTTTTTATTTTCCTTTAAACATTTTTTATTGTGGAAAATATCACACATATACAAAGAAAGACAATAATACAGTGAACTTTATGTACCCATCACCTATGTTCAGTTATCAACTCATGGCCAATCATGTTCCTTCCACTCCCATGCACCCCCCATTGTTTTTGAAGCATATTACTTCATTCATAAGTGCTTCCAATATGTATCTGCAAGGGAAAAGGAATTAAACCAAAAAACTCAATACTGATGCCATTCTCAAGCTTAGAAAAATGAACGATAATCCAACATCACTTTGATCAATCTCATGAAATTCTACTTGGAAAATTTGTGGTTTTACTTCTGAGTTTCCATTTGCATTGTTTTGTCTAAGGTTTACTTCAGACAGACCCCATGGGCAGTGGTTTAAATACAGCTTCTTAATGAACATTTGTGTATTTTGGCATTGTTCTTCTCCCCCTCCTAACTGCGGAGACATAGAATCCGTCCTGGGGCAACCAGGACTTCCTTGAATTCTCTCCATTTTGAAAACAAAGATACTGAGGTTCTTATTAGTTAATACATAGTTGGATGCAAAGGAGTAGTGGCAGGAGTCTTTGAACAAATATTTTCTGAGTGCTTTGTGGGGGCCTGGCACTGGTTTTAGCCCTTGGGATATGTTAGTGAAAGATTTCTGCCCTCTTGGGAAGTTCCAGTGTGCTGCTTTTCTGTAAGCACACATTTTTGTTCTTTAAGGACAGCCTAGGCAAGGAGTAGCTCCATCAAGAAACTTGAGGAAAGTAAATACGAATTCTAAGGTCATTACTTAAAAAAAAATTCTTATTCTGACCAGTATGTTTTAATGCCCTAAATGGAGGCACTGAGAAGGGCAGTTAGGGAAAAAAAATTAATAAAACAGTACTATTCCTTGTTCAGAAATGTGAATGTATCATTTAAAAACAATTTTCCCAAGTGGTCTTGCTGCAGTGCTATAAAATAAAATTGTCTTTGAAATATATGTTCTTGACTGAACTAAAATGGAGGCAGTTTCTTGTTTTTTTAAGGGATGCTTGTTTATTTAGTAGTAAATAAGGGCACAACTTCTTAACCCATTTTCTCATTTTGGAACCCAGGTGTTAACTTTTCTGTTAAATGAGACTTATTTCTAGTGAATCTTCTCTCACTGCTCTCCTTTTCTCCTTTTTAATACAAAATCCAAATCTGTGTTTCTTTCTAACCTGTGTAGAAAATTAGATCAAAATCTCATACAGTGTGAATGGCAAGCTGAGAATAGGGTAATAACAGCAACAGCAAGCAAACAACCAAAAAAACCTTTATATTCATTGACACAGCCACTGGAATGTTAAAAGCAGCGCATACTATAAATATTCCCATTTGGAATCTTGAGGTTGGCTGCTTCCATATTCGGCCTACACTCAGCATTTCTTCCCTTTTAGTGCACTCTCCCTTGATCCCTTGTTTGTGCTTTTGTAGTCTTTGTATATAATCTTCCCTCTACTGTGAGCCTTCTTGAGGTCAGTGTCCTCCATGTTTACTTCCTTTCCTCCTCTCCCAGCATTTACTACAGGAGTACGGCAGTGTATATGCATTCATTTGTACTCAATGATATTATAATTAATTTTTTGGTCTTTGTAAACTAAAGCATTATGGAATTCTAAGAAATTACTACTTTTACAGTCAAAATGGAGAAAACAAATATAGGATGAGATCTATTTTTTTTTTTTAAGATTTTATTTATTTGAGAGAGCGAGTGAGAGAGCATGAGAGCAGAGAGGGTCAGAGGGAGAAGCAGACTCCCCGCTGAGCACAGGGAGCCCAATGTGGGACTTGATCCCGGGACTCCGGGATCACGACCCGAGCCGAAGGTAGTCGCTTAACCACTGAGCCACCCAGGTGTCCGGAAATGAAATCCTCTATTTTAATATGGGATTCAAAAGAAAGTTACATATTTAGTAAAAGAAACAGAGGGAAGGAGCATTTTGGTTAAAGAAGGGAATGGTGTGTTTCATAATCCAAAGTGGGAGTCTGGGGGGAGTGGGTTTGGCAAAGTTAATTAAAGAAGAAAGCAGATTATATTGGTTGCATCAGTGAGTTTGAGACTTTCATTTAAAAATAAATCTATAATGATTGTTATGTTTAAATATTTAGTACTAAATAATTTAGAGTGTAGTTAATACAATTTTTTTTTTTAAGATTTTATTTATTTTATTTGAGAGAATGAGATAGAGAGAGCATGAGAGGGGGGAGGGTCAGAGGGAGAAGCAGACTCCCTGCTGAGCAGGGAGCCCGATGTGGGGCTCGATCCCGGGACTCCAGGATCATGACCTGAGCCGAAGGCAGTCGCTTAACCAACTGAGCCACCCAGGCGCCCCGTAGTTAATACAATTTTTGAACAGGTGAACCATACAGTTTGGTAGTGATCATCGCCTTTTTATGCTATTTTGGCTTTTTTTCACAATAAATAGACCCTAAATTTTAGAGTCTAAAAATAAAGTAAAGGGGGGCCTGGCTGGCTCAATCAGAAGAGCATGCGATTCTTGATCTCAGGGTTCTGAGTTTGAGCCCCACATTGGGGGTAGAGATTACTTAAAAAGAAAAAAAAAAAGCTTTAAAAAAAAAAAAAAGAAAAAAATCAAAATACAGTAAAGACTTTTTCCCTTCCCAAGAAAAAACTAACACCTTTGAAATGGGTTTGAGAATAGTATTGTAATTCATATAAATTGGAAATTGCTTAAGAATTATTAAAAATGCTTTCTAATCTCCTAATGGTAGGTACTCTAAAAGAAATGTGTTAGTAATCTTTGGGCTCTTAAGTGTGAGTATTTCATTTTGTTTTCTGACAAATTTCTTTTTTAAACCAAGGATGAGGTAGAAATTTTTAGAGTAAGAAACTTTATGAATGCAATCTTTTGCATTAGAGTCTAGTTTATATTTTGGGTGGATTCCTAAAGAGTTTAGTTGGGATAGTTTCTGAGGGGAGGTGGGTTACTTCCAGACATCCCAATAAATAAAATATTGTCAAATTTCTGCCAACATAAATCAAACAGTGGTCCCTATTTTGTGTATGTCAGGAAAAAAGTTACCATTTAACAAATTCCGGAGTGATTTAAAATGTGATTTTTAAAAAATCATAATTAGACAAATATCTTAAAACTTTTTCATTTTGCGGAGTTTTTTTTTTTTTTTGTAGTTTGTATGGTCTCACAATTTGTCATGTGTATGTTCATTTATAAGTGCTTAATAGAGAATTTTTCATTTGTGGGTTATGACCAAAGCATTGTGAAATCAATTTAGGTCTTGACCAGTTTTTTGTTTGTTTGTTTTGAGGGGGTTGTTTGTTTGTTGGTGAACTAAATTAGAATTATTAGAGTAAATTTAAAAGTAATAAGGCTGAATGTTTATGACCTTAATTTCAGTTTTTTATATATTTTTTTCAGTTTTATATATGTTTAAGTATATACCAGGTTATATATTTATAATGGTGGGTTGTGGCTCCCAAAATATGAAAGCTACTGATTTTATAGGTTTCTTTCTGTAATTCAGATCGTCTAATCAACACCTACACCTTGAGCCACAAAGACACGAGGGGTAAAAACGAAAAGTTCCAACAGGTTCAAAAATCAGTAGACTGCGGGATCTTGCAAGAGAGAATTAGTTAATAGATGATTGAATGAGTGGCATAGGTACTACCTACCATATGTTGAGGCCTCAGAGTGTGCCAGCACTATGCTAATGACTTGACCGTCATTATTTCACTTAATTTTCACAAACATTCCTATGAATTGTAGGTACGTTTGTTATCCCAGTTTTACCTTTGAAGAAATGAGACTTAGTGAGGTACGGTATTAGCTGATTTGTCTAACGACCACAGGGCTTGCTCTTAACCATGAGTCCCAGAGGAAGGAAACTCCCAGGCTCTATAGCCTGGGAAGGCCACCTGGGGAAGAACGGCACCTGAGCCTTGAGGTGGGATTTGGTTAGGTAAGCAGGAATCTTGAGAAAGCCATTTAATGTGGTGGAACAAAGATATGAACAAGTCGACCACATAACTGTTAAAGTCTGTATTTGGAGCACAGTATTCTGAAATAAATCAGTTATCTGTCTCCCTCTAGGCTGTATGCTCCAGAACCATTTGTTACTTTCCATTCTCTATTGCCATGTCTGGCTCTTAAGTGTAGTAAAGCATTTCAAGAGATGAATGCCCCTTGTCCCTGACTCCAGGGAGAAGCAACTGGGAAAAGAATAGAGGGATCATTATTAGGTATTAATAGTGAATGACTATATTACTGCAGAAATTGTCATGTCAGTTATAAGAAGTCATAAAGGATATAACTCTGAAATACAATATGCTGACACTCCAGTGAGTATTGTTTAGCCTGTGGTATAGATGGGGATAAAGAGAAGTGTGTACTTCAGATCTCCTTGTCCATTTAGGGCCTTCCGTCAGAAATACTATCCTTGGTAAAGATAATAGACCTGTTTTATAGTGTGTTTCGGAAACCTCAATGTTTTAAGGCCAATTTACTTAATTTGGTAAAATATTTATTGTTAGTTTGAAGGGTTTTTTTTTTCTTTTTAAAAATAGAACTAGTTCTCGTGAGCTGTTTTTAATTATGTAAGCCAGTATATTTCTCAAGATACACTCATACATTTGGTCAGCTGAAAAAATGTTTCTCAGAACGTCCACCTTGTTTCATTCTTTGGTTAGAGTTGAGGGTTATATATGTATAGAGGCATAGTCTCTGCCATCCTTACCTGTTAGTCATCTAAAGAAACACTACAATAGGGGCGCCTGGGTGGCTCAGTCGTTAAGCGTCTGCCTTCGGCTCAGGTCATGATCCCAGGGTCCTGGGATCGAGCCCCGCATCGGGCTCCCTGCTCAGTGGGGAGCTTGCTTCTCCCTCTCCTACTCCCCCTGCTCTTCCCTATCTCGCTATATCTCTTCCTACTCTTCCTACTCTTCCCTATCTCGCTATATCTCTCTCTGTCAAATAAATAAATAAAATCTGTAAAAAAATAAAATAAATAAAATAAAAAAATAAAATGTTTAAAAAAAAAGAAACACTATAATATATACATGTATAACTCCAGTAAGAAATAGAATGTGGAAAATACTCGTTTGGTACAAGCTATTAAGGGACAGAGAGGACAGAGATAGCACTTTTGGTTGGGAATGAAGGAAGACTCTGAAAGAGGAAGCCTTAAAGGATAGATAGGCTTTTAAGGATATGAACAAATAATTCACAAGAAAATATATAGTAAGCAAATACCTTAAGATATACTTAGCCTCATAACTGAAGAAATATTAATTGAAACAGATTGTATAAGTATTTTATTTTTAATGATTGAAATAGATTTTAAACCACCATATCTTGTACTCCAGTCAGTCTGCTAAGGTGCAGTGGTTCTCAAATGTAGTGAAACGTCTGGGAAGCATAAAAACAACTGGTACTCGGGGCCCATTTCAGATCCGTTAAATCAGAATGTCTTTCTTGTACATTAATCAATTACCCATCACCATAGCCTTGTGAGGAAACCCAGGTCTTAACAAATACAGAGATTAAATGACTTGCCCAAGGGACTGACCTAGAATACTTTGAATTCTCTGCAAATTTGTAGAACGTGCTGCTCCTGCTGGCTTGGCTGCTGTGTTGAAATCAATAAATATTCTGGCTATTCAGAGTTGATGATAACATTGGGAGTTGCAAAGCAATCTAGAGCATGGCAACATAAGATATTCTCCACTTTAGATAACACCTAATTTGCGTTTCTTCTATGTCAGCAGGCCCTTGGAATTGATATCCTTTATTGTTAATTTGTTTTTGTGTGTGTGTGATAGTGCATCCCTTTTCTTGATTCTCAGTTTGACCTCTTTGGAAGTGAAATGAGAAAATAAGGAACACTCTTGGTTGTGTCTTTTTGTCATAGAAGTATGCTATTCTTGCTCTGTTCCTCTCCCTAGAGCTGTCTCTGTGCCTGTTCCTGCCTCTTTCCCCAAATGCTCAGATTTTCTTGACCCTCGGTTGCTTATTCAGAGTGATGACGGCTTTCTGATCTTTCAAGATTCAGTTCAGTGGACGTTCATCTATGATGAAACATTGGCTAAAAAAAAAATCACAAAACTGATAGTACTTCATTTGTCTCCCTTACTTCTGTATATTTAAGTTTTCCAATACATAATTCCTCACATCTAGAGATGCATTTTGATTACATGGGTAATTGAATGAAAAGAGAAGGAGAGGTGGATTTATGAGAAAACCCTACATTTTATCTGTTCACTCACTATTCCTAGTAATGAGAAGCTGTATCTGCGTTTTGAAATACCGTGTGTTATGACGAAGGACTTAGTCCTGGAATAAAGTCAAAGTAATTAATTCCTGATCTTCTAGCTTTCTCTGCACATTTTGCCTTTTTTTATTTTTGTCATTGGTGATATCTTAGGAACAGAAGGAAGAGAGTAAAGTGGGGAGGGAGGTTGGTTTTTTTGTTTTGTTTATTGTTTTTTTCTGGTTAGAGGGAAGAGTTTTTTCAGGCATCTCATTGACAAGTATTTTAAAGCAAATAAAATTACCATGACCATTTACCTCTAGCCGTCAGGTATTAAGACATAGTTTTAAAAATTGTATGTCTCACCATTTATTCAGATATTTTACATTTTAGTACAGCTTTATTGTTTTAAAATGTAATTCCTAAAAATAAATAAATAAATATCTAAACCGGAAAAAAAAAATGTAATTCCTATACATTCCTCTTAGAGAAATTACCTTTTTTTTTAAAGATTTTATTTATGTATCTGAGAGAGAGAAAGAGAGAACAAGCAGGGGGGTGGGGCAGAGGGAGAGGGAGAAACAGACTCCCCGATGAGCAGGGAGCCCCATGCAGGGCTCAGTCCTAGAAGCCTGAGACCATGACCTGAGCCAAAGTCAGACATTTAACGGACTGAGCCACTCAGGCGCCCTCTTTCAGATAAATCTCTAATGAATCTTTTTGTTGATATTATTAATGGAACAGTTTACCTCCATTCACCACTGTTTTTTATCTGGTTACCGTAAAGAAGGCTGCCAATTTTAAAAAACATATTCTGTGGATTTTCTTATTTAGTCTAAAAGTGGGTTTTTCGGGGGCACCTGGGTGGCTCAGTCGTTAAGCATCTGCCTTCGGCTCAGGTCATGATCCCAGGGTTTTGGGATCGAGTCCCACATCGGGCTCCCTGCTCAGCGGGAAGCCTGCTTTTCCCTCTCCCACTCCCCCTGCTTGTGTTCCCTCTCTCGCTGTCTGTCTCTCTGTCAAATAAATAAAATCTTTAAAAAAAAATAAAAGTGGGTTTTTCTTGTTGCTGGATTTAGATGTTGCAGGGAAAATCAT